>NC_140085.1:176625473-177225473 GCF_964237585.1 Gallinula chloropus | reverse complement strand
TACTCTTTCTTTCAGCCAATTTCAGTAATATTGGTGAAGCATTTTCCTTGTATGGTACATTAAATATAAACAGCAATCTTTACATTTCTAGGCTTCTGAAAAGAAATGACCTAAGATTGAAGTGCAATAACCTCACATTATCATTGTAGATGTTTCCTTTGTTCTGAAACCAAATAAACAATGTTCTAAGAACCTGAGATCCACAGAAAAGCATTTTACTGACTTTATTTGATAGCTCAGTTGATAACAAACCATTTGTATACTTTTAGTACTTGTGCAGATATATGTCAATTCAGTGTAAATGGCTTTCTCTTGTCATTTCAGCTAACCTGAAAGAGGACATTGTCGCCCACAACTACTTTACTGAAACAACCTTTTACATTCTCTAGAATTTTTGGTACTTTCAACTTTTCTTAATACAGAAACATTTGAAACTCATTCAAGAGTAATAACCACAGCCACATCTCTTTGTTCTTTCAAGGATACCTCTAGGTTTTTACACAGTGTATTTTTCTTGTTGATAGATGGAAGTAGTCTATTCTGGGAATTAAAGACAAAATACACTCTCTGGTCTTTAAAAGTTCTTTGCTGATATAAGCATTTAGCAGCAGAGCTAACAGCTAGGTTCTTCACATAAAAAAATATCACGCAAACTTGCTCTTTGTAGGGGGATGTCTGTCATTCAATGCAGTGGGAGTAGCAACAGCTTACTGTGATCTCATCATTAGCGCTAAAACCAGTAACCCATTTCTGCAAATCAGCACATTGGAAAAAGCAGTCTGAGAAGTCAAGTGGTTGAATAACTTCCTTGAGTTTCATAGAGAACATTTTGAGCTGACTAATATAGGTTCAGGACAGCATTAAGACATTAAAATACACAAGAAAAGAGACCCAGTGATCCTACTAAAATTGCCTGCTTGAGTGACAAAGGAAAATAAATACTCAATTGTTTTGATGATCCTATAGAATAATAAAAATCAGGTAACCAGGAGACATATAATATTTAAAAATGTAGTCAGTTGAACATATGTTAAAAACTCTTCAGATTCATATTAAAACCCTAAGAAGAAATATTTTTTTTATAAAAAAAAAGTGTTTAGATGTACATTGAGACTACTGAGCTATGTAACAGATCTGATTATTTTAATAAAAGATGGTAAGCTGCAGGCAGTTTGCACCTATCCCAGAATAAATTAATTAGGGAAAAATATTTGAAAATGACAATTCTATAGCACAGCTCTAAAGCCAATATAATTTTCTATTAAAATTCTCTAGTTAATTTTATAATAATGTTTGTTGAGTTACATAGGTTTCAAAAATATCTCATCCCTAAAAGATAGCATTCTACTATCTCTGGATCCAAACAGGAGGATACATACTAATCAGCTTTACTCTTTGAAAACGCAGATTACTAATAAAATCCAATTTATTTTTTTTTTTTGTTTCCCATAAGGTCAAAGGAAAGAGATAGGATTTCCAAACTACAATTCTTCCCATGTATCTTTGTCATCTATTTTCATGAGTGGCATCTGGAAATGCCTGAGAGAGCCTAACCATCTATTTTGGAATGGGCCTCTAACATTGACAGCCATGATGTTCCTGACATGCACCCTAATCTAAGGTTTCTAAAATATTTTCTTCTGGTTCTGAGAATTTATGACAATTTTTTGCTGATCTTCTTAAAATATTTCCTAGAATTAGTGAATGTTAGAATGATTCAATTTCGTAGGGACCTTTTAGATCATATACTTCCAGCCTCCCTACCATGGGCAGAGACATCCTCCATTAAACTAGGTTGCCTATACAACCTAGTCTTGAACACTGCCAGGGAGGAGGCATCCACAGCTTCTCTAGACAACCTGTGCCAGTGCCTCATTACCCTTACAGTACAGATTTTTTCCTTATTTTGTTGTAGTTTTGTGTGGTTGTGTTCTGGTGTAAGCAGGGGGGCTGCAGGGGTGGCTTCTGCAGACAGAAGCTCTCTGCAGGTCCGACAGAGCAAATACCAGCCAGCTGTCGTTGCTGACCAAGGCCGAGCCCATCAGCAATGGTCACAGAGCCTCTGGGAATCACATTTAGGAGACAAAAAATGCAAGCAGCTGCTTTTTGCCACCAAAGAAGGGAGTGAGAAGATATAAGAAACTCTGCAGGCACCAAGGTCAGTGAAGGGGGGAGGAGGTGCCCCAGGTGCAGGAGAGAAAGATGCCCCTGCAGCCCCTGGAGAAACCCATGGTAGAGCAGTACCCCACAGCCCATGGAAAAGGCCAGTACCCCACCTGCAGTCCATGGAGAGGCCTCACGCTGGACCAGGTGGAGACATACAGAAGACACTGTGACCTGTGTGAGCCTCTGCCAGCACTTGCAACCTGTGAATTGAGAGATACAGAGATGAGTGAGAGAGAGAAAGATGCGAACTGGAGTAGATTTTCTGGGTGTGGAGGGGGGTTTGTGACTCCATGGAGGACCAGGCTGGAGCAGTCTGGGCCTGAGAGACCACCAGACATTCTATGATTTATGACTGCACCCCATAGAAGTGACCCACACTAGGGCAGCTGATGAAGAGCTGAAGCCCTGTCGCAAAGGACTCAAGTTGGACACGTTCATGAAGAACTGTCTTCTGTGGGTGGGACCCCATGCTGGATCAGGGGAAGGGTGTGAGAAATGCCCCTCCTCCCAGCTAACAAGGAAAACAACTTGTTAGGCACTGACCAAACCCCCCAGTCCCCCATTCCCTGCCCCTCCCTCTGCCACAATGCGGGGGAGGAAGGGAGAGAAATCATGAATAAAGTGAAGTCTGCTAAAAAGGGAGGGGTGGGGGGAGGTGCGCTAAGATCTGGTCACACTTATTATCCAACTCTGGTTTCACTGTGTGTGTAGTGTAATAAATGACAGTTTTCTTTCATTTATTCTGTGTTGAGTCTGTTTTGCTCACGATGCTAATTGTGCAATGATCAACTCCTAAGCCTCTCAATATATATTTTCTGCCCTGTGCAGTTGAAAAGGGATGTGATAGAGTGACTTTGGTGGGCATCTGGCCTCCAGCCCTGTCCAAACCACTGCATATATCTAATCTAAATATATACATCTAGAGTTTAAGGACATTACCCCTCATCCTATCCCTACATGCCCTTGTGAACAGTCCCTCTCCAAATTTCTTGTAGGCCTCCTTTAGGTACTGGAAGGCGCCTACACAGTTGCCCCAGAGCCTTCTCTTCAGGTTGAACAAGCCTGTTCCCACAGGAGAGGTGCTCCAGCCCTCTGATCATTTTCATGGCCCTCCCCTGGACTTTCTCCTACAGCTCTATGTCCTTCTTATGTTGGGGACCCCAGAGCTGAACACAGTACTCCAGGTGGGATCTCATTAGTGAAGAACAGAGGGGAACAATCACCTCTCTCAATATACTGGCTACACCTCTTTGGATACCATGTTCATGACCTTGCATTTGGCCTCATTGAATTTTATGCAGTTCTCACTTGTCCATGTCTCAAGCCTGTCAAGGTTCCTCTGGATGGCATTGCTTCCCAACAGTGTGTCAACTCCTCCACACAGCTTGGTGTCACTGACAAACTTGCTGAGGGTGCAGTCAATCCCACAGTCCATGTCTAACAAATATGGTGAACAGTGCCAATCCCAATACTGACTCCCGAGGAACAACACTCATCACTGGTGTCCACTTTGACATGGAGTTATTGAGTGTGACATCCAGCCAATTTCTTTTCCACCAAGTGGCCCAGCTGTCAAATCCATGTCTCTCTCAATTTAGAAACAAGGGTGTCATGTGGGACAGTGTCCTTTCCAGAAATCCAGCTAGATGACACCAGTTCCACCAACACTGTAACCCCATCATTGAAAGCCACCAAATTGGTCTGGAATGATTTACCCTTGATGAAGCGATGTTGACGGGTTCTAATCACCTCCTTATTTCCCATGTAAGTAAGTATAGTTTCCAGGAGTATAGGCTCCATGGTGTTAAGGGGTACTGAGGTGAGACTGATCAGCTTCTAGTTCCCTGGTCTTTTTTTTTTTTTCACCTTTCTATAAATGTGGTTATGTTTCCCCTTTTCCAGTCAGCGGGAACCTCAGTAGAGAGCCACAACTCCTCAGGTAAGATGGAGAGTGACTTAGAAGCTTCATCTTTCAGTTCTCTCAGTCTTCTCCATATCCTGGATAAAAAAGTCTCCGTTTCCTTCCAGAGAAGGCCCACATTTTTTTTAGCCTTCCTTTTATCACTGGCATACCTATAGAAATGTTGTTTGTTATCCGTAATGTCCCTGGCCAGACGTAATTCTATCAGGGTTTTAGCTTTCCTAATGTGATCCCTGGCAGGCAGTTTCTCCGTACTCCTCCCAGGCTACATGTCATTGCTTCTACCCTCTTACAGGCCAGGAGTTTGGCCAGGAGCATTCAGGCTTCTGGGCCTTTATGCCTGACTTCCTCTTGGTTGGGATGCATCACTTGTGAGGTTCAAGGAGGTGATCCTTGGATCTTAACTCACTTTCTTGGACCCTTCTTCCTTCAAGACTTTGTCCCATGGTACTCTATGAAGCATGTCCCTTAAGATGCCAAAGTCCACTGTCCTGAAGTCCAAGGTAGTGAGCATTCTGTGTGCCCTTCTTGTCATCCTAAGGAACTTGAACTCCCTCCACTTCATGGTCACTGCAGTCAAGGCTGCCCTTGAGCTTTCTTGTGTTTTCTTTCTGTAGATCAATCAGCAGTGTCACACAGGCTTATGGTTTTCATAGATAACATAAAGCTTCTCCAACTTTTGCTAACAAGCACTGAGGTTAGGCAGAGGATCATCCTACCACTCTGTACTCCGTATGAAGAAGAAAAGCAGAACTATCAACTACAGTGTCTTTCACTCCTCTTTCCACTTCTCAGTTAAAACCAGGGTCAAGCCCAACAGTTCAAGCAAAAAAGATTATAATTTGATCATTTAAAGAGAACTGGTTTTTTTAACAAGAAAGATATATTACTGTTTTTCTTGAGAATTCTTAAAAGCACAGTTTGTTATTTGCAGCTTCTTGTTTTCTATTTTATCATATAGTTAAAGCATATTCTGTTTGGTCTCAGTGTTTTCTGAAAACATCACTATTCCTTTTTTTTTTGAGAAAATTTTAACCCCAGTTACATTTTGGTGGAAAACTTATGTGCAGATGAAAAAATTTCAGGAGACTGAAGGTGTCCTGACTCAGTATTTTTTTTCTACATTTTGTTTGCATTTAATCAATGTTCTCTGATTTATAGCAATGTAGTATTTGGACAAGTAAATCTCTACTCTTATCCAGGGCAATGCAACAAAATAATTATATTGAAACATTGTATTAAATTCCTTTAAATAATTTAAACATTTTTATTACTTTCATGCTACTCAAACAAAAAGATTTAGTGTTAAAAATATGAATCCTATTCAAATTTGTATTTTTTCCTTAGACATGAAGTTTCAAGAGTCTAGATTTAGACTATGTCTAGAAACATTGACTTCTTAAAACATTTTACGCTAGACAGTGTCTGTCTGAAAATCCTCATTCCTTATTTTCCTCCTATTTTCCTTTAATATATGAGAGTTAAAATCCCTTTTCTTTTCACTAAGCTTCTTCACTTCTTCGCTTTTTTCAAAACATCGGTTACTAAAGTCAAAACAATGATCTTAAGCATTGAATTTAAATTCTATTTTAGTTGTAAGTATGCAATGATCACTGATGTTTAGTAATATAGCTGTAGTTACTTTTACATGAGATCTTATTCTGTAGTCAGTTTTATGAGAGTCTTTGTTGGACACTTAATTTTCTTAGGAAGCTAAAATTGGTTCCTTTTCTTCTATCAAACCTCCAGTCTGTGATTTTAGTCCCCTTCTTCCTCCTTTAAAATCTGTCCAAATGCTTCAGGAGTCCATCCAAGTTTGCAAGCCACAACAGAAGTTAAACAACATCTGTACTCATGACCTAGAAAATTAATAAGGTTTCTTATGTTTGAAACACATATCATAACATGGCAGTGTTTCTTATCTGTGAGTCCTAGAGATGGAGACTTTATCAAATCTCTTGTGTAGTAATACCCCATCACACAGAGACCCCAGCATATATTTGTGAATGGAGTTATTCCTCCTCAGGTACGGCACTTTGTACTGTCATCCTGTGAGCCTATTTCTCCAGCCTATCAAGATGCCTCTGAATGTCAGAATGACCCTCTGGTGGATCAGCTGCTTCCTCCAGTTTTTTAGTCATCAGAGAGTTTGCCAAAAGTTACACCTTGCACTATCATCCGTATCATTAGTGAAACTGTTGAGCAAGATTGGACCCAGTATTGACTGCTGAGGTACAATGCTAGTTACCAGCCTCCAAACAGATTTTGTTCCACCAATCACCACTCTTTCGGTGTAGCCATTCAGCTAGCTTTCTATCAACTTCACCCTTGGCTCACCCAGGCCATGCTTCAACAGCTTCTCTATGATTATGTTAATAAAAGTGTTGAAATTAAATTAAATATGCAGTTTGAACTTTGATCAAGAAGTTTATCTTCTTCTACTTTCATAACCAAACAGAAGGTTTTTAGAACATGAACATGACTTTCTAGTTCAATAGCTTGGTTGCTCATCTGGGTGATGGAAAACTTGCAATCTGATACCTGCTCTCAGGAGGATTTACCTATTGACATTATACAGACATTAGATAAATTACTTCAGAATTATTTCAAGTTTGCTAGGTAAAGAAAAACAAGATTTATTCAAGTTAAGTGAATATTGTGGTTTAGGCAGATAAAGAAATGACACCATCATCTGCTCCCCATCACCTGTGGGATGGGAGAGAGAATCAGAAAAATATGGTAAAACTTTTGGGCTGAGATAAAGAAAGTTTAATATAACAGAAAAGGAAGAAAATGATGATGATGATTGTGATGATGATGATGATGATGATGATTACCATTAAACAAGTGATCTATAGCATAAATGCTTACCACCTGCAGGCCACCAATATCAGGATAGTTCCCAAGTTGCAGTCACAGTGCCTAGCCAGCTTCCCCTCAAGTTACATACTGTGACATCATATGGTATAAAATATCACTTTGTCTTGTTTCTGTCAGCTGTCCTGGCCATGTCCCCTCCCAGCTTGTCATGTACCACCAGCCTCCATGCTGGCAAAGCAGTATGAGAAGCTGTAATGTCCTTAAATTGGTGTAAACATTGCCTAGCAACAAACAAATATCAGTGTATTATCAATATTATTCTTATCCTAAATCCAAAACACAGCACTACACCAGTTACTAGGAAGAAAATTAACTCTATCTCAGCTGAAACCAGGATGGTGTGCTATTCATGCTCCATCAAATTAAACAAAAAATCCTGTTTTCATTTGGAGAAATTATATCTTTTTTCTGGAAATATATGATTGTAAGACACAAATATAAGCTCTACTTTATCGTATGACCAAGTATTTGTAACTCCAGAACACAATCAGATGCATAATAAAACCTCTTGCAATACACTGTAGTAGCATGTTTACATTCAGAGAAATGACCCTTAGTATGTAACACATAACTGTAGCATCTGAAACAAATTTAGCAGTTTTACCAGTGGAACTCTGATCATGCCTGGCATTTCTTGACATTTCCATAATGAAATAGGGTATTAATTAATATTGTATTAGAAAATTTGCGTATATTTCAAGAAGGCAGAAACCTTCATGTCAAATACTGGAATCTGGAACCACTCAGAACACTACTGAATTAATTTGTTAAGTACTAGAAAATAGCTAAATAATTTCAAGTTAATTCTGTATTTCCTAATGAAATTAAATATACTGTTTTATCCTTTTAAAGAATATTTCATGTGAGTAGGGGTTGGAGGAGTGGCAGTTTATGCATCTTAAAATTTCCATTTGGAATAACAAAATTCTTCAGTACTTCATGACCTACACAGAATTGATAGCCTCTGCCTCTACCAGACAACCATAAGTTACAGGTGTAAGTAACATTTGCTGTGGGCTTTCATAGTTCTCCTTTCACAGTGATTTTGTCAGTAAACTGTCTTTATCACAAACCCCGGAAGCTCTATCTGTTTCTCCTCTGGGAGGGAGTGAGCAAGCAGCATGTGGTGCTCAGCAACTGCTTAGTGTTGAACCACCACAGTCCTTTTCAGCACCCAACATGGGGCTTGAATGGTTCAGATAACAGTAAATCTGACTCAACTGTGTTAAAAAGCTAGGATAAATGTTTATCATGTTGTTCAAAGAGGTGATGGCAACAATGATGTTTTGTTTCATCACCTGGCTCTGGTATATGAACCCACACCCCCTTTATGCAGTTCGTGTCTTGTTTATTGCCTTGGGGAGGGCAGTCAGGTTTCTAATTCTTTTATACTGTGTGATATTGATTTATGATATTATCTGTGCTTGTGAGCCTCAGAGGGTATTTCTGTGGCATTTATGTCATTTCCATCTATTGGGCAATGTATCTTAGCATTATTTAACAACCACACTCCATTTATGGGGAAAACTGGGGAGGGGGGTGCTTTCTCCTCCCCTTTTTCTTTTAGACTTGTTAGAGCATCTTTTGATAACTTTGATTATCCCTGGGATGTTCAGACCAGTATATGCTTCTTTCTCACTCTCCTGAATATCTTTCTGGTGTTATATGTTACCAGTAACTGTTTCAAGAATATTGCCAAGAGATCTTCCCTGGGGCTGAAGGGTCAGGAGTGGCATGGCATATGGGAAAGCAAGAGCAAATACCTAGACAAGAGAAGGCACTCTGGTTACCCAAACCTCAGAAACCAACAATATAGCTGAGCCAAAAAGAACCCTTACAGCAGGCACTGTAGTTACTCAGACCTCAGAGACTGCAGATCTTCCAACCCCTACAACAAACACCACAGCTACTCAAACCTCAGAGACTGCAACTCCTGCAGTCTCCATGACAAGCACCACAGGTACTCAAACCTCAGAGGCCAACCTTATAGCTGAACCAGGAAGCCAACCAGCACCAGTATCAGTTACCCCGGTAAAGAACACAACATACATGTAGAAATCAGTCCACATTGTGAAAGACTATAATCAACCAGGACCATCGTGAGAACCTGAAGGAGAGGCAATATCAGAGGTTATAACCCAATCTTTGTCCTTGAGTGAGTTGAGACATGAGAAAAGATTAAAGCCACTGTCCAGGGGAGCACATCATTGCCTGGCTACTGTGATGCTGGGATAATCGTGCCAGCAGCCTGGAAGTAGAAGGCAGAGAGGCCAAGCTGCTGGGATCCCTGTCCAGAGAAGGAGGCATTAACAAGGTGATTGGAAAGAAGCCCCAAGCCCTCAGCCTCTGGAGGAGACTTCTATCAAGTATAAGGGAAAGGTACTCATTCACTGAAGATGTTGTGTATCAGCCAGGCAAAGGACAACCATTGAGCAGGGTATTCAGTATTTTAGTCATGCCAGAGATGGTTTAGTGTGATCCAGATGATCTGTAGCTGTCCACTGATCCTGATGAAGTCCAATGTTTCTGACCCATGTGATGTAAGTTTGTGTGGAGTACACCAGCATCATATGAAAACTCACTGGCCATAATAGACTGGGGAAAGGAAGATGCACCAACACTGGATAAGGCGGCTGGCTGACTCCATCTATTCAGATAAAGTCTTTCTTCCTCTCTTGTCTCAACTGTGGACAAGTTATCTCAAGATGTCTGGCAACTCAAAAAGAGTATGTCCTACTGCCCATCTCTGCAGACCACAATTTCAGCTATCAGAAGTAAGTGTTCCCCTCTTCCAGAAAGAGCTTTTTAAAAGTATACACCACAAGGCATCCTGTGGTTCTATCTGCGTGATCATGGTGAAGACATGAAGTGGGATGGGAAACCCACTTCAGCCCTCCAAGCCCGAGTGAATGAGCTGCAAAGAAAATTGTAATTGTACCTGTGATCCTCTTGAAGGGACCTCTAAGTCTTTTTGCAAGAAGTAAACAGCAAATGTGATGAGCAATATTAGAGAGACCCTGCCTCCAATCAGGTGGAGGAAAGGGGCAATTGGATTTATTGGACTGTCTGAATCCGATGCCCTGGCACATCACATCCACAGAAGTACCAAGCATTAGCGGACACCTGTGCCCAGTGTACTTTAATACCATAGAATTATGAAGGGTCAGAACCCATCTACATTTCCAGACTGACAGAGGGATCCCAGCAGTTGACTCTACTAAGAACTGAAGTGAGTCTAACAAGGAATGACTGGTAAAAGCACCCCATTGTGACTGGCCCAGCACTCTGTGCATCCTGGGCATAGACTTCCTCCAGATAGAGTATTTCAAAGACCCAAAAGGGTACTGGTGGGCTTTTGGAATAACTGCTTTAGAGGCAGAGGAAACTGAATGACTGTCTCTTTTGCCCAGGGAAGTCCCTTCTGTTGTGGGACTGCTGGAGGTTGAAGAACAGTGGGTACCAATTGCTACTGTGATTGTGCATAGACAACAATACAGTACAACAGAGACTCACTGATTCATCAACTGGAGTCAGGGAGTGATTGGTAGAACCTGCTCACCCTTCAACAATCAAATCTGGCCAGTGCAGAAGTCCAGTGGAGAGTGGAAGCTGACAATGGATTGTTGTGGCCTGAATGAAGTCACGCAGCCCATGAGTGCTGCAGTTCCAGACATGTTAGAATTCCAGTATGAACTAGAGTCAAAAGCAGCCAAGTGGTATGCCACGACTGACATTGCAAATGCTTTTTTCTTGATTCATTTAGCAGTGGAGTGAAGGCAACAGTTTGCTTTCACTTGGAAGGGAATCCAGTACACCTGGAATGGACTGCCCCAGGGGTGAAAACACAGCCCCACCATCTGCCATGGACTGATCCAGACTGCATTAGAACAGGGTGACCCCCCAGAACACCTGCAGTATATTGATGACAGCATTGTATGGGGCAATAAAGCAGAGGAAGCCTTTGAGAAAGGGAGGAAAACAACCCAATTTCTGCTAAAAGCAGGTTTTTCTATCAAATGAAATGAGGTCAAGGGACCTGCTCAAGAAATCCAGATTTTAAGAATAAAATGTCAGGATGGGTGTCATCAGATCCCAATGGATGTTATCAATAAAATAGCAGCAATGTCTGCACCAACCAACAAAAAGAAGACACAAGCTTTCCTACGCACTGTGGGTTTCTGGTGAATGCATATCCCCAACTATTGTCTCATTGTCAGCCCTATCTAGCCTGTAACCTGGAAGAAGAACGATTTTCAATGGGGCCCTGAACAGCGACAAGCCTTTGAACAGATCAAGCAAAACATAGTCCATGCAATAGCCCTTGGCCCCATCCAGACAGGGACAGATGTAAAAATTGTGCTCTACACAGCAGCTGGGGAGAGTGGACCTACCTGGGGTCTCTGGCAGAAAAGACCAGAGGAGGCTTGAGGCTGATCACTGTGGTTTAGGAGTCAGGGCTACAGAGGATCTGAGGCTTGTTACACTCCAACAGAAAAGAAAATACCGGCAGCATATGAAGGGGTTTGAGCCACTCCAGAAGTGATTGGAATTGAAGCCCAGCTCCTCCTGGCACCTCAATTGAAGATGTTCAAAGGAAAGGTCCCTTCCATGCACCATGCCACTCACGCTACATGGAGCAAATGGGTCATCCTAATCATGTAACAGGCTCAAATAGGAAACCCCAATCACCCAAGAATCCTGGAAGTGGTTACAGACTGGTCAGAAGGCAAAGATTTTGAAATATCACCAGACGAGGAGCTGACGTGTGCTGCATAGCTAACTGCCAGAAAATGAGAAAAAATATGCCCTGTTCACTGGTGGGTCCTGTCACATTGTTGGTAAACATCAGAGGTAGAAGGCTGCTGTGTGGAGTCCTACATGGTAAGTTTCAAAAGCTGCCAGAGAAGACAAATCTAGACAGTTTGCAGAGGTAAAAGCCATCCAGATGGCTTTAAACATTGCCAAATGACAAAAGTGGCTGAAATAATACCTCTATACTGACTCCTTGATGGTGGCCAATGCCCTGTGGGGGTGGTTGCAACAATGGAAACAAAGCAACTGGCAGTGCAGAGGCAAACCCATCTGGGCTGCTCCATTGTGGCAGGACATTTCTGCCCAGTTAGAGAACCTAACTGTAAAAGTACATCATGTAGATGTACCAAAGAGTAGAGTTGCTGAAGAACATCAAAACAACCAGCAGGTCGATCAGGGTGCTAAGATTGAAGTGGATCAAGTAGACCTTGATTGTCAATGTAAGCACAAATTATTTATAGCTGGATGGGCTCATGACACCTCAGGCCAAGGAAGAGATGTCACATATAGATGGGCTTGTGATCGAGGGGGGGATTTGACCATGGATACTATCTCACAGGTCATCCATGAATGTGAAACATGTGCCTTGATCAAGCAAGTGAAGTGGTTAAAACCTCTCTGGTATGAAGGACAATGGCTGAAATAAAAATATGGAGAAGCCTGGCAGATCAATTACATAACCTCCCACTATGCCAAGGCAAACGGTATGTGCTCACAATGGTAGAACCAACCACTGACTGGCTAGAAACTTATTCTGTGCACCATGCCACCATCCAGAACACCATCCTGGGTCTTGAGAAGCAAGTCCTCTGGCGACATGGCACTCCAGAAAGAATCAAATCAGGCAATGGAATCCATTTCTGGAATAATCTCATAGACACCTGGGCCAAAGAATGGGTATATCATATACTTTATCTTGCACCAGCCTTCAGGAAAATCAAGAGGTACAATGGACTATTAAAAACTATGCTAAAAGCAATGAGTAGTGGTACCCTAAAAAAACTGAGATATGCATTTAGCCAAAGCCACCTGGCTAGTTAATTCCAGGGGGTCTACCAATCAAGGTGGTTCTGCCCAATCAAAACTCCCACAGGCTGTAGAGGGGAATAAAGTCCCTGTGGTGTGCATGAAAAACCCGTTGGGGAAGACAGTCTGGGTTGTTCCTTCCTCAGGCAAAGGCAAACCCTTTTGTGGGATTGCTTTTGCTCAGGGACCTGGGTGCACTTGGTGGGTGATGTGAATGGATGGGAAAGTCCAGTGTGTACCCCAAGGGGATTTAATTCTAGGTGAGGACAGCTGCTAATTTCTTGGTGTATAACCAAATCAGTCCATGGCAGATGTTCTACATAATAGATAAATGATGTTACGAACCTTCCAAATACTCTGAATCTGGGCGTGATGTAGATGGTATGGAAAAAGGGGTGGATAATATCCTGGTTCTGGCCAGGCCAGAATCAACCTCCCACCTCCTCACAGGTGAGCTGAGTTAGCCCAGGTGAGCTGAGTTGGCCTGGGCTGTTTTCCACACCACCTGACATCACTTCCCCATGAAAGGGGCTGGCTGGGGAATGGCATGGGCTTGGTGCCTCTAGGACAGTCTGAGTGCAGCTAGGGTGTAAGGTGGGTCAGTCGGTCCTTGCATCTGGCAGCACTCTCCAATTGTGGGGTCAGTAAGATACTCTGTGTTATCACTGGCATGAGTGTAACTGACCACTATTATTCTATGTTCACGGTGATTTTGTCAGTAAACTGTTCTTATCCCAACGCACAGAGGCTCTGTCTCTTTCTCCTCTGGGAGGGAGCAAGAGGTGTGTGCTGCTCAGCCACTGGTTAGGGCTGAAACACCACAATAATCAAACAAAATTACACCATATACCCCTTTTTGTTTTGTCTTCTTGGGCCTCCATCTTCAGTAACAACAGAAAAAAGCAAGCCAGTTGTACGAATGATGAGACAGTTGCATCTGACTTCAGCTTACTGAAAGACTTGGGGGAAAGAGTACAAAAAAGGAAGGGGTTTTGAGCACTGGCTTTAATCAGTGAAGTTTAATATCTGCCTGTGATAAAGACTTCCAGAACAGGGCTTTAATATACTTTATTATATATATGTAAGCACTCACTAGACAAAAGTATGCAGGGAAGTATATATTGTCAGTTAACAATTAAAAATGGGAAGAAGATGTTCACATTTTGAGAATGCTCTAAAAACCAGGAACCACATGTTTGTGAAGGAAGGTTACTCTTAATGGTTTCTGTTATGACTACTGCAAGGGAGTTTTGTTAAACTTCTGAAAGTAACAATAAAGGAAGGCAGCCACTATGTGGAAGCCTCATGTGGAGATGTGACATACAGGATAGCAAGTGGGATATTTTTATCTTGATAAAGGTAGATGTTTGAAAAAGGCATATTAATTTTCAGACAAATAGCTGGGTTTCTGCGAAAGTATCCTGCTGAGATCCAATATTAAAAAAATATAAAATCAAAGGAAATCATTTGAATGTATAAAAAAAGACTGGTCACATAAAGAGGTGATTGCTGAATTAGTTTTACTGGGGAAGCAGACATGACTGTGCAGCTAAAATAATGAAATATGAGAATCATGATAAAGAACCCCCAGTGAAGAAAGAAGAGACTTTATTATTTGCTTAATGACACCAACTTGTACTACAAGGTTTTAAATCTTCCCTGAAGGTTTTCAAACAGTGTATCTCAGTTTAGGAGTTGGGTTAGCACCAATCTATAGCTAAAAAGTGTATATTGCAAAGCTGTTATGTATCTAATTAGTTTGCTGGACAATTCCTCTAATAGAACTGAGGAAAAAGTTCATTTTATTGACCTTCAGTCAAGCTTGCAGAGAAGTGACTTTGGGAGATTAAATTAGTCATCTATGCTTTCTCTGAAGTAAATGGACAGAGATAGACACCTCCAACAGGCAAGGCAATTCATTCTAGCCTAAGTTAGCTGTCTAAGATTGTTTGGATAAATCACTTTCTGAAGGTGTCTATCCCTCTTTATCTATTTCAAAGGGCATCTAGTTAGCTTCAACTGGCTATTAAATTCTCAAACCCCTCTTCTTAGGCAAAATAAACCTTCACAATATTTATATACATCTGCTTTGAACTAAATAATTACATGCATTTGATATAATTTTTAGAGGAGTTAAATGTATTATTGACTCAGAACTGAAAACCATGTTCCTGATTCTGGAAGAATGTTGAAAGTTCTCATTAAAAACAAAGAAACTTCTGTCTAGAGTCCACAACAAAAAGATAACCAAACAAACAAACAAACACAATTTTACTTAGTTTCAATGTACTCATTCATTTTTGTAATGAGGTAAATCCTTGCAGTTCTGAGGTACCCCTATCTAGGATCCCTGATCAGAGCTCTTTCCAGTCAAACCTAGTTCATAAAACTTAAATTCCATTAACTCCCCCATTGCTAAGGAGTTTCTAAGACCGAATCCTATCAGGGCAGCAGTTCCACTTACATCGCCATGTCTGGCTTTCTATAGAAAAGATAGTTGGAAAACTGGAGTTAACATGCACTATGCAAACATTTATGTACAATTTAAAGTTACAGCAGTAGGAAGAACTGTGTCACACCACACTGGCAAAAAAGATGAAGGAAGAAAGAAAAAGCCCTCTGTAAACAATTAAAAAAAAAGTTTTAATGGAGTGGGTGAAAATAATAAAGACTACATAATAATTTGTATATAACAGTGTCTTTTTTCCGCCATCAGTAGTCAAAATTCCACTGCATGGGAAAATGATGCAGTCCTTAATAACTGCCTGATGTTATTGGGACAGGAAAAATGCTTCCAGAGACTAACATCTAAGATATAAACACCATTCGGGAGAAAGAATATTACTGTATTTCCTACACTGACTCTTTAAGTCAGAAAATTACAGTTGTTGATTAAAAAAAAAAAATAAATTGGTTATTTAGTTGTGAGGAGCAATTAATCAGTTCAGAAAAGCTACAGTGGTGGATATAAGGAAGTACTGGTACAGTGTCTGCCAATCTGTGGTGCTACCTGTTGAAATTCATCTGTGGCAATCAGAATTTCTGGTGTTTTTACATATTCACTTTTCCTATGATACTGTATATAACTGATAATTTTGGTTTTAACTGTATACATAAATCTTCATCCCAGTCTCTTTATGTCAGTTTACTGGGAGGTACAAAGACTTTTGATTTTCTAAATGCTTGTACTCCTTTTGGAATGCAACTTCCTTTCTGTAAATGTTGAACTACTCGTCAACAGAGCTTTGACACTTTTCAAAAGCATGTATTTCAGTTAGAGGACTTCCCTTCTTTTAACACTGTCTTCAGACAGTGGAGGAGAAAAATGACCTTAAATCCCACTTTCCTCTTTTGAAGCTATGCTACCTTTGATGCTACATTGAAAGATAAGAGAGAGGGATGGGACCTCCACAATATAAAATTGTGTGAGGTTGTACAGGTGTGGAGGAAAATAGGCTAGGAGGGAAAACTGACAGGAAGACTCTGGATAGTACATGCAGTCTTTGTGGATTTGAGCTTCCAGTTATTAGGCATGCTGACATGAGTCCGATGCAAAGTTATGCATGATGATTGTGATCCCTGCCAGACCAAGAATCAAACTTAACCAAATGTCCCCTGTCAGAAATACAGTAAATGCAACCATTTCCAAAATCTGACCACAGCCCTCACTCAAGCCCATTCAGACCGTGGATGCTACAGATGTAATCTTCAGAGGAAGAGAGGGAGGAAGGAGGAAGAGATGTTTCCAGGTGCCATCTTCACTTTGGCCATCAGTACCTTACATTATGTCTAACGTGCTTAACCAAAGAAAACAAAGTACTGTTACTTAGCCCAGAAACTAAGTGGCATTGACTGAATTAAATACATGCTTCTGGGCTACTAGACTTCTTAATTTGATTTGGAAACACACCTCTACAGAACCCCTGAGTGAGGATTTTTCTGGTTATTCCCAAATCCTTGGAAAAAGGCATATAGCAGCACATCAAAAAGTAGTGTATAGGAGATAGTTACAAAATTATTTACAATGTAGTGGCCATTTTTATCTGTTATACAACATATGACAACTGAGTATTTTTGCTTTGTTAGTGTTATCGTGAAAATCAGTAACAACTGCTGTTCTTGCACTGCATGGAAACTTTTGCTTAACCCTTCTGTGTATTAGATATTTGCTTGCACAAAAACACACCTTCATACACTCGTATAATACAGAATTTCCCATTGAGGTCCATCCCACTGAATACATGGATGACAGAGAAAAAACCAGACCCCTTTATCCCTCCCATACTTAAAATTGACACTTATGTATTGGTTGCCAGAGGCCAGAATCCAAACATTAATTATAATCTCATCAGTCCTTGTCAGTTTTAGAGCTATTCCCAAACAGCTGCTTCTACTGTCCCTTGTCATGCTCTGATAGTTCACAATGGACTCATTTCAAGCTATAACTTGTCAGATCCTCCTAAAAAGTAAGTCTCCAGTCCTAACCAACTCCAAACACAGCCACGTAGCTTACTGATCAGAATCTGATTGCTAAAATTTAACTTTTAGTGCAGTCTTGGTTTTTGCCTTCTTCCTAGCTCAGCAGTCGCAGCCATAACATGGTGACCTCTATTAACTCCTGTCCTAAACCAGCCACCCAATCCTAAACTTACATCAATCTGAAACATATTCTACTATTGGTATTGAAATTTTACTCAGGAGGTTTCAGAGAAATTAAAAATTATATTCATAGACTTTTTTCCAGAAATGGAAGATGCCAATTTATAGTAAAAATTCATCAAAAATCTTTTAAAAAAGTGCAATTAGTTTGTTTTAGGATCCATTTTTTCAGATTATATATATTGCTTCACTCAAACCTTGGTTTTTACCAAGATTTGATATAATGGGTAGTGTACTGGGTGCAGTAATATGATTGGTGTAGTAACACTGTGAAGGCCTTTAAAGTGAAGTGTTTTTTCCACAAATTATTTGAGGAAGCCTAGGGACAACAGCAGAACTAATGTTAATAAAACCAATATTGATACCTTACTTTACAAATAAAACTTTCTTTTCTCTTCTTAACTGATTTTTCTACCCACCAAAGTTATATCAAACTGCTTATCTTGACAAAGACTGATTGCCAATTAAATATCACATAAACTAATAAAATGATACCTTGAAGTTTATCCAGATGGGTTTATTATAAACAATAATCTCTGGCATAAACTCTATTTGGAAGGAATGCATTGCTGAAATATTTCAGAAGCTACAGGAAATTTTAATGGTATCTTGACAAAGTGGGAAATCTCAGTAGATATGTAGTGAAACTTAAGGTGACCTTGTAAATAGCCTATATAAAACATTTCATAAAACTGTTGTTTCCTGACATTCTACTTTTTCCACCATTTGATGTCAGGTTACATCCAGTGAAATGAAACTATATGAACAGCCATCCTTCAAATATTAAGTTCCATCATTTTTCCTGCCTCCCAGGGCATGAAATAGCTACCCACCACCTGCTGTTCACAGGTTGGTTTGTCAGGTGGCAAGTCAGAATTGATATGCGCTGACTTTTATAGCACCCAAACTGCATTATATCTCTGTAGTGCTTAGGATAGCCACTGCTGCCCTGTGCTAGTCCACAGGCTTCCCTAGAACTGGATTAACACAAAAGTAATTCTAGACTAGACTGCCTGTGTTTGAATTTTACCATATGTCAGGCAAGGACTTTGAATGAAAATTGTGTATTTGGGGCAAGTTACAGAACAGCCAAGGGCAAATTCATTAAGCATCTGCAGCTGAAATTACTTTGGGTTCATTGACTGAATTTTTTTTCATGAAATAATAGTATGTGGCTATTCAGACTTACAAACACTTCTGTTTTCCAAACTGATAACAGCTAGAAAGAATAAGAACTTATTCAAAGAGCTTTCTCTTAACCAACATCCTCCAGGTGCAATCTGCATATGTGCTGATTCAGGTGTGGGGTTGGTTTTTTTTATTTATAAACAAGTGAAATAGCAATAGTATTTTTTACTTAATTGTTTTGAACACGAGCTGTAAGTATGTACAAAATGAACAAGAAGATTCAACCCAGAAAGGCAATGGGAAAGCTTTCAGGCTGTGTTTTTCTCATCACTGTTCACTTGATGGAAAGGAACTAAATTCCTTGACCTTGAGTTAGCTATCATAAAATGTAATCAAAATTCTTTAAGCTCAGAATAAAATGTTCTAAATAGGTTAGCAAGCTAAGTTTACTCCATTTCTATGATGTATCATGTCCTGAAACAGGTCATATTCCCCTGAAAAAATGAATAAAAAGAAAAATTTTTTTTCTTGTACAAAAAATACAGGTTAAGAGCTGGTGGCAAACTAATCATAAGACATGCTGCTATTTCTTAGAAACACTGAACAAAACCTAACAGGTACACAAGGAAAGATTTAGCTAAAAATCAAGCAGACTTACAGAAACTGCAAAATAAGAAAGCCTTAAAGTGCATTTCTATGTCCATGTGGCTTTTATTGTTAGTAAAAAATATTTTTAATGGCACATTTACCCCACTATTTCTAGCATCTACCAGTCAAGGAATGGCAGCCACCCCCTGGAAGCACTCCGGCTTTTTTTGCCCTTCACTTTACTATTTCTGCTGACTTTTTTTTTTTTAGCACTTCTTACAAATCTTTCTTTATTGACATGACTATCAAAAGAGTTCTGTAAGTATCGATTTCTCCAAGAGAGTAGAGAAATCTGGTAGATCTCAGACTCGCAATAACATACACCAAAGGTATTATATGCTGTAGCTGGGGAAACACAGCAGGGAAACTTGATGGCATGCCTCCATCCTTTTCATTTAAAAACAAAACGAAATCCCCAAATAAACAAAACTACTACAACAGCAAACTCCAAAATCACCAAAAACAATGAACAAAACAAAACAAATAAACCTAAAACAAACAAAAGAACCCCCCAAAATCTAGCAAATAGCTAAGCTTTATTTGCAATACAGATTTATACCAGCTAGTCCAAAGCATAATGGAGAGCAAAGATTGTATACTTTTGACTGTCAACTCTTTTTTCAAAACTGGTTTAGAATTTATAGCTGCAAAAAGCAAGCAGCAGAGAGAACTGTCTACAGGTTGATTAAAAGCTAATAAAAATCTGAATTAAAATTAAGAAAAAATTATCCGTGTAAGTCTGATATTTCCTTTACTAAAAACACAAAACTTATCTAGCCACACAACAGAAGTAGTTGTGGCTAGAGGGAATGAAACCTCCCATGGTGTCCTTGTATACTTTTTGTAGCTGTTGTTTAAAAATATTCTATAATGTTCAAAAAAATAGTTCCTCCGCTTCAGGAGGGTATACTCCAAAAGCACTTTAAAAAATGGTATTATACCCATAATATCTATTGAAATGGGTGTTATTCTGCACAGTTTAAATATTGTTTATTAGTTCATATTTCTGAAGCACAGATAATGTGAGAAATTAATTTGTATAATCCACAATAAATGGGTATATTTTTTAACCTTAGTTTTTTTGTTATCTCATGGAGAAGTATATTTTTCATATTTTCATTGCTCTTCTCCTGTTAATTTTGACATCCTGAATTATGTTTTTTTCCCCTGCACATCCAAGTCATTCATAAATATATTTTAAATGTACTATGGCTTTATTGACTCTAACTATTGATCTAAAACCAAACAATAACACAACAACAACAAAAAACCCACATGAAATACCAGTGATGCAGTAAGAGCAACTGTTTTCTCAGGCTGAAACTGATTGAAAGCATCCCCTATATAAAAATGAAATGCATTTCTGTGGATGCACTGACGCTTCACCATCTGTCCAACATCTCAGATTTACTCTCCCAGATAACTTCATATTTCACCCTGCAGTCCCTAAAGAAACATCACTTTAAACAGGGCCACATGGAAAAATGCACTTCAATAACATCTGAAGGTCTTGCGTTTAGCTGCAAGGGCCTCTAATCTAAATGAATGATGTGCCTATAGAGTAAGCTCCATTTAGAGTTATGGAAATAGGGAGAAGCAAATGTAAGGGAAAGAATACTAAAAACAAACCAAAAAAAAAAAGAAAAAAAAGAAAAAAAAAAGAGAGAGACAGAAGAAAAAAGGAGAGAAAAAAAAGACTAGAAAGAAAAGGTAAAGGGGAATAAAAGAGAAGGAACAAAAATAACAGCAACTCCAGAATGATGGCAGTAAAAGACACAGGGATTTACAGATAAAGCCAGAAGATGCTGGCAGCCATCTATCAGTCTGCCTTGATGAAACAGGTATTGGAAATTAACTCAGGAACCCTATGAATTACATTCAATCCATGCTCTGGGCTAAGCACTTGTCAATTTTAGCTGCTATTGCAACCTATTACTTACAGACTACACGGCTGGCAAGCTAATGACACTGGAGAGTGTTAAAGAATAGCGGCATAAACTGTATACAGCAATGCTTGTCACAGTCTGGGGATATCTTCCCATAGTCCAATGTGAAAACTGAAAGCCCAAACTCTTGGTTCCTCAGTGAACACTTGACCTCTTATCACATTATTTCACGTAGGAGAAAAGCATATACCTGAAAAATTAATCAGTGATCTGCCTGTTCACAGGAAGCTCTCACCAAGGTTTTCTGAGCATTGTGAAAAAGTGCTTTGATTAAACTTTTCTTGAATGTTCTTCCCCTTCTGCATGCCATAATCCACTCTGAGGTAGAGCTCTTGAAACTGACAGTTTTTTGAAAGATGCTGATAAAAGAGTAGACAAATATGTTGTCCTTATAAAACTTCAACCTCTTATATATACAGTGTACTACTTTGTTGTGGATTGGAACTCCCCACCTGACTAATGCTTGATTACTTACCTTTCAATACAATCTTCCAGGGAAGGTTAATTTAATTTTATATCTACAAACATATACATTAATAGTTGTGCATTGAATTACTAGAAATACATTGTATTCGAATTGTACTCACCCAATATACTGGAACTTCTTTATTGTATTTTTCAGCTGATAAGCTTGTCTAACAGTGAAATATTTTAATAAGCAAGCACATTCAGAGTAAATGTCAGACACTGTGATCCTGTGACTAACAGCTGCTGCTGCTGTTGGTGGGGAGAGAGGGAGAGAGACAAAGTATGAGTACAAAAAAGAAAAACCTCAGTGAAGGCCAAATTAGAACAAATGTTTGTCAAGTAAAAAGGGCAGCTTTTTGTCTGATGAAAGAGATTTATTAGAAAAGTCACAAAAAGGAGCTGTCTCAAAAGTACCAGATCCATTTTCTTCAGATAAGCTAATGAACCTCATTGAACTTTGCAAGGAATTGCTGTAGCAGTAGTATGAGAGAAAAAAAAATCCAGAAAATCTGTTGCAACATCCCTTAAAAATTATCTAGCCCATTATCAAGGTGACTTTCCATCTCAGGAAAGGAGTACTATGATACATTTATTTACTGATTTTTCTTTCATTTTAGTGAGCAACGGACAAATAAATGATTACAGAAATATATGTGTATATTTTTACATTGTTTCTCTTTTTCAGCAGACAATAAGTTCAAACTTCAAATCACATGTTTTATGGGCTAAGTCACCTACATGGTACATTATCTACCCAGTTTGTTGTCTAATTCTATCAAGGGTTTTTCCACCCCTCCCCTCTCCCCCCCAACAACAACCATAACAAAAACCTATTAAGGAACATAATATTTTGCATTAGACAAGGACATCTTGAATGCATTAATGATCAAAATTCTTTTAACAATGACAATGCAAAAAATAATAATAACAATAAAAAAAAAATCCCAGCCCAAAGGAAGAAAATTATGTAGAAATTCAGGGCAACTTAAAAATTCTCCTTAAGAAAAAAAAATGTCCTTTAAATGCTTTTGGATTGGTTTATGCTTCATTGTTATTCTTTATGTGCTTGTCTCCTTGTTGTTTAGCCTTTCACAGTATATCCATGTTTGGCACAAAGCTGCAGCCTGGAATTCAAGTATACAGAATGTATGGAATACAGTCATAAAGCTTCTATACTCCCATGGCAGCAATTAACCAAAAATGTCTTTTTATCATAGGATAGACAGCTACAAGAAAGATGTATTTAAAACAAACAGACAAGCAAAAAGGCATTAATGTAAATTGGGTTTTGAAGTTCCATACAAAATTCATATCATATGGATTTTCAAACCAGAAAAAACACAAGCCTATAAGAGAGACTTCAGTGCTTGAGATCCACATTTTTTTTCAGTATGTCATTACTCTAAAGTTTTGGAATTGAGCCTTTGTACATGGGGTTCTCAAAAGGCTTGCTGAAGTTCATGAAAATTTTCTTTCGATGTATGGGATATCATTTTCAAAGGACAGCAAAGTAAGGCTAAAGTTAAGATTTTTAACATTTTGGAATACATAATAAATCAAATCCTTCTCTGTTACAGCAGACACTTTATTTAGTTCACAAAAAGTGTTCGGTGTAATTGGAGAAGAGCCTTGTATTCTGAGAGACTAAGAAGGATAATAGGTTGAGTTCATACCTTGCCCCATTTTAAAGTAAAGCACAAAATATTTTATAAAAAGTTTCTCTTAATGAATGTGGTTTCAAATACTCAAAAACATTTATTTGACTTTGCAAATACACACTTCTTTAAGACTATGTGCTTATTTCTATGAAGTTTGAAAAGACTGCTGGTGTTTGTAGTAAAAAGCAAGAAAGAAGTAAAATTTTCCTCATCTTCCCCACTACTGCCCTTTTTTCCCTGTCATCTCAAATATCTATATATGCATATTATAGTAAAGACATAGTGCTTTAACTTTGGTTAGGGATGGGGATATATCTTTTGGGCCTTCCTAAAGCTGCACAGTTTTTTCCTCCTTCAGTGTTTGGATAAGGTAGGAGGAGGAAAATAACAAATCTTTTTTATTCTTTCCTACTCCGAAGCCGTAGTCAAAGATAATTACATTCATTAAACAAAAAATAAAGGAGAGAAGTAATAACATTTTCCTAAACAACCTGCCAACACAAGCCAGTTACCAAAATATTGCACTTCTTGCTACATCTGAACCTACATATGTGAATAAATACTCTTCAAAGCAGATTTTGTGTAGAAGTTTTTGAACCTCCTACATGCTTTATGGTTTAGGGGGTTTGGGGGGGATGTTGTTTGGTTTTAATAAACAAATAAATAAATGTCCAACAAAAAAACCACCACAACTTTTTCCAGACATAGCAGTAAAAATTCTGGCTGTATCCTAAGCAGATGAATGTACAGCTGTGGATGTTTATGGCAATGAGATATGTCATCACATTAGTAATACTTTTTCGTCCATGAAGACAACAAAACTGAAACAGATTACATAAATAATATGGATGGCTCATATGGACATGGAAAAATGTATCTGGTATCATGGTAACACTATTCAAACCACTCTCACAAGTGTCATAAAGTCTTGATAATCATATGCTGGGTTGACGGGGGTCAAAGCAGCAGAAAGATGAAACAATGCCAGTGTTAAAATCTAAAATACTGTCTACTGCTTGAAGATGTACATGGGATTTTTTTGCTATTAGGAATGACCTATTAGGTTAAAAGGGAGGCAGGGGTCTAGTGCAGTATTGCACCACTGGAATAACAACATCCCAATCCTGTAGATTCCTGTGGTTTTGCTTTCTACAGGAAACTAAAAAATCATTACGCTTTGAAACCCTTTTCTTTGTTTGTTTGTTTTTGTACGGATAGAAGGTAAATAACAATCTTTGCTTAGATAAAGTGATAATCTGATTAACTGTTATCTCTAGTGTTCTGTGCTGTAAGTCAAGACCATTTCTACATTCTTGTATGCATGATACCAGAAATGATTTCCCGCAGAGATAGCATTTGGAGAACGTGTTATCCGTAGGCAGACTGCAGACCCTCATAATGAGTCTGGGGGCGTCACTGCCATATTGGCTAACTAGCTGATAAATTGCTCTAAATAACCCTGATAAAACCCTTTTTGCGTAATGTCCATATGCATGTGAATTATGTTTAAGATTCCACCTCCATGAAACACAGTTCAAAACGTTGAAAATAATGGGACTCTTAATTACTCTGTTGGGAGCTGGTTCATGCATTGCGATGTTAACTAGCTTAGATTTTTCCTGCATTTCCAGTACAATTAAAATATTAGATAAAATGCATTTTTTTCATAGAATCATAGAATTGAATCATAGAATGGTTTGAGTTGGCAAAAACCTCAAAGATCATCTAGTTCCAACTCCCCTGCCATGGTCAGACACATCCTCCACTAGCTCAGATTGCCAAAAACCCCATCTGACCTGGACTTGAACATTGCCAGGGAAGGGGCATCCACAGTTTCTCTGAACGACTTGTGACAGGGCCTCTCCACCCTCAGAGTGAAGATTTTTTTCCTTATATCTAACCAAAATCTATGCTCTCTTAGCTTAAATCCATTGCTCCTTCTCCTATCGCTCCAAGCCCACATAAACAGTCCATCTCCAGATTTTGTGTAGGCCCCAGGTACTGGAAAGCCACTATAAGGTTTCCGCTGAGGCTTCTCTTCTCCATGCTGAACAACCCCAACTTGTTCAGCCTGTCTTCATAGGAGAGGTGGTCCAGCCCTCTGATCATCTTTATGGCCCTCGTCTGGACACACTCCAGCACCTCCATGAGTTTCTTGTACTTGAAGCCTTGAAAAGTTGAAATCAAGACATGTTTCTCTTTCTTAAGAGACAAGGATGCTGTGCAGGACAGTTTCAAATGTGTATTTTGTCCACGGCCCTCATCTCTGCCTGAACTGTTTGGATGTTCTGGGACTATTTAGCCTGGAGAACAGGAGGCTCAGGGGAGACCTTATTGCTCTTTACAACTACCTGAAAGGAAGTTCTGGTGAACTAGGGGTGAGCCTTTTCTCACAGATAGCTAGTGATAGGACAAGAGGGAATGGCTTCACATTGCACAGGGGCGGTTCAGGTTAGAAATTAGGAGAAATGTCTTCTCAGAAATAGTGGTTAGGCATTGGAACAGGTTCCCCAGGGAGGTGGTGACATCACTGTCCCCCAGGGTGTCAAAGGAAAAGTTGGATGAGGTACTGAGGGACATGGTTTAGTAAGTAATGTTGGTGGTAGGGGGACAGTTGGACTAGTTGATCTTGAAGGTCTTTTCCAACCTTAATGGTTCTATGGTTCTATGATTCGATGATGTGTCCTGCATGTGCATCTTTATATGACAGAGCCAAGGTGTAGTCCCGATCCCCTTACACACTAGTTTAGGTGAGGAAGGAAGCTGGTTACACAGACTTGAAGTTCCAGTACACCCAGGTTAGTTTCTTCATCTGGGCAACTGAGAAACCATGAGTGAAGAGCTAACTAATGTTTTACAGGTTGTACATGCCAGCTTCAAAACCAATTAAATGATCCTGATGACAATGCAAGAGTTACTTGGATCTGAATAGGTTTTCTAATTATACAGTTGGTTCAAGATTACCCTATTTGAAGTTTGCTTTTAGTTTATATTTACACTAATAGAGCTAGACTACATTTTCGATGCATTTTCAATATCCAAAAAGACAATTATCTTTCTATTTAGATCTAATTTGCACATTATTATTTTCTTGAAGTATGTGAAAATTTATGTTGTTTCCTATAGAGGAAGCTATTTGTTATGATTTAGGCAAGGTAAATAATTATGACTGGATCAGCAATATTTATTGTATGCACTTTTCATGACGGTAAATTTCTTTCCTTTGCCTTGTACAATATTTACCTGTGGTCCTTCACAAGTTCTTTAAGTAATTTTTGATTTTTTCAACTATTTACAGTTCTATTTGGTTTGAACTGCTTAAACTGGTATGTCACTTCTTTTCTTTTTTCCTTTTTTCATGAATGGCCACAGTTCACAATGAACTTGCAGTAGTTCTTTATGCCTCTGTGAACCATACATGTAATTTTCCTTTTACTTTTAGAAAAAATGGAAGGCAAACTGGAAGAATATAGTGTGTGATAAGTCGGTATATTTTTCATTACTAAAGAATGTGAACTGTTTTCTGTACTATATATTTAGCTGGTTTTGGCTTTGAACTTTTGCACTTCAATCAAAGTGTAATTTTGAACAAAACTGTGTCTTAACTTTTATGGGAGGCTCAGCTAGATTTCCGTTTTGATTGTAACTAACCTGCGGGAGAGAAGATATCAGCAGAGAAGACCTCACTGTCAGGCATAGATCAAAATGTCAAAAGTTACCAAAGCTAAGCACATATGTATATGCCTCACCAGGAAGTTATTACATCTTTTTGTAACAAAAGCAGTGGTTGCTATATTTAAAGACTTGCTGCCTTTATATGATGTTCCTTCCCCTTAAACTTTTGCTTGCCTTTCTGCCACTATGGACATAACAGCAGAGACAAAACACTGGCTAGCAGCTGTTGTCTTTGCTCAAGTGAGGGTATCTGCCCTTCACAGCAAAAATCGTCTGTTACTTTTCTAAATATAAAAAGTACCTGAAAGACTGATATTCACACAGTTATTTCTTGGTTTGACAAAGTTAACAGGTTTAAATAATCCCAAAGTATTATTGGACTCATTATGTTCTACACTTTATTTCTATTCTACCTGTAACTGCTGCTTGCCGTGTTATTGTTATGCCTGGAAATATTTCTCTGCATTTTCCACTGACTTTTTTTTTTTATTTTTTTTTTACGTTGTGAACATATTTCCCATGTTGAATAGGATAGCATTTGGCATTGAGCTGGTTATTCTGACAGCTATACACTAGAAATTTTATGAATGGCACATTAATTCTGTTTCTTCATAAATCCAAAGTACAAGCTTCCAAAGCTAATCTTGCAGCATTAGACAGTTTAGGGGGAAATAGCTGGCTATTGTCATGTTTTCTGATTTAAAAGAGATTATTTTCCCTTCTCTGTAGCACAATAAAAATGCTGTGACATGACCTATTTATCTTTTATTGTCCAGCTCTTGGGAGACAGAAGGTGTAGGCAGAGTGTGGAACTTGCATGTCCAGCTTGGGCATTTTTTTCCACCTTGTCTCCTGTGGTACAACAAAAGAATGTGTGCAGCTGGGATCTGCATCCACATCATTGTTCACCATTTCTCATACTCTCTAGAATTAAGGTGGTGTTTGGTTTTGGTTTGGGGTGGTTTTTTGTGGTGATTTTTTTTCTTTCCAGCCTTCATAAGGCTTCGATAAATTAAATAAGAAAATAAAAATGAATTGTAAGGAATAAAATCCTACTTGTTGCTCTTAAACTAGGGGAGAAGGGAAAGGTGAAAGGGCAAACAAATTAAGCTGTGATTTTCTCCAAAAGTTTATTTCTTTCCTTTCCTATAATGGCTCTGAGCAATGGGTTTGTGACACAGAAACAATTTAAGTAAGGAGTAAAAAGACAAGAGTAACTGAAGAACAGATAGTCATTTGTAAGTAGACAATAGAATAACATAGTAATTTGATCTTTGTCAGAGAAACTCTATGCTGTTCCCATTTTTATGTGAAGAAAATGAGAAAAACTAAAATAGAACAAATAGTTTTCTGCACCTGTGAGTATCCTGGAAAACCAAACTTTAAATGAACTGAAATGCACGTGCCACCAAGTTGCATACAGATAGCTATCTCTTTTTTATTTATTTTTAAGCATTACAGATGCATTCAGAAGACAAGTCATCAGTCAGCAGTGACAGCCAACATGAAAATGTATAAGAATAAATTGGGCTTTAATTTTTCTTGACTAAGTATAGACATCTATCATAACTAATGCACTTCTAATAGCACAGCATTTTTTTTTCCATGAAGTAATCTCATCTATTCTGTTATGTGTCTTAAACCTAATTAGAAAGCAACAGTTCTAGCACTTATAAGAAGAAAGGCAATATTTCTTTTGACCAATGTAGGTGAAATCTACTGCAATTAAAGTTATGGCAAAGTTTATGCAAGAACAGAGAGATCATATCTTTGCTAAATAGGCTGTGAAGTCCTCCTACTTTTGGTGCCTAATTACTGGTGTCATGCTTGTAATAGCGGCATCTGTGCACACTCAACACTCTAATGGGCAGCTCCTACAGGACTAATGAATTTTAATTGATGGTGTTTAGCGTGGCTTTTGGTTTCGGTCTCTTGTAGAGGAGGCTATGCCCTTCTGCTCTTCTGTCCCCAAGTGAGCTGCATCTCTGTTGGGGAGCTCATAGATACAGATGGTCAACAAAAGGTGAAGAATGCCAGAACTCTCTGGGCATCAGTCGCTTTTCAGTAAAGATAAAGCTTGAATTGCTAATCAGCTTCCTTTTTTCCACCCAAGCTGTTTACGCTGTGGGCTTAATGTTAATCTCTTTTGGTAAGATGACACATTCCTTTTCAATTCAAAATATGCTTCCTAGGTTGACAAACCAGAAGGCGACCTTCTTCCCAGCCACCCCATAGGTAGTTTTAAATGTAGCATCCTTTGTCAGAGGCAAAACAAAAACGCTTCATGGTAACACTTAATCATTCTACCCACTCCCAGAGATTTTGCAAAGGATGGGGAAAAAAAGATGTGCCCAAAATTTCGGTTGCTTCCATAAACCTTTCTAAAGTTTTCTAAGTATTCTTATTTTTTTTCAGATCAAATGTGCCTCACATAGATATTTCCTTCATTTATGCTTCCAAAAAGATGCAATGGAAGGAAAACTTATTTGGGGAAGCATCATTATCTTAGTAAGTCACATGTTTCTTTTGCTTCTTATAAAAGACTTTTAAAAGAGGTGGGGAATTAATTTGATTATGAGTGACGTGAACTTGTTATTCAACAATTATTCCTTCAGGAACAAAAATAATTTAAATCAGCAATTCATAGAGACATACCATAATTTAAATCTGATTTATATAGAAATGGGAAATTTTCCACCCCCACCCCAGACAGAGATGTTTGTTACTAGTTTTCAGGCAATTGCTTGCCTCTTTTCTGATAACCTATCCACCTAAACAGAATAATAAAAAAGGAGGAATGAGAATGATAAAATTTGTGAACGATATATCTGAACTGCTGTTATTTGCAGTCCCTTTTTCCTTAAAAAAACCCAAAACAGAAAAAGAATCCCAGAAAAACCCAAAACCAAAGCCCCAATGTCCTTTTCTTTTAAGTATAATCTTTTTAAAAAAGACAAAAAGCTGAATAAGTTGGTTTTATCTCAAATGTATTAAATATATTAGCTAAATTTCATAATGAATGAAAGTTTCAAATTGTCATAATTTAGTATTTTTCATATGCAAAGAAGACTGAAGAATTTTAATGCTGGTTTGAATATTAAACTAACAATATTTGTGTTGCTTTCCAAACTCATCTGTTGCACCTTCATGCTGCCTACATCCTCCATCAATTTGTCAGCATTCAACCATGGTGCTCGAACACAAGGATGGATTCATCACACACTCAGTGCCTTCTGTCTATGCACGTACAAAAATCACAAAATTTCATTACAATGTGCTGTGACAACTGACTGATTTATGTGGGTGTGGTTTTATTAAGGCATTGGAATACTTATTAAATTAATAAAATAATACTAATAGTCTATAAAGCATTAAAAATTCAAAAGACACAACAGTATGTCTCTCACACGACCCTTTACAGCTATCTACATCACAGGCCACAGCTTCCCTGGGGAAGCTCCTGTTCAACAGGAGCAGGAAGAGAGCACACACACTGGCTCAGTCATAGCCCACCATAGTAGTCTTCCACAAAGCAATCAGATCTAACTGTGACTGATTCTTGGGAGTCTTCAGAGCACCTTCCCAAAAGTTCTCCTTACCATATAGTATTTATATCACTAGTCTCTTGCTCTGAGTGTTGTATGGGTCATGGAATCAATTATTTCTGGTGATTTCATCCAGTCATTATCCCTTTAATGTACTGGCCTCCTCCTTGTGTTACTCTTGCACAATAACTTTGAGGCTCAGTTGTTTACTGCTGGATGTTTCTTCTGGGTCACTATGTTCACTCATCTCCAGGCAAGCATTGATTGTTTCCTTCTACCAAACACTCTGAGTTCCCCTTTTTTGCATACCTAATACAGTGCTACTTCCATATAATTAGTGTTATGTTTTGGTCTGAACCTTAGTTCAACAAAGAATAAGAAATTTACTGGAAGATATGCATATAGACATATGCTTAATTATATTACTTCTTCCAGACTCCTAACCCTTATTCTAAATATTTACTGGAAAACCTTGCCGAGTCTCAGCTCTGAGGAATCCATGGCAAAATCAAGACTGGAGTTTGGCTCAAACATGGACATTTGAAATCAGTCTTTCCCAGCTGTGTCTTCCACAAAATCAGTGTAAGATTGTCTTTATATAACTTTGGATATCTGAAAAGCTGTATCTGCTTTAAGCTAGGTATGCATGTTTCCTCTACAGCCATCAGAGAGACAAGTAGAAATGTTGCATACCTACTTCAGACACTTATTTATTCAAAAGTATTGCAGGAAAAGTATTGTCCAACAGGTCTGTATTAACAATTTTATCTCTGCCAAGACATCTCTTCACACCAATTTTGATCTACAGAAGTAATATGTCATAATGCCTAATGCATGCATTCAGCTTTTTAAAAGTGACACCTTTTTTACAGTGGCAGTACTTCCTAGCAGGGAGGTCCATGTCCATCAAGCCTTAAGTGTATGTGCTGTTGTCGACTGCTAGAAATAACGCTATCATAAGCTGCTCCAGAGGGGCTGACAAAAAGAAACTAATAAAATTAGTCACTAAAAAGTAACTTTTTTTCTTTGTATTCCAAATTCCACTGCTAAAACATGAAAGGTTTTCTGTGAAACTGTCAGTATTTGATAAGAAGGACATACCAGTTAATGGTGATATAGTTTTATACAAAAGGTCTTTGGAAACTCAACTCTATTGATTGCAATATTTAATCAAAACCTTCAAAACAACCTTTAAGAAAGATAATTCCATCTATTTCCAAAGACCAGATATTATTAATTCAGTCAGGATTTGGTGGGTAACAAGAAGTGAACTAAACCTGGCAAAAATATTCATATATGCTTATGAGAGCTTTAAAACAAGTTAATCTTCCATCATGTTTGTGCATATATTGGGCTGTATGTGCTAATACTTTCTGACTGTACCGATTTGCTCTTTGAGTCTAAGACAGCAATAAAACGAACATACTTAGCTGGTGAAGCAAGGTTTACACATGCTTTGGACTGATTTTTCCTGTAGTACCAAGTCTCCAGGTCACAACAATGAATGTGGGAAAAAGAATTTGATATCTACTTATAGGAAGTAATATCCCCAGAAGGAATCAGTGTAAAACAGAGTTAAAGAAATGTTTCTAAGCATTCACAAGATATGAAGTTTTATTATGAAAATCCATTAAAACATTATTGAAAGATATATTTTCATTCAAACATAAACATTACATTTTTGCTCTAAACAATGCACATCAAACACTGAGTGCTTGAAGTAAGCCCCTCACTGCAGACTAAGATTTCTAATTCAGGAATTACTGGTGCAGATTTCTTATGAAACACTAGATCTGTTCAAAATGCTTTCAGTAAGCCTATTTTAATCTATTCTGTGCCCAAGAGGTTTGGTAACAATGTGTGAGGATCACAGCTGGGGTGATCAGACCTTTCTGTTACCAGATGAAGTGTAGTTATTGCATTTGTAGAAATGGCAGTCCATTTATCAAGTGAGTTAGAATGCCAATAAGTGGGCAGGTGGAAAAAGTTACAAAGATGGGGTCAATGAATGAGGTACAAAGAAACAAACAAGAGCAGCAAAATGTTCCTCAATACAGCTGAATACTGAAAAGTAAGGTACATGAAAGATTTCATGGCACCATACCAAGTAAATCATCTCTAAATTGCCAAATTTCTCAGAGAATTATGTATGTCAGCTTCAGATAAGGTTACACTCTGTTCTCTAGTCATTGTGCAATAGTGGGGGAAAAATGTCTGTGTATTGCTTTCATTTAAGTTTGAAGATCCTAAAAATATTTCTACAGCAGGTGGAGTGCAGTCCATCAGATCATCATCATATCACTCTATAAGGTTACATACACACACACAATACATAAACTCAAAGATATCTGGCTAAATTTATTGCTACCACTGAAATCCAGGAAGCCTATCAAACTTGCTCAGAGGTTCCATGCTCATCATGAACAAAATATGGGGGCAGAATGCAAATCTGCAGGGGAGATATCTTTGAAAGATGAGCACTTACTCTGCAGTCTTATTCTGCAGTTACTCTGAAGTCTAAAGTTTCACGTTAGAGTCGTGGCAGTATAATAATTCCTTGGCAATGAAGGAACAGTCCTGTATCCAAGTCCAGCCCTTTTCCATGTCATATAGTTCTGTCCCCTCTTTTGCACCCTTATGGTTGCAAATCAGCTCCTCAAGTGAGCCACAGCTAAGACTTAAAACAGCAGGAATTAATTTCTTTGTGGTGGGATTTTTTTCCTTTTATTTGTGGTGGAGTGGGAACAGGAGACATAAATGCATTTTACTTTTCTGAGTCTATTCATGTGATCAAACATCCAAAACAAGACAAGCATGAAGGGTCTGTCTACTATCAGTATGAGCAATTTGTTAAATTGTGGTAGATAAAACCTAGTACTTAACTCTGGGATCTTCTGAAAAGGAAAAAGACTTTACTACTACAATGACCTTGTGAAGTGGATTGTTTAAGGTACCCAGTACTAAGCAGAAATATCAATGATAAAATGAGGAGTGATTAAAGAAAGAATAAAAGGGGAGAAAGACCCTGTTGTAACAGACATGGTTGCCATGAATTTTCATAATAGACCTCCTACACAGAGTTTTTGTACTATTCTTTCTTAAAGAAGAAACATAGTACAGATGAGTAGAGGGTTTCATTGATGACAGGAATGCAAGTTTTGGTCTTCTTTCCATTTACATGTGTTTCTTCCCATGCTTCAGTTGAATGCTGTTTGGATATTCCCATCACCAGAGGAGACCTGGACCCAGGAGGGAGCATTTGTGCAGCCTCCTTTAGATGTTCTGCCAGTACAAGGCAGCCTTTATCTAACCTATGAGATAACCAAGAGATGTTCTAGTTACCAGTGAAACAAATTGGTATAAATTCAGGCCATGCTGGCAGGCTTTCTACCCTTGAATACTGACTGCCATTTAGGCCTCTTGTAAAGGGGGCTGTGTGCTCTAAATAATTTCTTGGCAGATTGCCATTCAGGGCCCAGTGCCAAGGGTTTACCCCATGCCTTGTTGTAAACTTGGACCCATGGATTCACCTGCCATCATAAGGTCAGAAGTTTGAAAGAGAGTCATGTTATTTAAGGCAATGGTTTAATTTACATTAAACATTAAAACTAAGCAAGCACAATGAAATCCACTGCAACGGTAACTCCATGCACACTCATGTTGAGCAAATACATCGATCACCCTTTGCAACAATGTTGTTCAATATGTTGTAAAACATTGCTAATACAGTATAATAAATAAAATGGGGGAGGGTTAAGTGCATGATATTAGATCAGCATATTCTGTAGCAGAGATATGGAACAGCTCAGGGCACATGCTTCCTAAAGGACCATTAACTAGCTTGCATATGTTAGTCCAGTGATCAATAGACAGTTCAATTCCCAGACCTTTGTTTTTCCTCCCATCGTCCTACCCATTACCAGTAAAAAAAGGGTGGTGTAAACTGTCATACCTCCAAGGGAACCCTGTTGAGATGCTTTGGGTCAGACCTCAGTCAAAGTATCTGCTTCCCAACATTTCTTGGTAAGAAGAAAAATTAAGGTCTCTAAGATTGTACAAAGCAGCTGCTGTGCAAGCTGATAGAAATGTTTTCTTCAAATGGGATGAACTAAAAGGTAAAAAAATGGTGGATTTTGGTGTATAAAACTTTGGGAGATTGAAATTTTACATTTTGAGTTTTCTTTCTCATTTGTTATTTCTGTTCATCCCAGTCATGTGATCTATCTTTTCCCATGTCAGCTGCTCATTGTCAAGAAAAACATTAATGTAGTATTTGTAATAGGCTTTTTCCCAAGTCCTTTGACTTGCTGAAGCTCTAACAAGACATTAATGTGAAATACCATATCTACAAAGTCACTGGTGAGAAAAGTAACATGATCCTGAGATTCTGTCCTCTGCTTACAATGTGCAGTTCACACCCACCTGTGAGGTCTTTAATTCACACATTTTCACATAATGCTATTGACTGAGGAGAAAACGAACCTTGGTTTGAAATGGCAAAGTTTCTTCTAGAGTACATGTAGATTTTTTTTTTCCCCTTCCTGTTAAAAACTTCAAGTTGGATCATGTGATATGTGCAGATCATCAGTGTCAGAATACAGAGTAAAGTATCCTTCCTGAACATCTAGCAGCAACTCACCAAACAACACAGAGCTGAGTAGTTCCTCACCTGGAGCAGAGCACAGGGACACATCAGGATTTTTATTTATAACAAATAAAACTGTTTACATCAAGTTTGTCTGTGTGGGTTGATGCAGCATCTGTACGTAGCTAACAGTTTAAACAGGGTTGCTATAGCACTGATACATTGACATTAATGAAGTAAACACAAATCTTATTGGTGTAACCAAGTAAAGCATCACAGTTGCATCAAACTAACTAATGTAATTTCTAGAATATCTTTTTATTTAAAAAAAAGGTTTTTTTTCAGTAGTTGATCCAGTACATTAATTCTGGAAACCTCCTGCAACAGGATGTTATTTAAACATCTAGCAATCCAAACGATCAGTCCAGACACCACAAAAAATAGACACAGTTCAGAAGTCTGTATTGTTTAGTTTAGTTTTGGTGGTGGGTTGTTGTTTTGTTTTTTTTTTTCCTAACAGCTAAAGCAACTGTGTTTCAGGGTCTAAGTACAGAGCGTCAGCAATACTTAAATGTAGATCCTTTGGGGAAAACAGCAGCTACCCCCCACAGACACACAGAGGAAAGCAGATGGAGGATGTCTTTTTGACAATCAAAGGTTTAAGAGGAAGAAGGCACAGACAAAAGCTGGTGAGATATGGCTATTAGAAAGCCTGCAAAAATCTCACGCTTGCACAATTACAAGGTAGTGTTGCTGTGAAAGAGATTAAATCAATAAAGAGAAAAGGGAGAGAAGAAGAATAGACTACATTTATTTCTGCCTCTCTCAGAGTCAGTGTATATAATGCAGAAGCCTGGTCATTTCAGTTGCTCCTCCATATCCTACCAAATTACATCTATTTAAATAAATAAATAAATAGACAAACAGTAAAAAGGAAAAAAAAAAAAAGACTATAAATAAATAAATAAATTCCAAATAGGGATGCGTTTAATCCATTTTTGCCAAGGCAACTTTATTTAGAAAGCTGTTTACCTTCCTGAAAAGCCTCATTAGGCATAAAAACAAAGAATGAAGTTGATTAATGTGCTCTAAGTGTGATGTTCAAATTGTAATTTTCATATACGTAAATGGATGCTTCTGCCGTATTTTGTTTGATAATTTACAGAGTTAGCACCGTCCAAACCACTAATCAGTTTCTTTTTATGAAGACAGCTGCAGAAGATCCTTTTAGAATGCTAATTTTCATTAGTGCCTTCGCTCACCAAGAACTAGGGCCTTTCTCATAGATCACCTCATCACTATAAACTGGGCTTGGGGAAATTCAGTTTGCTTGCAACTCCGTTGTTTGGGGACTTTTTTTTCGTTTATTTTGCTTTTTCTACAGGGTAATCTGAAAAGGAGAGAGGAGCAAAAAAAACCCCAAAAAACCAAATGGGTGGATTTAAAAGAGAAGATTCCTTATAAATTGAGACTGAGTTTAACTTTTCCTCTTTTTTTATTTTTTTTTATATTATCATCTTCTGAGGTGGCAGAAAAAAAAAAACAAGTTGCAAAAAGGTACCATTTCTGTAGGTACTGCCTGTATATTTTGTAGAGTGATGACATTAATACAGATTAGTTTTAGTGCATCACTTTTCTACTAATTCTGTTTTAAAGCTCCTTTAACAGAAAACACAGTGCTACATCCACATGCACTGTGGCAGGAAGCAGAAAAGACAAACAGATTAATACGTTGGGTTGCCATGTATGAAATACCATGTTTAAATCAGAAGCAGTTATATCATTCTATGCTAAGTTTTACAGAATTGCCTCAGTTTCTCTCAGCAATGCTAGAGCTGGCTCGGTGGCAGCATTAGTTGCTGTTAATTTGGAATTTTCATGCTCCAGTGGCAGTATTAACTTTTTATGCCAGTGTAAATAGTAAGTAACCAATCAAATGGTCTAAATACATTAATGTTCTGCCTTTGCGCATAGGTATGAGAAGATTAGACTAATTCTGCTGTACAAAGAAAACAGCCTCATGGAAGCACTGAAAGTACATTTACTGTTGCAAGGTAGAATGATTTTTCTCAAAATATTTTATACAGGACGAAAACAAAATTAGAAGTACTCCCCTTGCTTTAATGCTGCAAATGGCAGTAATGAAACAGTCTAGCAGGTTTTATAACAAATCCAAGTATAAGAGTATTAAATAAACTCTGACAGTTTCAGAAATCAGCCTGAGAACAGCTGACACATGTTCCGGAGCCCCTGCAGTATCTCCACAATGATTAGAGATCCAAATCTGCATTGCAAAATGGAAAATGTCCTCTCCTGCCTTTCCCAGAAATAAGCACTTATACACACAAACTCCAGCTTGGGTCCTTCCCATTAAATCCTCCCATGCCTTCCACTTAGTCGATACTGTGCCTCCTCATCTGCCTCTTGGTCCTTCCATCTGCATACATACAGGCGCCTGCTCACCCTCATCTATGCCACTGAATTGATGCTTAGGGTCAAGCAAGCAGATTTGGGATCCCTCTTGTGGAGAAAGAGTCTGATGACAGTGTGACAGCATGACGTAAGCAGGACGGGATTTTTGGAAAGGCAAAATGTTACTCTGTGGTTAGGCACCTTAAATATCAGTCTGTACAGTTAACTCTAAGAAAAAAAAACCTCAAACTCTGGACTCCTGAACCCTCTTTCTGCTCAACATTCATTGGCATGTTTATAAGTGATTTCACAGAAGAATGAGGAAGAAAAATTATGGAATCTGTGCCATAATGAGAGCTGGGGTGGGTGAAAGGAGTACAGTCTACTCCTGAAATGAGAGGATATGTACTAAAATAGCTGGCACAGAAAAGAAGAAAAGAAAATTCAGTAAAATTAGGGGAGTATGAGGAGCAATAAACATAACTGACAATTTGAGAACTACTAAGAGCATCACTTAGGTTGACTAATGAAATGCAAAAGAAGTATACTGCTTATGCAAAATTACTTATTCTATACAAATTAACTGCCAAAGCAACTACCTTTTAAGGTGCATGAGGATGTCAGTCTTTACCCCAGATATGTAGGAGCATGACTGTGTAATATAGTGTGCATTCTCTATGATAAATACAGCAGATCACAATGAGGGACACAAGTAGAAAATGGTCTTAATTCATACATGATTATCAGAATTAGAGTGCTGAAGGCTGATAGCAATAGAGATATTGGAGCCAGGTATAGTGTAAGAAGAGAAATTAAAGAGCATTGCTACTGTTAAAGAAACTCAGCTATGGATGTGCTACAAAAGCCTTCTTTGATTATTCCTGTTTATTTTCTTTGTATTTCTGATGTACAAACAGTTGGGACAGATAGACTGTCGTTGTGTAGTCTTGTTGCTGTTATTCCTTACTGCTGGATCATTCCAGGCTATGGAAAAAGTAAGTTAACATAAAGAAAAAAGAAAAAAGGAAAAAAATGTTAGGCAGTAAAGAGATAATGAGAATCATGGAAAAACTAATTTGGCTTTAGAAGGACTTTGACAGCAACTTGGCACCCACAGAAATAATTTCTCACAGGTTGACAAGAAGGACGTGGCACCTGATACATGAGCTGTCTTCAACATTCTTTGTAACATCTGCAAAGTAGGGGTTCCCTATCCATTCCTTATGTTTCATTGGTTTACTGCACAAAACCCATAAAAGTGTGAACGTGAATTATGAAGTGAATTATGAAGCAGAGAGGTTTTGACTGAATGCTATGAAAATCTAGACTACTTGGAATGATATAACAATTACATTATTTTGCTAATTTATATCTGTTTTCAATTTTTAAAAAATGTTTTGATATGAATAAACACAACATTATCAAATTCACATAAGTACAGAAAACAAAGTGAAGCGTGCCAAAATGAAGATACCTAGTAACAGGAAGGCAAAGAAAAAGAAATCTTTGTGTCCTGGTACATTGTGTTTTTTTGAGGCAGAGTTCTTTTCCTCTGAACTCCCCCAAATAAGACATGTTTGAAACACAGTTTTCCAAAAATATAAATGTTATGACCAAATTATATTTTCCCGTAATTTAATCACTAAGGGAAGTGTCTTTCCACTGAAAAGAGACTTAGATGTTCTGGAATAGATGTGTGCTAGTTTATGGGAACTTTTCCTTAACATAACTGCATCCAGAGAAACAGATTCCAGTGTTAATTTTCCCTGCTGATGTCTAGGTGTTTAATTTCATTATTACCAAAGCTTGCTTTAAGCCCATATGCTTGCCTTTTGCACTTCAAGTTAGACATATAAAAGACAATCCAAAAGAAAAATTCTTTCCATTAAAATTTTTGCAGTCACATAGCACATTTAAGACACTGTAAAAACTGCTGTATATTATGATGTACAGTCTAAAATTATATAGAATCACACTACAATGGACCATTTCAAGAGCTAACATTAAGAAAACTCGCTCAGGAAAAAAACGTGGAGCAGAAGTTATTGCACCTTGATCCAAATATCCACATTCACAGACACATAGAATAATTCAGGCTGTAAAAGCCCTTTGGGGGTCATCTAGTCCAAACCCTGCTCAGAGCAGGGACAAATTCATTTAAAGCAGATTACTCGCTCACTGACCAGCTGAGTTTTAAACATCTCCTAGGAGAGGATTCCACCGCCTGTCTGGGCAACTTCTTCCAGTGGTTAACCACCTTCACTGAGAACTCTTTGTTTAAAAGCAGGTGGAATTTACCTTGCTGCACCATGTGTGTACCAACTCTTGGTTTTTCACCATGTCTGCCTGTCCTATGACCACTGATTAAGCAGCTGTGTATGGCAAGTAGATCTTCTTTAGCCCTTTCTTCTTGAGGCTGAACAAATCCAGCTCGCTCAGACTCCTCTGTTGTGTGAATCACCTCCCAGTCATCTTGTCTACTCTCCTCTGGACCCAACCTACTTTGTCACCATCTGCCTTGTACTGGATAGCCTGGGGCTAGATTCAGTAACCCCCTTGTCTCACAAATGCTGGACAGAGGGAAAATAACCACTTCCCTCACCCTTGTGAGGGATGCTAACATCCTTAGTGTTTTCTTGCATATGATGGCAAATTATATGAGGAACGGCTGAGGGAGCTGGGGATGTTTAGTCTGGAGAAGAGGAGGCTGAGAGGAGACCTTATCACTGCATACAAATTACCTGAAGGGAGATTGTAGATAGGTGGGAGATGGTCTCTTCAGCCAGGTGACAGGTGATATGACAAGGGAAAATGGCAAGAAGCTGTGCCAGGGCAGGTTTAGATTAGATATTAGAAAAAAAGTTTCACTGAAAGAGTTATCAGGGTCTGGAACAGGCTGCCCAGGGAGGGGATTGAGTCCCCTTGCCTGGATATGTTTAAAAAAAGGGTAAATCAGGTCCTTAGGGATATGGTTTAGTTTAGGACGGGAATTGTTAGACTTGATGATCTTAAAGGTCTTTTCCAACCTTGTGATTCTGTGATTCTGTGACCCCACCCTTCCATGAGCCTCAGGGCACACTGATGACTCATGTTCAAGTTACTGTTCTCAGGGACCCTTAGTCTTTTACTGAAACCCCCCCAACTCTGTTGTTTCCCTGAGGCTGGGGCAGGGTTCCAGGCCAAATTGGTGCATCAGGTTATTCCATCCCAGCTGCAAGACATTGCATTTCCACTTGAGAACTTTGTGAGGTTTCTATCTATCCATCTCTCCAGCCTTCCATGAGCTGCCTGAATTTCAGCCTTCCAACCTATTATCAGGTGTTTCCTATCACAGTTCCTCAAAATGCACTCCAACCCACCACTTATTTAATTCAGAAAGGCAACACACACTTTCCAGCCCCAGTACTGGCCCTTCAGGCATGCAACTCATAACCTGTCATTGCTGAACTTTGGCCCACCCACTCTTGAGTCAGATGAGGTCTATACAGTTTGAAAACAGGTAAGTTTATGATTTTGATTTTCATTAAAGAATTGTATTAGATAGGTTGAATGGGGACACAGCAGGGTCATAGCAAGGACCGGAAGGAACTGACAAGTAGGTAAACGTATCTCCAGGGAAGAAAAAAGATTATACTGTTAATTTTAAAACTGGAGGAAACTTGAAATCTTGTATACTCCCAGAAGTTTGGACAGCAACTTTTATGTCAAAAGACCAAATTTAGTTGTTGTTGTTGGTGGTAGTGGTTTTGGGATTTTTTGTTTTGATTTTTTTTTTTTTTTTGGGTGGGGAGGTGTTTGCATTGTTCTTGCATAAAGACAGCTAAGTCTGGGATACATTTCTACAGAGATTAATAGCCTTACCTCAAAAGAACAAAACAAATTTCCCCACCTGTTTGGTTTACTTTTGTTCAATAATCTCAATTCTTTTTTTTCTCCTGAGAGCAATGTAACCTTCCTACCTTTTATGGTGTCTATACTCAGCTTCACTTCAGTTTCTCAAGCTGAGATCACAGCCTTTTCTCTTAATTCTTTTTTCATGAATATGAACCCAGATGCTATTTGGTTTGATGAAACAATGTAGACTCCTCCAGTAGATGGAAATCTGCCATGTATCTCATCATAAAATGTTTAACAGCCTCTTTATGTCACTAAAAATTGTTGCAGAAGAAGAGAAAAAATAATTGTTCACATTTACTCTTATAAAACAAGAAAATTATCTTGATTTGTAGCATAAAAGATCTAATGTGAGAAATTAAAAAAAGGATCCTTACTATGTGCAAGAAAATGTGCCCTAAATTGTCAGCTTAATTTATTTATTTAAAACAAGGTGATGAAGAGGGATACCTCTAAATGTACGAACTTTGTTCATGATAATCTATACCATGATCCATTCTCAAGACCCTTAGTTTTCTTGCCTAAAAAACCTCAAAATAGCATGAAAGCTAGTGTGGGTCATTGCCCTGTTCCTGGGGGTTTTACAGTCAGAACCACACAGAGCCTCAGGATAGATGTGTGGAAAAACTGCATGCAACAAGTCTAGCATGCAATTCTGGACCACAGCAATACAGTATTTTTGATCCCTTAATGAAGTGTGCTGTTGAGAAGGGTCTGAGGTGAGGGTTCACAGAAGGTTGTAGAACAGTTATTGTCCTGAGAAACACTCCTGTTAAGACAGCCTGGACCTTGTGACCTTCTGAGGTTCCTTCCAATCTGAATTATCCTATGAGCCCATACTACAGTTGCAATTCACCCTTTCAAAAACACTGAGTCTTCCTTTCACTAATACTATTTTATACTGACACATACGTACTATATCATGCTGACAATTACAGTACATTTCTATCTGTCAAATGGAGTAAACAGAGACTTAAGGTTGTATTTCAGCCCTATATTGTTATTACTCTGAATTTTTAACTAGAATGGCTTTTTATCAAGCATTTTTTACATGCTAGCGATACTGAAATACTCCATTCTAATGACTTCAAAAGGTGTTCCATTTGCAATATTTTATACCCTACCTTCATTTACCAATATGAAAAGTAGACAAAAGGGAACTCGTAAGACTTCTTGCCATCTCATCTGGAAAGATATATCGATGAATTTGTGTGAAGAAGTAAGGAAGTCTGTATGAAAAAATCCTAAAAACTAACTACTTCCCCACTCCACAAACTGAATTACAGTGAAGTAGAGTTTTAGGGCAGAATCTGAAAAAAAATCCAGATGGAAAATTTAGGAAGGCAGAATGTAATTATCCAAACTGGACTTTCATCAGGACACCAGAGCTGGCATCACCATTCTTTTGGAAAAAGCAGTGAAATCTCTAAAGACCAAATCAGTGTAAACAAACAATGGTTTTATTCAGCATGTGCCATGCAAGTGTTTTCCCATGTTCTTCTGGGGCATCGGCCTGATGGCAACTCTGTGAAAGCTGTGCTTGAGCCACATATTGAATTACCAGTGAAATTGGAAGAAATATCACCAAAAGAAATACAGGATAATTAATGTGAAGAAAATCATCCACAAGTCTTTCAATTCATTTTTCTTAATCTGTCAGTTTAGGGAACACAGGGAATGCTGTCAGTAAGCATGATCATGGAGAGTTCGAGACGTATTCTGCAGGAAGATATTTGCACAAAGGTTCACACTATGTTTGCAAGTATAAGATTTTCAGGCATCCAAATAAGGAATAGAAACTAGTCCATGCAATTTACATAATCATAAACTACTGGTGGTGAAATCTTACTCAAGGCAAATATACTGAAGTCTGTTGACACAAGTTGATCAAACAATTCTCAAGAACCTGATTTTTGAAAATCAAAGTCTACTTGTGGGTAATTTACAAGTAGGAAAAGGTCATGCTTTGTTGATAAATGATTCATTAGTCATAGTTGGCTCAGTACAGATCATTCACTCCATTAATAAACAGCGCAGATGACAATCTAATTTTTTTAAACCTCCTTTTATATTTGCCCTTTTAGATATCTAGCTTTTATTTCAAAGCTTCCAGAGTATTCCTAGCTATTTTATTGAAAAGGTGCTCAATGTTAAAAATGCACCTCCTTTTCCCACCTTCATTTCTCCACCATATGCAGTGATCCACTTATTTCTCTTTTAGTAAAAAAAGCTGATGAATTAGTCAGAGCAGAAGCAACTTCCAAATCCAAGGATTCGAGCATCCTTCCTCTAGCTCCTTTACATTTAATACCCAGGATCTTGTCTTGAGCATATCATCTAATTAGGGCTCATACACTCTCACAGACTCAAAGAGTACCTTGGACATGTGCTATTTCATTACATTTTAGGCTTGATTCTGCAGCATCGAAGGCTACAGAAGCACTTCCTTTGACATCTACAAAGTCTGTACAAGACCACGGTGCTTTATAAGTAGAAGGTAGGTTTCAACTTACATCTAAAAATACAGTACAGAGATTTTTTTTTCTGTAAGAAACACCACTTACTGAGAGAGCAGCTGTGTACTGCACCAGATCAAGTTTGAGTGGTTTTAAGAAGCCACCCCATGTAGAGCCCATTACAGTAATCCAATTTTGATGGATGAAATCCAAGCATACACGCTCTCCTGGTGATTTCCTGCCCTGAAAATATTTAAATACAATGGAAGAATTACAGTATTAAACAAATTTCCTTTTTGATATTCAATAGGCATTGAAATAGGAAACTCCTAAGTGCATGGCAGAGCCCTTATACTTTAAGTAAGTGGTACAGTGTATATGCATAAGCAGCTCACCACCAGTGAGATTTAACAAAGTTATTCTTAATAGCCACTCTGAGTACTATGCCTTCATGAAGTACTGGCCTTTCTCTACCTTATAATCAGCATTTATGGATGGCAAGTCACTCTGTGACCAGTACTGCACTGCTTCTGTGCTCTGTATGTACTGCTCCCACAAAAAGACAATGGAGGTTGCTGGCTTTTGGAATGCCATTTGAAAAAACTGATGAATTATATGAAACATTCTCTCTTAAAAAAAGCAAGTCTTATTATCAGGTTTGGACTCAGAAACTGAAATTTCATGTTAATGACTCCAAAAATGCTTTCCATTTGGTATTTCATTACAGGAAAATAGTGTTGGGAACAATATATGGAAAAGCTAGCATGATGAGTTTATGATGTAACAGAACTAGAACTGTTCCTTACTCCCATCAGGTAAAAGCAGTCAGAAAGAAACTTGGGGATTTCAAGAATGGTTAGTGATTTTCCTGCCATTTTCTCTTTAAAAGATGAGAGCACTCAAAGGAAAAGATCTTTTTTTTTCAGTGATATTTCCATATATATGGCAGTTGCCATGATAATACGTACTAAAGAACCATGTTTTGCCAGCTGTTTTTATTCCACTAAGACTGATATCACACATGACACCCAGATTATAAAATCACAGCATCAATTCAGAATCTCCTGAATCTCTAGCAGAGTTTCAGTCTCACCAGTACTTCACCTTCTGTGACTCAGTTTCTCTGTTAAGGAAATCTGCTTGAAAAAAACATTGTACCTTAGCAGCCTTCAAAAACATCAAAAGATCAAGATTTGACATTGGTGAGTTTCAATTATGTATTTGCAGATACATGTTAATTATATTTTGCAGGGATAACAAAAAACAGAAACAAAGTACCACAAGGCAGGGTTATTTTAAATCTATTGGAGACAACCAAAGAAAAGAAAGAAGCAAAAAAAAAAAAAGTGCCCTGGGATTTATATGTAGTTTTGATACCATTTTAAAAAATAGGGATCATATTAATTTTTGCTTTGTAAAATTTTCATGTGTAACCTCACCCAAAATTTGTATTGTGCAAAACATCAAGCATTTACCAAATAAAAATAATTGCAGTTATCACCATACAATACTGTAAAGGAAGACTGAATGTTAACGCAAAAAACTTTACAAGACTGCTATTTCTGTTGCAAAAAAAACAACAGTGATGTTACGAAGTTCTACTGAAATAAAACCCCTTTAGTTCATCGTTTGAGCAATGAGAAAGCATCTATACTATCACAGGTACTGCAGTCTCTGACATGAAGATCTTATAAGATTTTTTTTCATGTCAAAATAATAATTGCAACTACATTTTTATATGTACATGTCTGGAAGATTACATCTATTTTGTAATATTACATAAATTTCAATAAACTGACTTTTAACTAAGGAATTTACCCTTGAAATTCCTTTCACTGGTATACAACAATAGGCGTACAATTCTCCAGCGTAGGGAAGGGAACTTAAAAGGTAATCAGAAACAAAAAGTCTATCAGCATTTTATGTATGTTGTTATTCTAAGAACTATATAGTAATAAAAACAATAATAACAACAATGATAATATTTTTATCATATTTTTAAATTAATTTCCTATATGTATCTTCATACTTCTAGTTTGTTTTCTAACATTTTAAAATCACATTTTATTGAAAGGAGTTTTTACTGAAACAATGAATAGTAGTCCAGAAATATATCCTGCAGCTTTTGAGTTCCTTGACTGCCTATTTGTAGCTCAAGTAATGTGAGTAAACAGAACTGCACAGATTACATAAACTATTCTACTCGAAAACAAAGTAAAGCACAATTTGAAATCATTATTCAGTGGGGACATTTATAGAAGAAAATCATAGAGTTATTTTGGATTTTCACAAACTGAGATAGATGCGATATTCATCAAATACTGTTCAAATTGAATAAATTATTCACAAGGCAGCAATGAATGATGATTAACACATAAATTCTTATAGAAACAACTTTTTTTTTTTTTTAACAAAGTCCCGTATAATTTTCTGCCCCTTAACAAACCTCTCCCCTCAACTCCTTGTCCTAGCACAAACATTTTCCACCCCAGATGGAAGACAAAAAATTGCAAGTCCACTGGGTCTAATGCTGTAGTGACCACTGCTGCTTAAGAGAACACTGACACAAGAAATCAAGTCCTTAAAAAGCAACTAGAACAATAAAGGCATACGGATATACTTTTTAAATGAACCTGAGTGACTCAACAACCTGAAGTATTTTCTAAAAAACAGTATATAAATATTTAGGAGTATGAGTATATTCAAGACATACCTTTGGATCATAGCTTATATTTGAGTCATGACTAAACAGTTTGGACATAATTAAGAACTTTTGAAAAGACCATCCTATATTTCTAGTTGAAATGGCATCTTACACCATAGTCTTTGGATAATGAAAGTTTGAAACAAGTTTTGGAGTATAATAATTTCATGCATCAAGAAGAATTATTCCAGGTTTCACTTCCATTATTCTCATTGTCTTAAATTTAAGATTCAGTGCAATTTTCATAGCAGATAAGTTTCACCATAATAGTACTCAACACAACACGGCCACAACAATCCAACTATGTTTTGAGTTCAATGACAGACCACTCTAAAAACATCACTTTGATAGACAGTGCTGCAAGTAAACCTCTTGCTATGATGTATATGTGTATAAAAATCTAGTAAATGTCAATATATTTAGTTGGCAAATACACAGCAAACCCTTACCTTTTGAGGTAAGAAAGTGTTTATCCCATTCCCTAAAACTGACTTTTCCCTTGCAAGCATCAGTACCTAATATCTAGTGTAGTCAAGTGGTTAGGAACTCCACCCCACCATTTGATCACTGTCAGAGAAGGTGTGAGACTTAATGGTTAGTACAATGATCCAATATGACTTTTCGCCTTAAATGCTCAAAAGTATAACTGCCTTTCCTACAAGAGAAATCCATGTAAATGCATAGCAAATGTAAAGATTAGAGGACAGAATTCAGTGAAAAGTGATAAAAGACAACATGTTGAATTTTACAACTAGCTCCTTACTGAAGAATATTTTGTTCCACATGGAATATTTTCTGTGTGCAAAGGGAGGTGCAGATCAGATGGAGACTATAATAACCACTTCAATAAAGGAAATATAACCTGCATCGATATTCAACCTAGAATGAAAACTATATTTCATGCTGGATTGCAAGAAGACCCATAAAAAGAAACACAGCAAAGAGCAGAGGGAAAAAGGGTAACTGCCCTTATTTAGTAGCCCATAAATATACTATTGAAATCACGGGGGAGAATAATTAAATTTAGTAGAAACCATTCATGATTTGAAGCTGTCCTCATTTTAAGGATGCAAAGGCAAGGAATTAGCTGCATAGTTCAACTTCAATTATCCAAATTATTGAGTATCCCTTGTTAATCAGAGAAAAGTTCTTGTACCATGTTAGAAGTAAAAGTTTTTGGGAAACATACACAGCACATTGAAATATATGTCAAAGGAGGAAGACATTTGATGCTCAGCACAGCTGAATTGGGTAGAAAGCTTAATCAGAAGAGTATTATAATAGATCCGGTTTTCAAAATGAACATAAGGATTAAATCCGTGGGTTTTGATTACGCGTTTATAAGGTATTAACAACAATAACAGCAAATACTGCTACTGTGTTCCCAAAGTTGCTTCAGATAACATGTAGAATCATAGAATCATAGGGGTTGGAAGGGACCTCGAGAGATCATCGGGTCCAACCCCCCTGCCAAAGAAGCTCCCTAGCACATATTGCACAGATAGGCGTCCAGACAGGTGTCCAGACCACTGAAAAGGGGCTGGCCGTTTCCCCCTGCATCCCATACTTCAGATATTTATAAACATTAGTAAGGTCCCCCCAGTCTTCTTTTCTCTAGGCTGAACAGTCCCAGCTCACTCAGCCTTTCCTCATAGGGGAGATGCTCTAGGCCCTTAATCATCATCTTTGTAGCCCTTCTCTGGACTCTCTCAAGGAGATCCCTGTCTTTTTTATACCAGGAAGCCCAGAACTGGACACAATACTCCAGGTGGGGCCTGACCAGGGCAGACTAGAGGGGGAGGATCATCTCCTTAGAACTGCTGGCCACACTCTTCCTGATGTACCCCAGGATCCCATTGGCTCTCAGCCACCAGGGCACACTGATGGCTCATGGCCAACCTGTCATCAACCAGGACCCCCAGGTCCTTCTCCACTGAGCTCTTCTCCAGCAGGTCATCCCCCAGCCTCTACTGATACAAATAGTTATTCCTTCCCAGGTGCAAGACTCTACACTTGCTTTTATTGAATCTCATCTGGTTTCTAACTGCCCAGCTCTCCAGCCTGTCCAGGTCTCGCTGGATGGCAGCGCAGTGTTCCTGCGTGTCAGCCACTCCTCCCAGCTTTGTATCATCGGCATACTTGCTGAGGGTCGATGCTATTCCCTCATCAAGGTAGAGGTCAACATGCAGGTAAGACATGATACACAGTGCTGCACAGTAGGAAGAGGGTAAGGAGAAGAAGGACTGGGCTGGCTTGCTTGTTGATAGTTCATTATTTCTCCGCCTCAAGAACATGAGAGTTATAATCTGATAACTCTATTTTTATCTCTTTTGATCTTTGGATTAACAGTGACCTGATACTTATATTCAATACCCAAATCTTTTAAATATATTTTTTTCTTTTTTTTTTAATGGCAGTTAGTCACAAGCTTGCTTGAAGCTGTCATCCTGCAAGCTGCTAGCTTCCCAGTCATGAACAAACCCAGCCTTTCCAGAACACCTTCTGTCATAAGCACTGCATCCCAAAGTGTAACAAAGAACCAGTAATGGAGTCTATGCTTTAGAACAGAAGAATACTCTACAGATTACTCATTTAAAATTCTGGGAAACTACTGTTTATATAGAATGGGGATACCAATAGTGAGCAGTTACCCTTTCTGTATTTCAAACTGTTGTGAGAGTGTGGCAGTGAAAACACTGATTTCTACAACATCTATCTTTGCACAGCACGGTTATGATAAGAGAACAAGCTAAATGTTATCTAAAAGAATGACTCCCCAACTTCTAAATCAACACACGGTTTGAGAATTTCCAAAAATGTTTGGCAGAAAATAATAGGTGGGGAGGATTATTGAAATGATGACATCCTGTAACGCAAAGTTGCTATCTTCTAAAACTTTCATCTCCACAAAGATGACAGTCATCATATAATTTAACTCTAAAAAGTATTTTTGAAAGCTCTTTTAATATTAAGATACAGAAAACTGTCCAAGAAATCTGTAATAAAAAAAAAAGAAAGTGTAGGTGGAACAACAGAAGATGCATATGATAGATCTGCAAAAGTGCAACCAATATTAAATATTTTTCTGTTCATGTATGAAGCAATTCAGGAATAAAATGAAAATAACAATATGGAGTATATTTATCATGTTCATACATATTTGAAACAGATGACATAAGTAATGCTGGATAACAGCATGAGAAGAAAAAAGTGATATATAAATCTATGTGAAATGTAGAAAAAAATAAGGTAAATAATTTACATCTGCTGTAATATGAGATGATTTCTAAATAAAAAAAGAAAAAATGTAGACATTCAGGAAAATGTAACCCACTGAAATGCTACATAAATGTTGACTAGCTTTATGAGAAAAGCAGGTATGCTAAGACAAACTGCTCACAGAAAAATAGAAAAGTCTTGTTTCTCTTATTTACCATAGTTTCATGCATTTATAACAACAGATTAGTACTTGGTATTATAATCCCCGTAAAATTAAATTTAAGCAAATGAAATGCATATATGCTTACACTGATGATACTCTACTTATATATTAGTAAATTATACTTTAGCAAAAAAAAAAAAAAGACAAAAAATTCCAGAAAGATTGTTACTATATATCTATATTTTTAAGCATATATTTATCATACATTTGTTCTATGCAATGTACCTTGAAGTCTACAAAACTTCAGGATGATCAATGATTTTATCTTGCCACTGTGCAAAGATCTGACATACCTTTTCCACTACCCTGCACTTTTCAGTACCAGGTATCTGCATTTTTGCAAGGCAACAGTAAAAAAATAAATAAATAAAAATACATTATTCCATCCGAAATATTGAAAAAATGAGCACACAACTATCAAGGAGAATATTATACATAATTTGGTGGAAGAGATAAACAGAATGCTTTGTCTTCTGATAACCAGTTTAAAGGATAACTTAGGTTCTATCGCTTCCATGTTCTTGGCAAAAAAGAATTTAGTGTATAAAAACTGGCAAAGGGATATAATTTAAGTCCATTTAGCTTAGTTATAATATCATTAGTTCCGTCTTTAAGGACTTTATTATTCACAGAATCACAGAATTGTAGGAGTTGGAAGGGACCTTCAGAGATCATCGAGTCCAACCCGCCTGCCAAAGCAGGTTCCCTAAATTATTTTTTCTTTGTGTATTTAAATTCTTTATTTATTCTTTTTATTATGCCTGCCTTAAAGGCTTGATTTCTTTTTTAAAAAATATTGTTAAAGAAACTGTTTCCCTAGTCATTTTGTAACACCTTTCTCTTTTCTAATTGATTCTTATGTACATTTTTGGCTGTTGGTTCTTCCATACAGGCCACAAAAGGTGTTCTAAAGAATTGGTCTTGCTGCAATGCTCATGACAGAGACCATTTGTTCCGAAAGAGGTTTCAGCATTCTGTGCTGTCTCTATCAGAACAAAGCGAAACTAAAGAGATGATATCTTAAAATCTAGCCCCATGTACACAGATTGATCTGTATAATTCAACCTGTCCTTAAGCACAATTCTTAATGTCATTTCAGCTGATCTGAAACTTCTTTCAAAGATCAACCTAGCTGGATTCCATTTTGCTTGTCTTACGGTGAATCTTTTTATACTCCGAACAGGTATCTTAACACAGCATTAAGCTGTCTGCTGCAATTCACTATTACCTAAAAGAGATATATATAGAGATATATCACTATGTCAATTACCTTTAATTAAATGAATATCATCTCTTTAGAATCAGATCTTTGCCAAAATACAAAAAAGAAGTGTTGCAAGTTGGCTAGCCAACCCTTCATCAATTGGCTGATTGCTGACAGCTCAGTGGTACATGAATCAAGAGCCAGAATGTCATTTGCTAACATATTGGAAAAATTATTTCTGGCACCAAACTGTACCTGCATGTTCAAAGAAAATGCTTTTATACATTTCTACAACCAGTGCAATGAGACCAACAGAACAAGTTTAGTTGTCAAGTCTTCTCTACATCTCACTGCTCTATTATGGCAGTAAAAAATATTTGATTTGTCTAAATAAATACTAATGAACAAAACCAAGAACAGCAAATTCATGCATTTTAAAAGGCAGTAGATAGCATTTACCAAAGACCCTAAGTTTATTAGAAGCTGAAACTCACTACTGAAAGGAAAACATAAAGACCTCTCTATGTTTCCCTAGTGGAGGGAGGTCCCAGAATCCTGGGAGTGGCAAGATGGACACGTATGTTTTAGTATTTCTCTACTGAGTATTGCTTCAAGCCTTTCCTCCTCTTCTTCTTGGAGTGCAAAGGGACACCCAAGTGGGAACTTATGGATAGAATTCAGAGCAAGTGATATCACCTGTGTAATATTGGGCAGTCCACCATTGAGAATTGGCTGCTGGACTGAGCCCAGAGGGTTGTGATTTGTGGAGCAGAATCTGACTGGAGACCTGTGACTAGCGGTGTTCCCCAGGGCTCGGTGTTGGGTCCAGTCCTGTTTAGTATCTTCATTGACGACCTTGATGAGGGAATAGCATCCACCCTCAGCAAGTACGCCGATGATACAAAGCTGGGAGGAGTGGCTGACACACAGGAACACTGCGCTGCCATCCAGAGAGACCTGGACAGGCTGGAGAGCTGGGCAGTTAGAAACCAGATGAGATTCAACAAAAGCAAGTGTAAAGTCTTGCACCTGGGAAGGAATAACCGCTTGTATCAGTACAGGCTGGGGGATGACCTGTTGGAGAAGAGCTCAGTGGAGAAGGATCTGGGGGTCCTGGTTGATGACAGGTTGGCCATGAGCCAACAGTGTGCCCTGGTGGCTGAGAGCCAATGGGATCCCGGGGTGCATCAGGAAGAGTGTGGCCAGCAGTTCTAAGGAGATGATCCTCCCCCTCTAGTCTGCCCTGGTCAGGCCCCACCTGGAGTATTGTGTCCAGTTCTGGGCTTCCTGGTATAAAAAAGACAGGGATCTCCTTGAAAGAGTCCAGAGAAGGGCTACAAAGAATATTAAGGGCCTGGAACATCTCCCCTATGAGGAAGGGCTGAGTGAGCTGGGACTGTTCAGCCTTGAGAAGACTAAGGGGGGACCTAATTAAAGTTTATAATTATCTGAAGCAGGGGATGCAGGGGAAATCAGCCAGCCCCTTTTCAGTGGTCTGTGGGGATAGGACAAGTGGCAATGGCTGCAAGTTGGAGCACAGGAAGTTCCGCGCCAACATGCGGAAGAACTTTTTCACAGTGAAGGTGACAGAGCCCTGGAATAGGCTGCCTAGGGAGGTGGTGGAGTCTCCTTCTCTGGAGATATTCAAGACTCGCCTGGACACCTATCTGAGTGATATGTCCTAGGGAGCCTGCTTTGGCAGGGGGGTTGGACCCGATGATCTCTCGAGGTCCCTTCCAACCCCTACAATTCTATGATTCTATGTAAGAAATATTAGATTCCTTCTGTAGAGAGAAAAAGCACTTTGAGGAGATAATTTATCCCAGTAAAACCTGTATTATGCTATCTTCATGGAACACTAAGTTTACAGCTATAGGTTCTTGACTTCTGTGCCTCAATTGGCTGGGGTGAATTTTCTGTAGATGTTCCAGGACAAACTTTCAGCTAAATTATTTTATCTATATACCTCCCACTATGATATGACAGCAATCTACCATCCTAGAATGGTATTTCTAAGTCTGTTTGAAATGGCTCATATCTGTGTACCAAGGTGCTTGTCTCTTGCTTCAGCGTAAGGTAGTAGTAGATGGTAGTGGTCAACAGCTCAATGTCCAAGTGGAGACTGGTGTCAAGTGGTGTCTCTTAGAAGTCCATACATACTGGGACCAGTACTGTTTAATATCTTAATCAATTACATAGACTTTGGGATTGAGTGTACCCTCAGCAAGTTTACAGACAACACCAACATGAGGTAGCATTCCTGCTGTTCCCTATTATATATGATTATTGTTAATAATAATATGCTTATTTATTTAAATAACTTTTTGCTTGGTTGTTCTACTGATGATACCTGTTTTTATAACAGTATCTGAACATTACAAATGCACTTTGAGGAGAGAGTCACTAACCTGTATATCATGAATTTGGTTATGGGTTTCATCATTCCACACCTGAAACTGTGTCACTGTTAGGTATCCAAGGGCCCTGGAATCAGGATCAGAGAACATGCCTTTCTTCCAGATGTGTTTATTCAGCTTATATTAAGACACTTCTTGAAAAACAAATGGAGACTGAAACCATCCACTAGAAGCCTGAAATCACCAGGAAAAGAGATGGATGCAGAGTCACAGTCCTTTAATCTTGTTTTGATGCATCTTGCATTCTCTCCCTCAGGAAACAGTGCCATTAAGGCAGATACCTAGCATATTCTATAGTCCGGTAAGCATATTATTCTTCTAATACATATAGAGAGGAGGTATGAAGAGAACACTAAATTTAGATCACCTTTTCCAGTGTCTTCAATTGTTTTTTATGTTTTTTTCTATAGGACTGAAGAGATGATTACAGAATTAAAGACTCTTGTAGAGCTATAGAACACCATAATTCCTAATGTAAGTGCTTTTAAAAAGGTACTTTTAATCTGCAGTGGTTTTGTTTGAAATGTTAAATTTGAGTAGTATGATGCCAATGTTCATATTCATGATTAATGCTTACCAATTCTATGTTGTGCAAGTGCAGCAGGAGTTACAGAAGTATTGAAAAACTATGCAGCTAGGAATGCATTTTTTAGAACTTTTTGCATTCAAAGATACTTTTAAAAGGCAAATATGTATATTTGTGTTTTATGTTCTCCTTTTCAGATACCAAATTTTAGCCCATCTGGAATACTGAAAACATTGTGATGCTTTTCACTACCAGATTCTAAACAAATATTGCAATACAGACAGACAAGAAAAGCTTTTTAAACATGTTATCATTTTCATAGAATCATAGGGGTTGGAAGGGACCTCGAGAGATCATCGGGTCCACCCCCCCTGCCAAAGCAGCTCCCCAGCTCATATTGCACAGATAGGTGTCCAGACGGGTCTTGAATATCTCCAGTGAAGGAGACTCCACCACCTCCCTGGGCAGCCTATTCCAGTGCTCTGTCACCCTCACTGTGAAAAAGTTCTTCCGCATGTTGTTGCAGGTAATGTGTAATGGCTGACTGCAACATTTATTCATATTGTGAAAAAAATGTTTATGTGAGGTCAGACAAAAAATTCTTGCATTAATTCTTAGTTCAAATTTAAATGACCTTAATTAAGTTTGTCTTGGAAATTACTTAAGGTAATTTAAATCAGGGCCATTTTATTTCTTCATGATAGGAGGAAACTCATTCAACCAGATGATGATATTGGCATTAGAAATGTCCACATCTGGGAATCATCCAACAGTGCACCTACAATCAGTACAGACCAGTGGGCATTTCTTGGGGGCCATTTGTTTGCTGTCAGATGCGATGAATGACATCTTTGAATGTTCCTCCATCTTTCCAGTGATAATAAACAGACCCTAAGATAATTGTGTGTCAAAGCCTAGTTAGATGTCTCAGAATAATTTGATTTTAATACTTCCCAGGATATTCAAAATTATTTTTATGACTGTTGTAGTACATAGAAGCTAATATAATTTCTTCTTTATTTTTGTTAAGAAAAGATGATTTACAAATTACTCATTTTGAAGAGAAGTACAGGATAAGTTCTTTCTTGGGGTTGGACTCAATCATCTCTGTAAGTCCCTTCCAACTCCTACAATTCTGTGAATCTGTGAATCTTTCTTCTTTAAGAGAAATTGTTATCAATTCAGTACTTGCATGAAGACTAGGGGCAATGTTACTTGACACCAAATTATTTTTATCTGAACAAGAAGTCATGCTGAGCTAGGATACAACAAACATCTTTATTCTCCTCCACTTTAGGTATGTTCTGTAGGAAATATGTTCAGGAAAGCATTAGGGATTTCAATATGCTAAATCATTGACACATCTCATAATCCATTTCACATAGTCTAATCATGAATTTATTTCATAAAATAAAATGAAATTTCATTTTGAAAAAATTTAAGTTGTCAACTCTAAATTGCCAGACTTTCAGAAAGTTTCATATAACTGCTATGCCAATTGATTGGAAAAGCCAGCTACACGAGTTAAAATGGAAAAGCAGAGATTCTGCTTTTAATACAATAAAATCTGAGAACATTGTTGCCTAACAGGTACATTGCTATGATTTTTCATCACTCCTAGCTTACACTATGTGTGATGATAACTATTTAAGTCTTTGCGTCTCACTTCCAGTAGTCTCTGAGCCACCAATTACACTAGTTGGCAGGAAACTAGAATTTGGACTTTGCTGTGTCCTCTTGGTCTCAGGTTGTACAAAATGTCCTTAATAGAATGAAAAGAGCTAAAAGGCAGAAAAACACTTTACTACTTCCCTTCGTATTTGAAGGGAGGCAAGTAAGCCCAAGAGACAAGCAGGTAATTTATAGTTAAACATTTTCCTTTGATCTGTATATCGCTTTTTCTATTTTGAGCTAATTTGATTAAGTACGCACAAAAGGGGAGCCAAAAGGGGAAAGGTTTTCCTTCAGGCAGCCAGCCAGGAAACACAGTAGCATAGACCTAATTTTTTATTATTATTATTATTGATCATACTCCAAGTGATACACATAATTGACTCAAAATAGCAGAGGAGCTGAATTAAATTTGAAACGTTTGATCATACCTATTATGGGGCTTTCCCATGCTACGAGCTTGGATAGTTTCAAGAAACATGACCAGCAGGTTGGGGGAGGTGTTTCCCCCACTCTATTCTGCTCTCACGAGATCCCACTTCAAGTTAACTGCATCCAGCTCTGGAGCCTCCAAGATAAGAAGGATATGGAACTGTTGGAGCAAGTCCAGAGGAAGGCCACGAAAATGATCAGAGAGGTCGACCACCTCTCCTATTAAGAGAGGCTGAATGAGTTTGGGTTGTTCAGCTTGTAGAAGACTTCAGGAAGTTTTTATAGCAGACTTCCAGTACTTTAAGAGGGCCTACAGGGAAGATGGAGAGGGACTGTTTACAAGATTATGTAGTAATAGGACAAGGGGCAGTGGCTTTAAACTGAAGGAGAGGTGATTTAGATTAGATACAAGGAAGAAATTATTTACAATAAGAGTGGTGAAGCACTGGCATGGGTTACCCAGAGAAGTTGTGGGTGCCACCTTCTTGGAAGTGTTTGAGGCCAGGTTGGGGACAGGTTGGAAATAAATGATCTGTAAGATTCTTTCCAACCCAAACCATTCTATAATTCTGTGAGTCTATAAACTACAGAAAATATAGGTAAAACTGTGTTATGGCTTCACAAGTTACTTTATGTCAGCTGAATTTCAATACCTGGCAATACATATGCTATTACCCCATTGCAAATATGAAGAAAAATGCTCCAGCTTTTGTCCTCTCTTGTTAAGACTTAAGCGAATGCATTTCATATCACATTTCCTGTCAGTTACAGAGTTAAAGTACAAAGTAATTACCTACATCCGATTTAGTCATCTAGATGCCTTTTATAATGCAGAGGGAGAAATGGCAGCTGTTTGAGTGATTCATCTCATTCTAAAGTAGAAAGCTAAAATATATCAAAAGATATATGCTTTAAAATACCTATTTTCTTTCTTTGATAGGGACCTTACCAGTTTAGTTCTGGACATCTGGCCAAATTTGCACAAGACAAACTCAGCTCATCTTACACACTACAATTCATCTCTGGTAATAATTCATTTGTATGTTTGAGCTGTGAAGATTTTTTTCTATGTAAAGGCAGAGAAATGTCATGTTGACTTAAAGTAGCTATTGCCTGCATAGACACCACATTCTCCTGCTGGCCACCTCTTCAAAAACATAAAATCATGATGAACCATGAGATAGAAAATTGCCACTCACTTCAGTTCTTCTGGTGTTCCAGAGAGACACAGGTTTGTGTCCTCCATGGTCAGGAGACCTGATGAGACTTGATGAGACCTGTGGGAAGACGACGTCAGTTGTATCTTCATCAATTGTAATTTCAGAATACACACTGCTTCTAATTGAGTTCAGCAGGAAACCATATAATGGTGTAACCCAGCAAGATAACCAAATTGCGTCTTGAATATATTGCCATCTTACCAGAAATTATATACCTTTATACTTTTTATATACTTGGAAATTGTGAAAGAATGGACAACAAAATTAGCCTATGCATACATTTACTAGGTATGTACACAGTACTGTGATGAAGAGGGGTGGTTATAAAACAAAACCAAAACTAATAAGAAACACTAAATCATCATTAGTTAAGTTAGCGAACAATTTGCAAGGATTGTTCATTTTTCAAATCTCTGTTCTACTGTAGACCCATGTACATAGGTCAACTTCATTAAAAGAAACCCAGACTTGCCTGACCCAAAACATTAATGTTTATGGTGTCTAGACTAACGTTACCAGAACAGGTGTTACCACAAATCCACTACCAATGAATTTACATCAGTTAGTGGAGGAATATGAACTAACCATTACAAGAAAGAAAGAAAAAAAAATCCTCTGCTTCATATATAAAGTATAAAACCTGCTCTATTCTAGGTATCTTAAATATTGTTCAAAGTGTTTTAAAAGAACATAGCCAGTATATAATTTATCTTAAAAATTAAAGTAGCTCCTTCCCTTCCAAACAAAAATTGCTGTTGATACCTCATCTAAGGCCATGATTAACTGTATTTAGAAACAATACTGCTGAGATATAATATGTTTTGCAGGGTGGATCCTGAATTTTAGTTACTTAGGAGATTATCTGCTAATTGCTGTTCTTCATTTGAATTCATAACATCACTGCTGTAGCATCAGATAAGCTGTATTTAAGGATGCACTTCATTATAATCCCATGGTTTCAGAGGCTTATAACTTTATATAAATTATCTGCTCATAAACTTATTCTCAGCCCAAAGAAGGCATTTTTGAACAGTCTGACACAACACCATTTGACTGCTTAGAATTTGCATGTTCAAAAATGTGCTACTTCTTTTGCCTCCTTTTTGATGACACATTAACATACTTGTCAACTTATGGTACTCAAAACTCCCCAGGTTTTTTAAGGCGCCAGCTTGCCGTTCTCAACAAGTAGAAATGCTTCTGACACATTTGGGATACTGCTTAGAAATAATGCAGGTTTAAGTGTTGCTCAATTAGGGAAAGGTCAGTGATACTTAAATTGCCCAAAAGGAGCAGTGACACTGAAAAAAATATCAAGGTTTGTTACATTTTCCAGTCAGTGAAAAGGGACCAGTCCACTGACATGGAAAATCTTGCTTCTGCCTTTTTCCCTCTCAAAACCAAGTAGACATAAATTTGTTTATACTGGCTTGAAAAAAATATATTTACCTGTCCTAAACAATTATTATACCGTAAGGATACTACAAATAAACAGGTGACCATGCGTATCAACATCTGACACTTGGCCACAGTTCAGTGGGCTTAAGTCTCGGCATCCTGCAGTGAAATATGGGTCTAGACATCTAGCTGCTACTCTCACATGATTCCCAGTCTAACGGTTTAGTGACAGTGTCAAAGTAATTAAGCACCTCAGAAAAACGGTTGTAGAATCTGATGTGGCCTCTTGAATAACGCCAATGAGGCATGGGCTGTCACCTTCTCACATTTGCTCCACAGAAAACCAAAACTACTTATGTCAGAGTCACTGGGAGTTTGCAGATGTGAGAGGGGAAGGGGGGAAACCAAACCAAAACCCAAATAAACAACAGATAGCCTTGGTATAATTTGGGTTTCCAGCACTTGCTGAATCTTCACAAAATGAAGCTGTATACAGCACAATGAGAAACAATGGTCACAAACAGAGGCAATATCACAAGAGGTATCCTCCTGGTCTTATGAGGCTGTCACTCCAACTGACATACACTGTGAAGTAATAAGCAACACCTTCTCCAGATCCCAGAGAAGAGGGAGATAAATGGCACCAAATTGGCTGTGTTTCCCCAAAATGTCTCAGACAAGCTACAGCCACAGCAGGCTGAGCAGCTGAGCCCTTGGAGATTGGGCTCAGAGTCTCAGACAGAAAGGAAAGATTTGTTGCCATCTGGTAACAATAATGCTGATGTCTCGGAGACCCACTGGGCTACACAGCAGCACCTAGCAACTCCAAAACTAGAGGGACATAATTAGGTAGCTTAATTATCGGGCTGCTGATAAAGTTGGAAATTCTACGTTATGTTTATGTTGCTGTTACAGTTACGCTTGGCAGGGAAAGAAGGGTGTGGGAAACCAAACCTTTAAGAGGCTGAGATGAGCCAAACCGAAGCAGTTGCTGTCATCTGCTGTCTTGTTATATTATTCAGGGACTCCTGTTATACAGTATGGATCGCCTAGGACTCGGATGCTGAATGTAGCAACCCTCGATCATGCTGCTTGGCACTGAGTGACTGCTGAAAAACACAGCAACCTTGGTGGTTGACAACCTCTATATATTCACAGGACAGCTACAGCATGAACAGCTTACAGTACAAGTTTCTCTCTACTCTGCCAAAATATCACTATACTCCCAAGATTCTCACAGGTATACAGCAATATTGGAAACTCCATTCCCATTAAAACACATGGTTCTCTGCAGGCTGCTAATTATTAATAGCAGCGGTGGCAGCAGTTTGAGATGGATAGATACCCTTGTAGTTTTGAGTAGAAGTTTGAGACAGCATGGCAGGGAAGGGAAATAAATGCTATGTTCATGCATGCAGCTGTAACATCCGAGCAGAACCAGAAAATGTTGATGGGCAAACAGGGTTGTTAGCCACACATTGGATATATGCAATTCAAAGAACGCCACAAAAACAGAAGCTGACTTCAGACCCCTGAGCTTTGTAGTTTTCATACCAAGAGCAGATATTGATATAGAATATTTTTCTAGTTTTCACTGGAAATCTCCAATAGGAACTTCAAACTAGCTGGAAATCTGAAATTCAATGTAGAAATTTGGTGGGGTTTTGGTAGCCACTTTTATTCTAAAAACTTAATGGTCCGTCATAGGAAATCTTCCACACCTCTTGAACGATTCAACAATAGTTGATCTGACAGTATAGAGTATTAAATGACTTTAAACATGCTAATGTGATTCCAGTAGCACATTTACCCTTGCCAAGCCACTAACTAACAGCATAATGAGAGGGCCCAAATAAAACGTGAGTGTATTGTGTGTAAATTATACAAATTACACAACCAGTGTATACAAAATATATATATGAATACATTCAGTGTAGGCAAGAGTTGTTTGTATTACAGCACCTTTCATTCCTTTTCTTGTCCTTTTTTTTTGGTTTTTTTTGGTTTTCCCCTTTTGATTCCAAAAGGCATGGTGAATAAGAGACTTGAAGTCAAATTCAGTGTCTGGAGAAAGCACTCCACTATGTTAACCCAGCAGCAACAGGAACAGTAAACAACTACTGTCGAAACAATCCTTCAGGATTCTGCAGAGCATAAGACAATTACTCATTTTGAGGTGAAGCACTCACTCTTTACCTATTTTTATTCTTTTTTTTTTCCTAGACCCAGATCCAAACTGTTTTTCTTCCAGAGAATAACCTGCTTTATTTCACTTTTTAACTTCAACAGACAACTGCTATGTATACTAACTAGGTTTGTGTGTCAAGGGGCACCAGAACTATGCTAGTATTGTTGACGAGACAAATGGAAAAACCTTGATTTGGCAGGGTGTTCTTGTCAACAAAGAATAAATATAAAGGACCCACATGAACGCTGAAAAACTTAACCAAGAAAAGAATCACACGGAATGGTATAATTTTAAAAGCTAAAAAAAAGTCTCAGAAGTACCTAGCAGGCAAACAAGGATTTTTTTTTCCCTTGTTTGTTAGGGCTTTTTTGTTGAATTTTATGGCATATTATGAAGCCTCCAAACATGTTATAGTGCTTTGTAGTAGAATTTAAGATGTAGTAAGTGTCTGTATATTGCATAAAGCTATTGGATGAGGCTGTGCTTTCTGGCTTAGCTTGCCACTGTTTGATAGCATTTTTAAAACATACTGTGCTTGAACTATCAACACACAATATTTATTAATTTTATAGTACACAAGTTACTTTGTTATGTGCAATAGAATAATTACTATGTAGTTTTTTATTGTAGCACTTTTGTCACAGTTGTTTATTAGATATGGAGCCTCATTTTGAACTTCTAATTTGGTTTCATTGCTGTCACTTTCATGGCACTCATACTGTACTGAGATCTAATTGGAAATTGGACCAGACAATATGAAAGGAAATTTTGGTGATTCCAGTTATTAAAGATTTTCCCTTGTTGGCATGCAAGTGGAGTTCTTTACAGAGTACTTATTTGTTTGATTTGTGCTTAAAGGATGCATATATTTAAATCCATTTCATGAAATAAAGCACTGGATAAAAAAGTTATATCTAGTGGGTTTTCCTTGCAATCATAATAAAGCAGTAAAATTATTTCATGGATACAAATGTGTATCACAGAAAAGGGTGAAAAAAAGTCAACATTTATCCCATACTTAAGAAAATACTAAGTATTAAAATAGATATTTTGTAGGCTGATTCAGAAGGAAAAAAAAAAAGGAATATATGTGAACTCAGGTTCCAGGAAGAAAAGTAGATAAATAAAGCTCAACCTAAAAAGGAATTCTGTGCTGACTGGTGGATTTGGGGAGGATAGGAAGCAAAATATGCACTAAAGATGGAAGGGAGAGAATTCATTTTTCAGGAAATACACCTCTCAGTCGGGTTTGCCACAAACATGATTATTTCTTTGGCCCTAAAATGTTTATCTCTTTGGTCCTAATTTCTTACATGGTAATGAGCAGATGAGTTTTCTTACTGAACTGACTGATCTTGCAACAAATTTGGATTAATTTGGGCATAAGCATGAGCAGTTGGACACCAGAAACTGTGGGAAAATACAGAGGAGGGGGCTCTGGACTATTCAAAGAGGATTTGGGCCATCTAGTTGGTTCCCAAATGCAAATGTTCTGTGATCAAGGGAACTCTTCAAGGAACTTCAGCATGCTTGGAGGATGTGACTTCTAACTAGCTCCAGCATTAGAAGGACTCAGGACATCAGGCCAGAAACTGCAGATAACAATATACACATGAACAACAGCTCTGCTGATGTGCCAAAGGCATGGTCCTCAGTACCCATTGAAGCCACTACCCCAGCACATCAGAGACCCAACCCAATTGGAACACCTGAAGGCAGATGCAGCTCTGCAGGTCCAGTGTAGCAGGGACACACCAGGTACTTCTCACTGATCTCAGGGCCAGGGACAATGGCCTCATCACCTGTGGGACATGTGTCACCAAGTAAAGCAGCCATGGGAGGAGACCACAGACTGTACATCATTGGGGTGATGGCAAAGAAGTTGACTGGATCTTCTCCAAGACCCTGCAGGATATGAGAGTCTGAGCCCCAGCTGTACTGAAGGAGGGATAAGCAGAACCTGTGCCAAATGAGTTGGGACATACAGATTCCCAGGACGGTGAATAGTGGGAGCTTTATGTCACCAGCAGGATAACTGGTGGACAGGTTCAGCACAAGCCAGCAATATGTCCTTGCAGTAAAGGACAGCATCCTCCTGGACCGTGTGTAGAATAGCATCATCAGCAGGTTGAGAAGGGTGATCCTTCTCCTCAGGGCTGGTGAGGCTACACCTGGAGTACTGTGCCCAGTTCTAGACTCCCTAGTACAGGAGAGACAGTGACATACTGATTATCCAGCACAGGATAATGAAGATGGTTCAGGGACAGGACAATGTGTATAAATACCTGATGCGGGGGGTATATCTAAATAAAACAGAAGACAAGAGGCAACGAACACATCAAAATACAGGACATTGAATTTAAATATAAAAAAAACAATCTCTGCTGTGTAGGGGTTCAAACCCTGGAACAAGTTGCACAGAAAAGTTGTAGGACCTCGATAATTGTACACGTTCAAAACCTGGCTGTTCATAACTGAGGGCAACTTTCTTTAGCTGACCCTGCTTTGAACAGAGTGTTGGCCTAGATGTTCTCCAGAGATGCCTTCCAACCTCAACCATTCTGTGATTCTGTGCATCTTTCAGAATTAACAGAGTTAAAACATCTCTGATATTTTTGTTCAAAAAGAGCACCCCAAGAATCCATGTCCCTTAATATTTTCCTGTTATCTTTGCTGAAAAGTCAATGTTCATGTTATTGTATATCCAAAATGCCTAATCACTTTGAAAGACATGATGCACAGGATACTTCATCTTCTGACATATTTAGATACTTAGTTTAGTTTGATGTACCTTGTGAGCAGAACAAACTTAAGATTAATTTAAAAAGGTTATGACTGAAATAATTTTCGTTTTTTCCCTTCCCTTTTTCTCATTTTTAAATGTTTTTGGTTATTAATTTCCCCATTGATTTTAGCTGTTGGACGTTCCAGTTTTAAAGGAACAATTTTTACTCACAGCATATTCAAAATAACCAGAACTGGAGCACTTCAGTCCCTAGAACTCTGGGTTCTCCCTTCCCTAGTGAAAATCTTTGAGAAAAATAAATTAAAATTAGTTTCAGTGCATTGAATTAATTATTCTATTTATTGGTTATTATCCTGCTTTGTGGTTTTACGTGCCTCTGAACTGTAGATGGAATTAGAAAAGAAGAAAAGAAAATCAACTAATTAATCTCGGGCTTCGAAAAGAGACAAAAAGGTTTGAAAGATGGGAAGAAAGTGCAGTAAAACTTGATTAAATAAACAAACAAAAAAAATCCACCAAAAAGAAACCCAATAAAAATATTAAAGAGCATATAGCTATACAAAATATAAATCTAATTCATGTTTATGCACTGCAATTATTCAACATAGGTGGATATATATGTATACATAGAAATTTAATCTATTGACTGAAAATTTCACACTTCTACAGCACTCCAGAGAGGATGAATAAAATCTTTAATTCAGGAGGTTGCAATTACATTTGCAATTATTCCACTGACCTTTTTTCCATACTTATGTTGGCCCACAGTGGATGCATGAGCACTGCCAAAAAAAGAGAAAACCATCATTTACCAGCCACAGAAGAAAAAGATAGCTGTTCAGTAGCAGGTGCTATTCAAAAAAGGCACCAGGGACAGAATTTTAGAACTGGCACATATTGTAAAGACAAGTCTTAGACTCAAGTAACACATGCCATGTGTCTAAAACAAAGTATTGCAAATGATGATCTAGAAGAGATCTTTGTGATAGTTTCTCTGTGCAGGTTAGCACCAAGCTAGGCACAAGACCCACCAGTCTGATACAAGGCACAGCAGCCCAAAAAAACCCCCAACCCCCTGCCCAAAGGAACAATGCCTTACTAAAACTGTGAAACTGCAACTTCACTCTATGTGTCACATCTGTTAAACCTGGGCCTAGGCTGAAGATGGACATGATTTTTGCAGTGCACACTGTGTGGTGATGCACATCGTGGATTTAGCAGTCTGGATTTCCACAGTCAAAGGTATCTCTTCCCATTTCACAGTGAGAACATACTGTGAAACAAGACTACTTTTTCTTAGACCAATGTCTGTACCAGTTCTGCTCTAGGTTATATATGCAAATCTCTAATACCCATTGTTTATAAAATGTCCCCTCCTGTCAGACACGTTACCTATATTACCATCTCACCTAAAATACATGGTAAACTAGCAACAGCACCTGTAATACAACGTTTTTCCTTGTATTTACAAATAAAAGGGGAAGAGGGGGGTTTATATCTACCTCTCATTAAATCATATTGGTTTATATGGAAAAGAAACCTGTGTCTCCAGGTACTTAAAGATACAATGATTTATGCAAAATAATAATGATTTAAATACTTTATATTTGTATTATTGAAATTATAGTGCAAGTTTTTACTAAAGGATATACTTCATGGTTTGAAGCTGAAAGAGTTGGGAGTTTTTTCTTCCTTTAAAGTAATTCACATTTTATATTTATTTGAAGAGGTCTAAGACCCAGTAAAACTGTGGTCTAACAAATCTCAGTGCTGAATTGACTATGTCCTAAAATACTCCAAGCCTAACTCTCTGGCAAGTGAGGTATTTAAGCACAAACAAACGAAGATGCATCTTGGTGATCTGGCATTTTGGTTGCAGTAATTTACTGAGATGAGATTTAATGAAGAGCAAGATAATACTCAGTACAAATATAAACAACAAAGCTTCTCTAGTAAGTCATAAAGGAAGAGATTTAGGAGCATGCGGAGGGTAATTGTAAATAAATCAAATGAACTCCCAGTACAATGCATTTGCAAAAGTTCCGCTCTGGAATTTATATACATATGACACTATTGTAGAGCAGGAGAAATTATTCTTGAGGTTCTGCTTTGCTATTCTCCTGTAGGCACTTAAGCACAAAGAACTAGCTGTACTCACAAGTGTCAATCTGTAAAATTATTATATGCATCCATCTCTGTTCCAGAACTATGTAGTTTCTAGAGCTAATTTCCACAAAGTAGTGGAGACTATTTAAAAAAAAACAAAACCCCCAAGAACTGTATGTTTCCAGTGTAATACTCATGTTTCAGAAATGTTTGTTGGGTTTGGGTTTTTTAACCCACAGAGTAAAACTAGCATAGCTGGTTTGTGACAGATTTTAGCTAGAGGTCTGAAACTGATCCACCTGTACCTGTTTCTGAAAGGAAGCATTCTAAAAACATCAAAAGGTCTATGAAAAAACAAAGCGTGGTTACATTTAAATGCAAATTAAAAATAGTGTAACTGGGGTAATGTTATTATATTGTTAGGTCTAGCATAGTCTGTCTCCTGTGGTCTTCCCCTTGAACTCAGACAAAATAGAACAAACGGTATTTCTCACTACTATTCAAGAACGTTTTTTTTTTTTAAATGAGAAAAATATTAACATAAGCACGCTCCATAAGCAGTAGTGGAGGAATTAAAAAAGGGGGGTGGGAGGAAAGTAAAGGCAAGGCAAGGCAAGGCAAGGCAAAAAAAAAGGTCACATTATGTTTTTAAACGAATCTGCTGTCCCAACGTGCTTTCTGTCAGTAGCACTTTTCTATCTATTCATTGGGATTAAAGGACAACTTGGGCTGCCTTTTCTTTAAATATTTTTCTTAAAATATTTCCATCCTTGTGTTTCCTTTATAGTAATTTTTCCTCAGTTCATGGGATCAGCCACTCTCACCTACCTAAGTGTAAAGATTTCTGCAGCTGCCTTTTGAGATGCACTGCCTACAGGCTTTGTTTGCAGTCCAGCATGTAGAAAAACAAGATCTATTGCCTGGTTCCAGCAGCAAGAAAACTTTTTTTTTTTTTTTTTTTTGACAACTTGAGGGTAATTCAGCTGATCTTGTTATGGGAACTAATTCAGTTCCCTTAAAAAAAGTGTTCCTTAGGGGTCAGTCCTGGGTCCAACCCTGTTCAATATAACCATCAAAAACTCGGATGAAGGGGTAGAGTATACCATCAGGAAGTTTGCTAATCATAGAGGTTGTGGAGTCTTCATCTCTGGAGACATTAAAAAACTCACCTGGATGCTGTCCTGTACAACCTGGTCTAGGTGATCCTGCTCTGACAGGGGGGTGGGATTAAATGATCTCCAGAGGTCCCTCCCAACCCATAATATTCTGTGATTCTGTGATCTGATTTACATGCTTATATGAGTACGTAATGAAATGAAGTCTGAGTATGTTTCTTTTTTTTTAAGACAATCTAGAATAACTATCTCAGGCTTGGCCATCTGAAGCTAGGTGAAATGAATCCCACTATAGTTAACTAGTTCATTGCTTGGTCGATATGTTACCCGAAAGTCAGCTGTTAAACCACACAGGGAAGAAGTTTGTGCTTCTTCTTCTTCACGCTTTGTCAATTACCAATTAAGTTTTTATCTTTTTCTTTTTTTCTTTTTTAAATCTTACATTTTAAACAGTTTAAACATATTTACACCTCTAACACTTTCATGAATTATTTTTCACATTTTATCAGTGTAGTTTATGGATCATGACAAATCCTCAGAATTAAGGTGTTATCACTTTCTATTTTGTAATTATCTATGGTGCATTACAGTTATAAACTCTGAGATTGTTCAACAATTATTAGGCCTGAGGAAATCTGGAATTGAATAATTAAAAAAAAAATCCCAACAATACAACAACTTGAAATTGCACAAAAATGAGTAAATAAGATAATTATTGAAATAGGTACATACTACAGTTGTGAGCTATGTTTCAGAAGTATCCACACTGCACATGCAGTGCAGTAACTAGCCACCGTCAAAAACAACCCAAGGTGCTAAACAAACTATTGTACATGACAGGACATAGTACTGGTAAGAAGGCTAGAAGACATATGGAGGTACCATAGTACTGGTAAGAAGACTTTTTCTGGACTGCAACGTACACAGTAGCCCTTTGTATTCTGACAACATCTGTGCTGGCTGCTTGGGGAAGTTAACTGTATCCTGGCCAGAACCAGGACACCTCCACACAGTAAAATGAGAATCCCTTGCTAGAGTGAGTGGGACAAACTCTCCTGATGTTTTCATGTCCCTGGAAACTTCTTCTGGGGAATTTTAACTCTGACAAAGGGAAGGTCACCTCTCCTGATGCCTGTATCTTTAGCAGTCAACCAGAGACGCCTACAAAGCAAGAGAAACTCTCTGCTATTCCTGTGTGAAACTACTAACCTGGGATAAGTTTAACATTACATGGACCCATGCAAAGCATGAGTATACTGCATACGTTGAAAGCATTGGGATGAGACTCAGCACTCAGCTGGCTGTCTTTTGAGGGCACATTTTGCAACAGGGGGCTAGTGTTTGGCACACTATGGGTCAATAAAGAAAGACAGCTAGTGAGCCTGAACCTTGGGCATTGTTTAAGGGTCTGGTCTTTCCCTGACTTTTTCTTTGGATATTTCAAATGTCTTTGTGGAAGGCTGACCTGTCATAAGAGGCTTGCTATATTCAGAGATGGTGGAAGCCATCTATATATGCCATATGGAATCAAGGCCCAGGTTTGGTTCCTGACACTCTCTGTTAGGTATTATAGACATAAATCTGTCACTTCAAATGTGACTGTGTCCCTCTGCATAGCAATCTGCTCTGACAAGGGTAAAGCAGAGTGAAAATGCTAAGGAATATTTCAGTCCCGCATGCTATGTAGTCAGGGTCTCCTCTCCTTGTCTTTTTGCTGTCTGGATGGTTTACCTGAAAAGAAAGCAAGGTGCAGTTGCAAAGTACAGCTGAAAGGATGGGCAGTCCTGTCACTGGCAGATGGAGGAGCTGGTAGAACTGCAGCTGGAAGACACAAGCAGGGTTTAGCAGAATTAAGGAGAGAGGTACCAGGCAGAGACACACACAGAGTTTATGAAACAGCAGAGATCAACACAGGATAATAGTAGCAAGAAACAGTATGTATAATTGCTATAGTATCTTGGTTTTGAGAACCACTACTTTTCTTTTGGGGTTTGTTTTTTTTTTATTTTATCATGGCAGCAGTGTCATGCATGGAGGCTGTAGTGACAAGAAACACAGTTCCACTGACCTGACTTACATGTCTCAGATACTGACATCTACACTGCAGGTAATGCTGTCCAGAGTAGAATACTTTTCATCTAAACTGTTGCTAATGCAAAATTCAGTAAATTCCATCTAATCTAGCTAAGGCTAAGGGAAGCCTTATTTATGGGTAGAAGTAGCAACATGATAGAGGAAAAGATAAAAATAAAACAACTGTCAATATGAGAACAGGGCCTCATTTAAATAGTCTTGAGCAGTAGACAGATACCTGTTGAAAAGTTGACAATTCTTCTATTAAAAACAGTAGGTTTTATCTTTGCATCTGGCATTATGCATTACATTTATTTTGACAGAAGCTGAGATACTGGGAGTATGCATGAGATGAATAAAATGAAATCCACATGAAGATGAATTTTTCAAAGGGAAACTCATTAAACAAAATGAAATCCTTCTTAGTTGCTAAATAAGGTTCAAAGGCAAAAAGCAATCTAGAAAAATATAAATTAAACAGTTTACATTTCTAAGGAGTAGAACCGTAACTGTCCAAACAAGGAAAAAATTAGAGTATTGTTAACACTACTGTTGCAGTTTTTTCAACGTGTGGGTAGATTTACAATATGTTCTTGTGATGTGGAAGTATAGAGTCAGGGCAGGAGATAAAAAGTAAGATGATGAGTGCAAGGTAAAAAGAATTAGATGAATGTTTTCCCTTCCTCCCAGTGGTGCATTTGAGGGTAAGTGCGAGCAAACAGACTTTACTCACTTCTAAATTGGGCAGAAGAGAGTTTATTTGTTTACTGTCTTCTAGGAACACCATGCAATTTAGCTAATGTGCTTTTTGTTTTTTGTTTTTGTTTTTGTTTTCTTTTAATGTCTTTAACTTTGTGGTGCTGCAGATCCCTCTGGGAAAGAGCTTTTCCTAGCAATGCCTCAAGGAAGAAGTGTATTGAGGCTGTGAACCTCTGCAGGAAGTAATTATTTGCAAGGAGCAATTACCGAGGAAAGGCTACCTTCAGTGAGCATAGCAAACAAATGGTTGATAATACTCTCTGACTATTAAGGAAACACTTCCAAAAGTGCTCTGTGATAATATTTTTTTTTCAATACTTTTATACAGCTCCCTTGAATCCATGTAAATCTCTACTTTTAACAGCACTTAACCAAGTGAATTCCCTGAAGTTATTGGAAATTGCTATCTGAGAAAAGAAGCAGCCCTCAAAAGAAGAGAGTTCTTACTGATTTCTAGATATGGGTTTCGTCCATTTTACTAGAAAAAAATCTTGATTCCTATAACAGTCTAAGAAAAATGTTCACTTAGAGATAGAGGGCTTCTCAGATTGCCTGAAACATTAGATAGAAATTCTTCTCTGGTTAAAATAAAAAAAAAAAAATCATTATTGTCGATACATCTTTGGTAACTAAAGTCTAATAAATTATATTTTCAAGATGAAGTAGAATTGATTATAAACTAACTTCAATAATAACTTTAAATAATTTTGCATTATTTAAATTGTCATTCATATAAGCAAATAAGCAGTAACAGTACTTGTATGTGGAACTATTCCTTGACCAACATCAGAAAGAGTTACAAGAGTGGGCCATGAAAAGTGAGCTATATTCATCAAACAAAATGTCAAGGTCCATTGTGCTGGTAAATCCTCACAGTGCATTTGGATTCATGACTCCTCTGATTACTTTCCAAAATCCTTTATGGTCTGTTATGTCAGCAATACACAGATTAAGAGACATTGCTGGTACACACTAACGTGAAGGAATTTAACCTCCTCAAAGGTGCATATTATTTAAAACATATAAAACATTTCCTTTGTCTTGTTATGTAATTAAAAATAAATTAAAAGTTGAGCTAAAAATGTAATAGAATATTTGTAGGAAAAAGTACTGATTTTGACTGCTTGAGATTATTGTAGGGTTTTTTTGAGAATACTAAAAACCAACATTGATTGAAGGTAAAAAACTCAAAATTTAAGCCAGAACTATCTACTGAACTCTCTTCTTAGTGCAATATTCAATCAGCAGCTATTTAATCTATGTTGGTAACATACATTTATTTTTGTTATGGACTCTACTGTAGCATGAAATTGGAGGAGGATTTCCTTACAGATGAAATGGATTACAATACTTTTGTAATGAAAAACGAAGTTCCTGTTAGCTGTAAATTCCTTCTTTTTTATTATTATTCTGTTCGTTCAGGGACAGAATAACCCTGTGTTACTTTAATGTGTCTGTGCTTCTGGTGCTTTCTTTTATAGGGTTTGGGGATAACTGTAGGGTAAAAATGCAATCACAGAACTCCAACTTCCTATACAGAGGGATACGATACGTTTTTAGGTCATTGTAGGGCTAGACTTTTCCTGGTAGCATGTGTCATATGGGAAACCACTCAGCTTTGCGTCTGTGTAGAGGCTAGACTCCTTTATGTTACACTGTTATGTAAGTTATCTTCTGTTTCATTTCTCTGCAAGGTGGGAAAGAATTTGGGAACAGGGTTCCCCTGATACTCTGACCACAAAATCTGAACCTCTGATTGATCCCTACAGAAAGGAGTAGACTGTCATCCTTGAAGGTGATGGCGATAGCAATATGCTGGAAATCTCTCCTCTTCTCATGCAATGGGTCAAGTAAATTGTCAATAATTCTGTAATGAATAATGTCCTGAAGCGTGTCTAGGGCAAATCTTATGAGGAGCAGCTGCTGAGGGAGTTGGGGTTCTTTAGTTTGGAGAAGAGGAGGCTGAGAGGAAAACTTATCACTGCCTATAGTTATCTGAAATGAGGTAGAGAGGTGGGTGATGGTCTCTTCAGCCAAGTGCCAGGTAAAAGGACAAGGGGAAATGGCTTTAAGCTGTGCCAGGGCAGGTTCAGTTTAGATGTTAGGAAAAAAAATCTTCACTGAAAGAGTTGTTAGTATGTGGAACAGGCTGCTCAGGGAGGTGGTTGACTCACCATCCCCAAATGTGTTTAAAAGATGGGTAGATGAGGTACTTAGAGATATGGTTTAGTAGAGGACACGTAGGGTTAGACTCTATGATCTTAAAAGCCTAACTTAGTCATTCTGTGATTCTGTGACCTAAAGTACTATTTGGGACCTGGTGGCACCATTCCTCGGTTACCAAAGCTTTTAAAACTTCATAGTGAATTCCTAATGCTTGAGTCCCTTGTTTTCAGTAACATAAAAATATGGGTTTTTTGGTTTTTTGGGGTGGGGATGGTGGTGGGTTTGGGGTTTTTTGTTTGTGGGGATTTTTTTGGGTTTTTTTTGTTGATGGGTTGTTTGGGGTTTTTTCTATTTTGTTTTAAATGGTGATGCTTCAAACCTTTTTTCTTCTGGGGAAAACCAGAAGTCCTGTAAGTCTCAAAAAACACAGAAGGCAACTACTTCTATAATTCTAAATGTTTGTTTGTTCACTACTTTTTAGGACAATCCAAAAGACATGAAACTGACTAATGATTTTGACACACTTAGGACTGACAATTATGAATTCCATATATATTGAGGGAGGAAAAGAAACATTGTATTTTTAAAGTTGAAGAAGTCACCACCTTTCTGTGCCAGAAAGCACGTGCAAAAAGCACATTTCATTTGGTTGTTGGTTTTTTCTTTCATCATTGACTATTCTGCAGCACTTTGCTTCATTTCTGAATTTCATCTTTCCCAGATGGTTGTTAATTGATAGAAGATGGCTTTCACATTTACCATTACAGCTAAAATAATGGTCTGAAATTCAAAACTTAAATATTAAAACTACACATTAGGCAGAAATGTCCAAAAGGTTAGACAATGGAATAATTTGTCAGGGGAGAAGTAGTTGAATCATCATTGCTACTAGAATTCAAGAACAGACTAGATAAAACAGATTATTAGGAGATTATAGTAAAGGGCAAGAACCAGCTGTCCTCTGTTGCTTCCTGTTTTCTAATTTAGCATGGATAACAATTTATGCATAACAAGGATGATCTGCAATACTCCATAATGCACAGCATGTTTTATTGTGATATTGAAAATACAGGAGAAAGGCAGCCAGAGCATGTGTTGGGCCAAGCAATAAAGTAATATATATGTATGTATGTATATATCTGTGTAATACATATTATATAATCCATAAAACCAATTAAAAACATCACACCCCATAGCCCAGAGTTTTAACTACGAAGGTGTGTAATCCTGCACAGGGTACCATTGCCCTCTCTGGTGTGCAGTAATCTTCAAGTATACACCTTCAAACAATTTTATATTAAATACTTTCCCTTACTTCCACAACCTTTATATTTCTAAACAAGTGCAGGGCGTGGGAGAGAGACAACTTTCAAAGATATACTGTGCCTGCTGTACTTTTAATTAATTTGTAGATTGAAAATAACTACAAGGGAAATATATGGGGGAGGGGAAACAGGTAGTTCTAAAGGAGTTTTTTACCACTTTATTTATGTAGTTTATTTCCAGTCTTGTCTCATAAGAAACACAGAGCTCATTTCATCATGGAGAGCAGCTATACAATCTCATTTCAACATATGTCAATGTAATTAACAGTGTGTTTTCTAGCAAAAACTGAGCAGAATTTTACTGTAGTTTCTTTATGGTGACAAGCCTGCCTCCTCAGATCCAACACTACTCTAATCAAAATTATCATGACATTTCAGGACTCTGCATTTCTTTATGAACACTATCTAGATGATACATCTTAATTTAACATTGATTACTAGTACTGATTTTACAGTACCCACTGAATTTGCATTAACCTTTGATTGTGACATATATTAGACTTCTGCATCACCTTATGTAATAACATGTAACCGAGCGCTGCCTCCAGCTTTCCCCAGTCAATAAAGCCTGGTTGAAATTCCTCCCTCATTTTGCAATAAATCCTGCCTACATCATGAGGCTGAACAATGCATGTTGTGGGAGAAAAGTTGGGCAAGCAACAGCAGCAGAGGAGAAGCGGTGCCTGCAGTGCGGGCAGGCAGGCAGACAGGAGCCCTGCCCCAGCATGCAGGCAGACTGCCGATGAGGTGGTGTGTGTCTGGGAAACGAAGGTTTTGAAAAAGAAACCTGCGATTGGCCAAGCATCTTCTAAGGTTTTATGTCACCTGCAGAGACTACATGACAGCTTTATTAATGCTAAGCATTTTGAGCCTGATTCACTACCACATTACTGCAGCTACGTGCCGAGGTGGCCCCACGCGATGGTAAATCAACATTCGGCTGAAGCGTGTCCCACTCTCAAATGGCCCAGAGCGTGGGGACTGTGCCCTGAACATTTTAGGGGTTCTTTATTACTGAACACGACTAGCAGTGAATTTTGAGTAAACATCATCTTTGCTGGAGCTGACTTCCTGGTGTTAAGCTGAGTCGCGGTGCTCAGCTTTTAAACCGGAATTAATTCTATAGGTACCCTTCTAGGAGGTTAAGTGATATTTCTGCTAAACATGTTTTTCTTGAAAAGGATTATATGACTCAGCTTTAAGCATTTTTTTTTCTGATAAAAGCCATCAGGACTTTTATAAGAAAAAATTGCACACCAACTGGCTTCTAGATGAACCCACAGGTTTATTCATTAGCACTCATTTTGCATATGTACAGGCATACACAAAAAAAGTCTGCATGCAGATTGTTTTTGCATTTGATGACTTGTGTGGACAGAAAGAAAATATCATACACAAACAGCATCTGTGTGCTCAAATTAAGAATTTGTCACTGCTTTCATTCAAGTTCTTAAGCATGAAACATTTTGCAAGTGAAAAAGAGAAGGATGAATCTGAATTCCTTTACAAACACTGAGTTTCTTGTTTCTTGTTTGGTGTTTTTTTTTTTTTTTTTTTTTAAAGAAAACATTCACAAACCAAAAAAACTCTACCAAAGCAGAAAAAAAACTACATCAGATATATTTTTGGATAGACATGTACATGGATGCAGTAGAATCTCTTTCAGCCAGGATACAGTTGATCCATGTATATGATGACCATTCATGACTATCTTTCTTAGATACAACAGCCCCAAAGTCTTTGACTCATAGCAAGTGCAAAAATCAAATTATATTTATCAAAACTTGTCACCAGTCTTACAAGTTACCTAAAAATGGAGATTCACAAAACTCAAGGGAGTTACATTAGTCTAAGTTTATAAAGGGTCTCTGAAGTCTCCTACTTCATTTACAAAATTTGATTACGTACAGCTGCCTTTTACTTAAAGAGAAAGAAAAAACAACTGCACAATCTTCTTTATTTCATGCCACTGTACATTTTGGTGCACATATTTGTACCAGCAAAAATAAATTATGCGCTTCAGCTAGAAACCCAGTAAACCGGTAATTGCTTTCTTCATTGTTCCTGATACGTTACACATGTTATCTGCCATGTAACTGCTACTCAAACAATGAGAATGCGAAGGACAGAATTAAACACCTTTTATTGTCTTTACATAATTCTATTTTCCATCCCTCTTTAGCTTTTCCAGATGCAACTCACTCAATTTTTGTGTTTTGCAGCACAGTAATTTGACATTCATTCACAATCAAATGTCAAATGTACTTTATGTACCTGCTGTATAATTATACAGTTCTCCTAGGTATTGGAAGAGAGTGTATAGTAGAGTGAGTAGAATTTTGCTAAAAATAACATATTTAGAGCTCCTAAACTTTTCTAGGTTCCCTTGACAGTAATAGACCTTTCAAGAATATTATCACTCAAGACTTACTATATCTCCTTTTTTTCACAGGTTATTTTTATAAGCGACCAAAAGGAATACAGCGCTCTCATAGTTCTGGACATGGAGTACCCAGAAGACTCCTGAATTAGAGCAACTTAACCAGAATTGACAGAGAAACATCAGATCAAATATTTCTTCCCAAAGTAGTAGTATTTTATATATTGTTACTTCTTCCAACAAAAGCCTAGAACTTATGTTATGGAATATGCTATGGGAAGTTTACTGGAAGATTCATCCACTCTGGAGAATCCTAGGCTGTCCATCCTATGACAAAAGGCTCAACAAGCTGTGAGCAAGAAAAAAAAACACCATTCAGGACTATAATTGTGATATTCAACCTGTCAGGTATTGCTTCCATGAAATGTCACCTTGCTGGTTACCAATGTCAGTGCTCCTCCTTCAGCAAAAGAAAATACCTTAACTTGCTTACCTACTCTGATTGAAACCAACCTATTTACTTCTCAGTTCCTTCATGCTCCAAAATGTCACTCTGTTCTCTGTGATGAAATAAATTAATGGCATCATAAAGCACTGTCTACTTTCAAGAGTTGTACCCTAATTATAATATTTTCTGTAGTCAAAGATCTATATCTTTGTTCATGTGAAAACAGAACAAAGAGAAAATTTACCTAACAGTTAATACTGTGATAGTAAGATTTTTAACCTGAAAAATAGATGTTATGAATTTGTGTAAGAACAATCTGAAGTTTGGGGACAGGAGTGAAGATGATAATTTGGATTTAAAGTTCTAATGAACTCTATACTAAATCCAAATTACATAATTAGCCCTGGACAATAAACACTGACAAGCCAATTTTTTAACTTTCCATTTTTCCCCACCTTAGAACTAAAATGTAGCTCCAGAAGGACATCAACATATTCCTTTCATATTAAATCTACATTTTGCTTCACACTGAAACAACAATTTGGTGTAGAAATATCAAAATATAAGGTAAATGGGAATGGGCAGGGGAAATGAAAATGTTTCTTTCTGACAGATGATTATCAATTAAAAAATACAAATATGTATCACAAGCAGCAGAGTCTGGATGAAAAAATCTCATTCTCATGTATAATTTAGTTTTGTCATGAATTCTTAACAGACCTGTAAATTGTAAAATCAACATCATCTCAGTTATAGCAAGTGAAGGACAGGCAGGCTGGCACCAAATTTCCATAAGCCTTAAAGGGAAAAAAAAACCCAAACACAAAAAACCCTCAAGGTCTTACTTGTTGCCTCTTGTTGCAAACAAGTCCTGTGGACAGAAATTTTAATTTTTTTCCAAACATATTGTACACATCCTTTTCAAACTTAGTTTCTTCTAGAGATTTCCATTTGATATCAGTTTCCTCTAGAGATTTCCATTTGATATTATCAATATGTGAATTAAGCTGTGGCATCATGATGTGAGAGGATAAGAAGTTAGCTCCCATCTTCCATCCCTGATTCCCTAAACACAGAATCCTATAATGATAGAATGGTTTGAGATGGAAGGGACCTTAAAGATCATCTAGTTACAACCTCCCTGCCATGGGCAGGGACACACACCATTTGCCCAAAGTTGGGTTGCCCAAAGCCCCATTCAACCTTGATGCCTTGAGCACTTCCACAACTTCTCTGGGCAAGAGAGAGAAAACATCCAAAACTACAGTGTAGCATAAAGTACCCACTCATCCTTCATACATACTTGTGTAAAAATTAGCTGCTACCCTAAGACACTAGGTCAGAATAGATATTACACCCCCTTCGTAAATTAAATCTGCCAATGTGTATGGAAGCTGCTTTGAAATGAATAGGCAGTCCTGATACTGCTCCAGACACAAAATAACAAAATACTTACACAGTGCAGAAGAAGCTGATGTACCGTGAGCATTAAAGGGCAAATTACTATCCACTCACTAGATCAGTGCAGACTTTCTCCCAGTGGTGCTCACGGAACGACACATTAGCTAACAATCACAGTTTAGTACTGTTTGATCATTAGCAGAAGAAGGAATGTTTTCTTTTCCTCTCTTCAAGATACAGTTTTTGTCAGAAAACTTTGTAATTCAGCCACAAAACAATCTCTATTTAAACTGTGAGGGTGACAGAGCACTGGAACAGACAGCCTTGAGAGGCTGTGGAGTCTCCTTCGCTGGAGACATTCAAAGCTTGCCTGGATGTGTTCCTGTGTGATTTAGTCTAGGTGATCCTGCTCTGGCAGGGTGCTTGGACTAGATGATCTTTCAAGGTCCCTTCCAACTCCTAACACTCTGTGATTCCATGAAACCATCACAATACAGGTTTTTTTCATAAACATTAAAGTATCCAGAGCAACCCTATGTACCCAAGAGTGGTTATTTGCGTGAGATAGCCCCATATGCCCTCATATGGAAGCACGACTTTACTAATGTTACACGGTTGACTTGCACTGATACATAATAAATTTCAGCCTAATCCATTCTTGTCTTTCCTCTCCCCCTGCTTTAGATTTAAAAGTTAAACCACTGCAGGATGGAGCATGTGGGTTATAGTCTCACAAGCAATTACAGTGTGGGTGGTGAATTACTGCAGCAATAATATTCTGGTCAGTTGTTTTCTGTTCCAGCATATGAACTTCTGTGGAGCATCTGGCCTGTGTCTGTGGAAAGTTCTCATATTTAATTTTTGGACAGGGCTCATCACCTGGTTATGCAGTGAAACTCAAATCATAAATCTCCCTATTCAACAACAAAGATTTGGTTGGGTGACTCTTAGAAAGCAACATCTGCTTACACAGTGAATGAGATCTACATTCCAATAAAGAGAGTTGTCCTGGTATCTCAGGGTACCTAGTGTCGTAAAACTCACAACTGGAATAAATTATGTTTCAAAAGTAATTTATGTAGACGTTAGACTGCTCATCATGAGATGGTGATTTATATAACATGACATACAAAACTTTTTTTTTTTTGCTACTGTTCTTATGCAAGTACACAAGGCATTTTCCTAAGTTCTAGACTGCATTTTCAATTTATTTTACCCTCCCTTTAAGGTCTGTGCTGTTCACCATTGAAGACTGACACAGATCAGCAGTTCCAAAGGAAGACATATTGTTACAAATGAACAAATGTCACAAATGCAAATCTGAGTGACTGTAACTACAAAATATACATTAGAACAAAAATTAAGTATCTTTCCCTGGTAAATTATGAAAAAAATATAGGACTGTGTCTTTTTCCTGTTTTAAGTTTCCAATAAAACTCTCAAATAAATGTTTTCAGGGTTGGGACTACCATACATTGGAGAACTGTAGTTCAGATCATTCTCATCTTCACAGGTGTTTTGACCTCACCAGTTAGTCTAAAACTTCCACATCTAACTAGATTATAATAACCACCATAAAGATGTGCTTTCTGGGAAATAGTCTCCTGGAGGTTACAGATTCATAGAAAAGACTAGCAAGTCAATGTCTCAGGACTCAAGTTGCCGTCATACACTTCTACATTACTTATGAATAGAAATATTTTCAGCCAAACTATTTTAGATATTCAGACAAAATATCTGAAGTTTGCACATAAGCAGAGAGATTGGGTGTTAGATGAGAAATTAATACTTATCAAAATTAATTTCAAAGAAATATATTTTACTAGCCCTAATTAGAAAAAGTTGCCTAAAACTGATTTTTTTAAAGACAAAGGCAAAGAATGCAACATCATTATTAATATTTTTCATAAATAAGTTACATATTATAAGTTATCATATCTCTATAAACATTGTAATAATTAGAATAAAGATGTCTATACTTGAAGGAACACAGTTGGTAGCTTCTCCCTGAGAAAAACTTGCTTTCCTAACTGGGAATATCCAATTATTTGAATGTGCTAAAAAAACCCCATTATCTTTGCTGTCTTTTTTTTTTTTTTAAGAGCTTTATCACAAGTGTTATCAAGAATCAGAACTCTAAGCTACTGATAAACCTATTGTACAATAAACTGTAAATGAAGATAGCTACGAACTTACACAGTTGTAACTGACAAATGCATACAGCATTAGTTCATGATTTGGTATGTTCAATGCCGATAATATTCTTTCCTTTTACACCATTCAAGAGAGTGATAACAAAATGAGATGCTTCTCTTGCTAAGGAATTCTCCATCAGCTAACTGTCAATATTATAAGTCAGTTTTCTTCACCAGCATTCATTATTCAGTAGTGGCTGTGGTTTCTAGTCCATTCCTCTATTCTGTGCATAAAGCAATAACTACAGAGGTTCATCTTACCAGAAGTATCCTGAAGCAATGTCATCTATTCTAAAGAAATGCTGACTTACACAGTATCCAACAACTGTTCAAGCAGTAGGAAACAAATCAGCACAGGTGTTACTGGGAAGTCCAGTTGGTAAAACTGCAACTTAATGCCTTTGAAATTCAAAAGGTGACCATCAGATTTTACAAAGACACAATAATTAGCAAAAAAAAAAAAAAGTATAAGTTTTGCATAATAAAAATAATTTCACTATATACTTAGATTTTAGACAAGTGAGTTAACATGAATGACACAATTACAGAATGTGAAGGTTTATAAGCCTGCTTTCAGGGCATCTTTATTTGGTTAATATTGAAAAGTATTTTGGACTGTTGTCTGGAAGTTAAATGATTCAACTAAATTTTAATAAGTTTGTATGTCATCCCCTGAATCGGAAGATTTGGTAGTATGAGCAAACAAAATATTAAAAAACATGTGATAATGAAACCTACTCAAAAAAAGCCCAAAAAACACCAAAAACCAACCTGAAGACATTATTACTTAAACCAAGAAAGTTCTAATTTAGGCTGTGTTGTAGTTCTGTGTGGCTGGGTTCTGGTGGAGAAGGGGAGGCTGCATGGGTGGCTTCTGCAAGAAGCAGAGAGAAGCTCTCTGCAGGTCCGACAGAGCCGAGTTGTTGCTGATCAAGGCCGAGCCCATCAGTGATGGTCACAGCATCTCTGGGAATCACATTTAGGAGAAAAAAAACCACAAGCAGCCACTTTTTGCCACCAGAGAAGGGAGTGAGAAGATGTAAGAAACTGTGCAGGCACCAAGGTCAGTGAAGAGGTGGGGAAGGAGGTGCCCAAGGTGCTGGAGAGGTGCCCCTACAGCCTGCGGAGAAACCCATGGTGGAGTGGGTGCCCCTCCTCAACCCATGGAAAAGGCCAATACCCCACCTGCAGCCCGTGGAAAGCACCCCACACTGGATCAGGTGGAGAAATACAGGAAATGCTGTGATCCGCATTCCAGTGTGCCTCAGACATCACTTGCTGCCCATTAAGAGAGACAGAGACACAGAGATGAGCAAGAGAGAGAAAGAGATTCACGCTGGAGCAGATTTTCTGGGGGGAATGCTTGTGACTCTGTAGAGGACCAGGCTGAAGTGGAGTAGTCTGGGCTTGAGAGACTGAGAGACGTTCTATGATTTTGTGACTGCACCCCATAGAAGTGTCCCATGCTGGTGAACAGCTGAAGCCCTGTGGGAACAGTGGAATGGTATGAGGAATGCCCTCCACACCCCAACTGCGCACCCCCCCCCCCCCCCCCCCCCCCCCATCCCCTGGCTAAGAAGGAAAACAAATGGTGAGGAACTGACTGAAACCCCATTCTCCCATTCCCTGCCACTCCCTGTGCCAAAATGGGGAGGGGACGGAAGAAAGGAGAGAAATCATGAATACAATTAGGTCTGCTAAGAAGGGAGGGGTGAGGTGTTTTAAGGTCTGGCCACACTTTTCACTATCCAACTCTGGTCTTACTGTGTGTGCAGTGTAATGTAATAAAATAGAGAGTTTCCTTTCCTTTATTCTGTGTCAAGTCTTTTGCTTAGGATGCTAATTGTGGAATGATATCTCCCTGTCCTTATATCCACCCCTAAGCCTCTCAATATATATTTTCTCCTCTCTCCAGATGAAAGGGGGAGTGATAGAGTGACTTTGGTGGCTGGCTGTCCTCCAGCCAGGATCAAAGCACCATAGTAAAGAAGCTAAGACTGACAAAATGGAAGGTCATCACATGTTCAAATAACTGAAAGAAAGAAAAAGGGAAGTAGGAATGTTTTGCCATTTCTCTTGGTCGAGTCCAATAGGGATGCATGTTGAGGTCCCTGCTGTGCAACATATCCATTACAGGACTGAAAAAAAGGCCTAAACAGTAAGAACACAGTCAGTACTGACTTATCTGCAATAATGAAGATACTGCTCAGTTATAAGAAATTTCAATCTGAAAATTAAAAAAACCCAAAAACAACAACAAGAAAAAGGAAAACCTAACGAAAAGCTAAGCGATCATATATTAACATATTTTAATGAATATATATAAAAATATCCCAAGATAAAATAATTTATTCTTAATAATGTCTATTGCTATTTGGGAATGAATTATTTTATGATGCAAAGTGTTTTGTTTGATTTTTAGATAATAAGGATGTTTTTGCTGGGTTCTCAGAGAACTTTCAGTAATACTAATGAAGTTCCTATTGGTTTACCAACTAGTATAACTAACTGAGCCAAAGTGATCTTTAGGCTGACCAGGTTTGAACAGTTTAGTGCCATAAAAGCCCTTATATGCATGTTATCAATGTTTTTTTTTTTTTTAAAGTAATGCACATAAAATTATCATGGCTGAATTCTAATTCATCTAGCTCAGTGATCTAATTTACACTTGAAGCACTCTTCCTAAAACAAAGTGCCAATGTTCCTGATATAGTTAGATGCAAGCTGCAAGTGTCCTTAAAACCAAGTTTGAGAAGCTCAAGATCCATTTAAAGAGATATGACAGCTATATTCTGTCATTTATTTATCCTTTACCTATAAGGCATGTCATACTTGTATCTTTTATCTTTACTTATTAGTATGTTCATCCATTGCTTTTTAATGCATTGCCATTAAACTGTGTGGCAAACAATGGGCAAGGAAAATGTTATGGTCAGTGCCCTAGGGATGTAACAGTAATGGATGGAGGGACAGTAATGATTCACTTACTGCAATCAATGCTACTCCCAATCACTTTTGTGATGTAGTATTGCTTCCATAGCAGTTAACAGATGAGAGGGGGAAAAAAAGATAAAAGGAGATAAATCTACATAAATGGGAAGGGTGTAGCAAATAGTTGTGGCTTCGAACCTTCTATTTATTACTGCTTTCTAATGTTTTGAAATGCATAGATGAAAATTATAGGAAGCACTAAAATGGAAATTAACATTTAAAAAAAGGTTCAGGCTTGCTACAGAGAGGTTTGAAAGAAAATCACCTCTGCCTGCAATGCATTTACAACACCAGGTACCAAGACCTAACAATGCGAGGTGAAGCAAAGGGACTTCGGTCACATTCCTCGCTACCAGAAAAGGGCCGGATGTCATTAGACCTAGAAGAATTTCTATATACTAAATTGGTGCATTGAGAGAAAGGCATTTTGATGTAAGCCACTGAGATCAGCTGAGAATGAGAATAATCCCACTGAATAGAGTAAAATTACTTACATACTCCTAACTGCAGCTGTGCATAAGTGTTCTTCTACTGAGGTCCTTCCGAGCTGGTTTGAAGCACAGCAAAGTCCATATGACTTGTATCAGCTTCATTAGGGTTCTGCATAGGCCTTTTCTTCAAATTCCATCTTTATTTTTAACTCTTGCATGCTGATAATGTTCTACTTGTTCTTTACATCTGCTATTTCAGCTAGTGGATAATAAAATATTGGGGTTTGGGTTTTTTGTTTGTTTTTTCAATAGGGCACACTGCAAAAACTAACGAAGAGACAATATTAAATAGAATTAAGTAGAAAGTTCAGAGACTTTAATAGAATCTTCTAGTCATTAAGATTTTGAACTCTTAAAAAAAATGTAGTGCCTTGACCAGTATTTTTCAGATTTTTTTCTCTTTTGAATGTAGATTGCTGATACAATGTCTGATAAGAAAGCTATTTTACAAATAGTTTCTGGAAGAAGTACTAAACAAAAACAGATTGAATAGGAGGCATATATTTTTGATTGATATAACAATACTATGCTGAAAGTATAATAAACAGTGTTTAGATAGCACCACAAGAAGGTTTTTAACTGTTTAACAAAAACAGTTTGTTACTCAACACATATAGCAAGAAGCAGAATGCTATTTTAAGTTTATAGAATTTAATTTGCTTCTCTTCTGAAAATGGGTGAATATAGCAGCTGTGTTTCCAACCTTCAACTTTATAAACTTTGCTCTCATCTAGCAAAACATTCTGTTAAATTCTTGAAATTAGAGGTAAAGATGAAATTTCTTTACTTGTTCAGGCACAGAATTATGAAGAAGATAATTGAAGTATTTAAAACTGTATCTAGTATACTTTTTGCATATAATTACATTTTTTGGTTCCATATAATATTTTCTAGCACACATATTACAACTCTATGGCTAGACATTCATTCTCTGTGTCTTTATCTAATCTAAGATTCAAAAAAATGTAATTTACAATGAAACAATATCAAAGTAATTAAAGAATACAGATGTAATCTACTATGGCAGGACTGAATGTATAGATGTATATTGCAGTGGAGCGGGGCCTGATCCTCTGTGGCATGTGAAGAGGAGCACAGGCAGAGCAACAACCTATGCTAAAAACCATGTTTCTGCTACCACTGCTTTTACCCTTTTTTCTAGTAAAGCCATGCTCGATGATCGTGTATAAACACAGCTATTTTTTTATTGGTTTTTTTTTACTGTATAGTGCAGCGAATCAGTCCAAATAACCAAATTCTTTACCACTCTGTCATCTATGTTATTATTTGAAGTCAGATCCACAAGCAGTTATTTACAAGTTAAATAAGATACTTTGATTTCTGACAGAGGAACTTTATAGACTTACCATTTTTCTGCTATGGAGCTGATTTCTGTGTTTCTCATGTGAGTTTCTGCTGGATAGTTTGAAAATGTAGGAGGTTATGCATTGCCCTGGAGTTCAATAAGGTTTGGACAGATTTATGGAAGAGTGGCATGCTCAGCTGTAATACAAACAGAACACAGTACTCCTCAAAACCAATCAGTTTGAAATCTTTTTGTTTCCTCCCATCTCTTATCAAGAAGAAACATCCCATAGTGTTCTCCAAGGTCTTGGAATTCTTCTGCTCCATTAAAATCCCCAGACAACCACCTCCTACTTATTGCATGTGCTGACTGAGCACCATTTTTCATGTGTGAGCTGCCAGCATAAGAAAGACAGGAAGAGAGAGTCCATACAATTTTTTTTTTTTAAATAATAGTGTGTCACAGCAGGTTATATATTTCTTTCTGCCAAAAGAAAATTAAAAATTGTCCACAGTTCATAGTAATTCACAGGATTTAAATAGTTTATAAGATGAATTGGTGAGCCAAGCTGAAGTGTCAGTGTACGAGCAGGATAACACCTGGAAAGGTAGAGAAATACTGTGATTTTGTGAAATGATTAAACTAAGTTAGCTTAATTCAGAGCAGCAGGAGCAACAGATGCTGTTGCCTGAGTTTATTTTCTTTTGTTTCCAGATGGGGTTAGAGAAATAAACACTGGAACATAAAAATGATCTGTAAAGATGTCTTTCTAGTCCTTCAGCGTAGCCCAGCGCTGCCCATACAAACCATGTGACTTTGTGTCTTGGGCATTTGTTTTCCTCAAGCTAACAATGCTGTGGAGTTATTTTAAAGACTTTTTCAGAGTAAAGTCAAAGTAACCAACTTACACTTCTCAAATCCCTACCAAATAATAAAAATAAAATCCTCTCTGGTGTTACAGAATGCCAGCCATATTCTATGGGCCACAGTAATTTTTTTCAATAAACCGAACAGTGCTACACAAATTACCTTCTTGATCGTCTTTGTCACTATCATAGACATTACTGAGACCTTCAAACCAAAGTTATCCCTGCTTTGTAGAAGAGTTCCCTAAAAAGATAGGTAGTGCAAAAGCATGGGGATGTTATTATTTTGCAATAAGAAATAAGATTTACACCACTAGTTTACTTATGATTATGGCAGACTCATATATTTACCTTCAAATCCCTTTTTTTTATTTATTTATTCCTTCCAACCAAATGCAGTTTCCAGCTGTGCTGTGTTCTGCAAGAAACAAATGCTGCCTCAAATACTAACTGTAGAAAACTAGTGTAGGAGGCAGATGGAAAAAAACCCCAAAATGCAAAACAGATACTCTTCATCCCCAGATTTCTGCTCACAACATCAGACTGACCTCCATAGAGCAAAACTATCTGATGCTTCTTATAAAACCAAATTTATAAAAGCCTCTAACAGGAATGGTTCCCCCAATACACAGTAAGCTATAGCCAAAGAACATTCTTAATCCTGGAATTCTATATTATTATTATTATTATTATTATTGTTGTTGTTGTTATTATTATTATTAAAAGGGTGAATACAATGAAATAATTTTAAACATCTAGTTTTCAAAAATTAGTTTTCAAATTACTTCTTGAATGCAGATGCTTAATATCCTGTATGGGTTCTGTCACATTAAACACAGAGAAGTGTTCTTCTGTAGTGACATTCCACTACAGAATGTCACTACAGAAGGGGTCAAAGAGAATTACCAAGTCGTAATAGTAGGTGTGTCTATTTATCTCCACCTCAAATTACAAAACAAATGGAAGAGGTGCCCAGAAAGAGCTCCAGCCAGGATACATTATTGGGAAAGCTCTGTGAAATATCATGCTCAAAGAACAATTTTTTCTTGATTTAAAGCCAACAAAGCAAGCAAGCAAAGAAACAAAAAAGGCTAACACATTAAAGCATTAGCTTCAAGTCCTGGGAAAGCAATTATACAAATACTACTGCTACCCTTTCAGTTGAGGGTAGACCAGTGATTCAGTCATGGCTGCCTCCAATATAAGCAAATCAGGTAGCTGCCTAGAACAAACTGCTACATATGGCTGTAACAACGCAGTTTATTATGACTGTATTAAACTCCTAGAAAATCAGAGCTTCTGCTGCTGCTGTTCCTGCTGCTGAAGGGTCTGAAGAAAACATCACTGATGGAGTCAGAACAGCTTTCCCCACTAACGTCAGCTTTCCCTCTCTGCTCTTTCTTTACCTGGATGGGAACAGCAAGTCCATATTTCCTTGCCCTACTATTTCAGATTCCCTCTGTCTGATAAGAACCCTCCTCCTTGTGACAGAAAAGCCCAAAATTAAATTGTCCTGCTGAGAAGCCAAGGGCTGGCATTGGGTTTAGTGTTCTGTATTGTTTACAAGTGTCATATCTAAAATATGTTTAATTAAGTTGTGAGTTGTTGTTTTCAGGTGATTGTTGATCACACTGACAGGATTAAATAGGTCATTGGTAATCAGGGGCTCAGAACATTGGAAGAAGTCTAAGAATGACTGCAATTATGTAAAATCATGCAGAACCAATAATAATGAAAAATAAATTGTCCCCCCACTCTGAATGTACAGACATAAGTGGAAACAAAATGGAGAAACAGAACCATACATATTAATGAGACAGCACCATCTAATCAAAACCCATTGTCTTTTGCCAGCTCAATCAACAAATTATTATAGAGGATAATGTTACACTTAGGAACTCTAAATGTTTATAAACAACCTCAATTATTATACTGCAGTAACTTGTCTTCGAAAGCAATCAGGTTTAATATTTTATCAGAAGAACAGAAGGAGAAATTTGTATAAACTCAAACAACTACATTGAGGAAGACATTTAGTTATGTTGAATGAAAATGCTAAGTTTTAAATTAATGTATGTGATTTTTCTCAGTTTCTCAATAGCATAAATAAATAAACACCAAGTTGACAATGTTAAAAGGCTGTTCAGAATGCAAGAGTCTTAAAAATCAGTTGAGTTCCCAAGACTCTAACAGACATTTGTGCAAACTATTCTAAAGTCTATGAATTGGCATACATTTCTTTCCATTCAATTAATCCTCTACAAGACTATAGGACTTCTTTCAAACCATCATTTAAATGCTAGTGACTTATGCAGCATTAATATTTGGGTTTTATTGATTCAGCACTTTAAAATGTTCATTTTGTGAAGTCGCTGTGTTGCATGCTTTCCATTCTTCCACTGCATTTTATTTCCAATAGATACTAGATTAAGTAAAGTTTTCTTTCTGTTATTCCCCAGTGACCTATGTTGGTTTTTAAATTCTCATTATATAGGTTAAACATTACTTTTAGGATTTTTAATAGTTTATATATTTATATTTGAATTTCTCATAAAGTAATATGTGTATGTGTGTCTAAACATGGTAGAGATTTTACAGACGTTTGCATCAGATATTTATTACAGTTCCACAAAGCAAACACCTTCAATTCATCCCATGCATTCCTGTGTATTATGTTCTTATAAAGTTAGAAAGTCTTTTACATGCAAATATATATGCATAAAACCCCATGAATTTCATTCAACCTGAAACACAAGAATTTCACATCTCTGAAGATGTGAAGATCTATCTCTGCAAGGCTTTTGACATAGTCCTCTACAACATACTTCTCTCTAAGGTGGAGAGGTAGGGATTTGATCAATAGACTGTTCAGTGGATATGGAGTTGGCTGGATGGTCACGTCCAGAGGGTGGTTGTCAATGACTTGAAGTCCAGATGGAAGACTGTGACAAGTGGTGTTCCTCGAGGTTCTGTGCTGAGACTGGTGCTGTTTAATATCTTATTAATGATATTGACAATAGGTTTGATTGTACCCTCTCAAAATCTGCTGATGACACCAAGCTGAGTAGTGAGGTTAATGTGCCAGAGGGATGGGATGCCATCCAGAGAGACCTGGACAGGCTAGAGAAGTGGGCCCAGGTGAACCTCATGAGGATCAACAAAGCCAAGTGGATGGTCCTGCACCTGGGTCGGGACAGCCGTGAGGAAAAGGACTAGGGGGTACTCATGGATGAGAAGCTGGACATGAGCCACCAATATGCACCTGCAGCCCAGAAGGCTAAGCACATCCTGGGCTGCATCAAAAGAAATGTGGCCAGCAGATCAAGAGAGGTGATTCTGTCCCTCTACTTTTCTCTGGTGAGACCTCACCTGGAATTCTGTGTCCTGCTTTGGAGCCCTCAAAACAACAAGGACATGGACCTGTAGGACCATGTCCAGAGGGCCACAAAAATGATCAAAGGGCTTGAGCACCTCTCCTATAAAGACAGTTTGAGAGACTTGGACTAGTTCAGCTTGGAGAAGGCCCCGAGGAGACCTTATAGCAGCCTTCCAATACCTGAAAGGTGCCTATAAGAAAGCTAGGGAAGAACTGCGTACAAGGGCATGTAGCAATACGATGAGGGGCAATGGTTTTAAACTCAAAAAGGGTAGATTTAAGTTGGACATTATGAAAAAGTTCTTCAATATAAAGGTGGTAGATCATTGGAGCAGGTTGCCCAGAGAGGTAGTGGGGGCTGCATCCCTGGTCATATTAAAGATCAGGCTTGAGGAAGCTCTGAGCAACCTGATCTAGCAAAGATGTCCCTGCTTACTGCGGGCGGGTTGGACTGCATGACCTTTAAAGGTCCCTTCCAAACTAACACATTCTAAGATTCTATAATTCCATTTCAATATACTTCATTTCATATAAAAGAAGCCCTTGTTTCTGCAACTTCGATAATACTTAGACTGTGCTGGTTCAGGTTTTTCGAAAGTTATTTTATTTTGGAAACATCATATGTTACTATATTTTTATTTTAATGAAGAAACTTATATATGCAAGACTCCTATCTGTTGTTAAGAGGAAAAAGAAGTGAATGACAGCAAGCATTGCACAATGAAACAGTAAAATAACCCAACACCACTCTTTTTCTTGCACCAGAAGTTAGAGGTTTTACAGTAAGTAGTTAAACTGATTTCCTAATAAATACCGAATCCCCAAAAGAACCCTGAAGTCATCCCTGCCATTTTATCAGTGTCTGTATAAACAATCAAGATGTTCTAGTCAGTTGTAGGCCAAACTATTCAAAACAGTCAATGTGTTCTACCTCTAACCAGAGATGCAACTTCCAGTAAATTCACTGAAAAAACAGTTGGGCTAACGCTGACAGCTTTACAAAGTTTCTCTAAAATGTGTTTAAAAGCTACAAATACATCTTCATTAGGTGCAACCCAGCTTTCAGGTACAAAGTTTAAAGGGCATTAATATAGAAGGAGTTTTTCATCTCCATTTCCTATGAACCTATAACTAATTGAAATAAATATATATAATTGCATATGGCTGTAGTCATTCCCAGCAAGACTAACCCATGCCTCTGTATTCCCTTTAGCAGTGACATAAAAACAGTTTATCACTAAGTGATGGAACTGTGAAAGCACCTTCACTTTCTTCTTCTTTACTGTTCCATTCTCTTTTTTCCCTGGCCCCATGAGACAAATTATCTAGTGACAAGCAGAATTATTCAGGAATGGTAAAGGCCTATCATGTTATTTAAACCCTGCAGAGAGACAGAGAGATCTAAGCCTAGGAGTGACAGCTGTGACTGCTGGGATTTGTTGCCAGCTCTGGGAATGGCTTGCTCCATGGGCTTGCCAATTTTTCCAGCCTATCTGTAAAATGGAACTAACATTTTCTGATGCCATAGAGCTAAGCATTTTTAAGTACTTTGAAGATGCAAAGAGCTTTAATAGTGTTAAGTATCACATTTTAGTTACATAGACCAAAGAAGAGAGCTTGGATTCATATTTTTTTCTTTATTTCTTTTTACTTTTTTTGCCAGAGATCCTATAATGCAAATTAAACCTGATATTGGTCTTACTATGAATCTGAAATGAGTGATAGACAGAAAAATCATGTTTTCAAGGGACATCCATCCCTAAGCAAAGGAATATTAGCCTATGGTTTCTTTGGAACTTGCCTTAAGGAATATGGGGGTTTTTTACTATCTTTTTCTGCTTGTTTTTTTAAATATTGTTTCCCTGAGTTCCATGACTAACTTTTCACTTTTATTAGTCAAACTTTAAGAAATGTTAAAAGACATGGATGATATGAAATTTTCCCCAGAAAATATTAATCAGTGATATTCTGAGGCCTAAGCAGAACTGAAGCCATCAAAATATGAAGCAAACCCTGTGATGTCAGAAGAGGACCACTAGACTAAGTCTATAGCACCATTGTTCAAGGTACCTCCATGCAAAATTCCATACGTTGAATTAAAATAGAATTAGCAGAAAAGCAATTAAAATTATCCAGGAAGTATAAAAAGTATTTATATGGTAGCAGTAATGACTTATCTTTCCAGTGCAATGGAATACAGTAGAGAAAGTATCAACTTCAGTTGATACAGATTGAGGGAGATAAAACTACATGATGCAGTAGCTAACAGAAAAGCAAGTTTAGATCTAGAAAACAAGCTAGGACATAGGAAATGGGATCTAGTATCAAATTATTTTCATATCATGGAAGTTTCCTTTCCAAAATGATACTGCTATTCTGCATCTTATTCTGGACCTTATTCAGCTTTCTCAGGCATTTTTCTGTTTTGCATGGAGGACAAAGTCCCTAAAGGAGCTTGCTCTGTATAAACAGCAAAATTAAGACAGAGGAAGTGTCCTGGTTTGCCATAGCCATTTATTTTTGCTTTAACACAGACAATAAAAAAAAGGTCTGAAAATCTCAATTAGGCAACACACACCAAAGCTTATGTTGATATTGGTGGAAATGGGCCTGAAAGAATGGAGTAGATCTTAGTTTGGAATCACTATTCCTATAATTGAGGAATTATAAAGACACAAGCTGGATAATCAAATAGCCTCGAAGTATCAAATTTACTGCCCTAAATGTAATTATGATTAATGGTTACTTGTGGGAGACTTCTTAAGACAAAACTGAAAGCATAGAACAATAACAGATGCAAGTATAGCAACTGCACATGAAATACCATAATAAGCTACCTATATAGATTTATTTCACATTTCTGTGTGTGGTGAGGTATGTAACCAAAAAATACATAGAACCTTCAGGAAGACAACAAAGCAAACATAGTAGTTCTTCACCTCTTACATAGTCTGGGCTAAAGATGAATGGAGAAAAACCATTTGTTATTTCTCAGCACCTGATAATTAGAGATACCAGGTGAAATTATGTAGAGTTGAGTTTTAAGGCAAATGAAAAATATTTTTCCATATAGTTCAAGAAGAGCGTTCTGGGCAAAGGGTTTGCACCCACAGGGGCAAGCAGTGACTCCAGCAGGAGGCCCTATTCTTTCTTATGGATTTCTTGACTCCTATAAGAAACTTCACCAGCAGTACCTAAAATGCATCATCTGCAGACATCCAGTTTGAAATAATCCAGATTTTCAGTCTGTCACTTTCTTTTCTGAACTACGCCTTAGCCTCTGCATGCTTCTGGGAAGAAACTGCATTTACGTGACAATCTCAGTACCAGTCCGTGAGATATGGCCAAAACACTTAAGAATCAATGGCAGATTTTAATAAGAGCAAATTGCCTATTAAAAGTGAAGATCTAGGTGACAGATAAATGAATTTATGCAAACTCCCCCCCCCCCGAAAAAAACCCAAACCCAAAACCAACCAAGTAAAAAAAAAACCCAAACAAAAACCCACGGATTTGGATTTGAGATTTAAGATAAGATTCGAGCTCAGTCTGATTAATTTTTTTCTGAAACAATTTACTACTGAAAATAGGAGTTTTATAATTGAAATGCCAACAGGCCTATAATTCTACAGATAAAATTGGTAGTGCCATAATATATCATGGGTTTCTGTTGAAGACAATTAAGTTCATTTTCCTGTGTTGCCAAATTGTAATTTACAGTACATCTGTAAATTCTCAGAGGGAGGTAAGTAAGGATTGGTTATATCACAGCTAATTAGTAAAAGACAAATAATGAAAACTCATACCTTGTTTGTTGCTTTAAAAAAAAAAAATCTTTAAAATGGTAACTTTACTTCACAGAACATGTGATTTATGTGTTCAGAGGCTATCTATATATTTTCACCCTGTCTGTACTCTGTTCTTCACAGCTGTCATAAGTATGCTACAGCACTTCAAATTTGATGACACCAATTAAATGTAAAATGTTTGTGTAACTAATACTTAAGTATATTGTAAGCTTGTGCACAGCTAAATGAACTGCTAGAGAAATAGCAATGCTTCTTTGTAAATTATATCATTATACTCTGAGTTGTATTAGATCTGAAAAAAATTTGCCCATACTATACAATTCCTGAACTCAGAGTCCACATAGTGTTAGAACTGATTCACAGTTCCTGCTGCTCAAGGTGCATAGGAATTCAGAAGATGTTAGCTCATCAATCCTCAGTGTTTCATCAGTGGATAGTATATTTCTTATAGTAAAAAATACCAACTAGAATGCATTATAAACAGGTTTGAAACTTCAATTGCAATTTACTTGATGTTAATTTAAAATGAACAATTTGTGCTCAAATTCCTTTTAGAGACAATTAAAAGAAACACAAAACTATTCTATGCATATAATTCAAAAAATTCATTATTTCCCAGAGGAAACATATAATTTAATTTTCTGGAAAATTTATAGCACATTAGCCTGCATTACGTACCATGAAGTCAATGATCTTAAAGGTCTTTTCCAGCTTAAACAATTCCATGATTCTATGGACACAGACATAGGCAATTTTCCCTGATTTTTTGCCCAACTCATTATGGCAATCCACCTTACAAAGCCATCTACTCTTTGCTTCTCCAAGACAGAGAAACAGTATCTCAATATTCCAGCACTCAGACTGTTTCTGGAATATCTAACCTTTTGGTTGCCTCATTGTTGTTTGTACCAGGACTGGTTGCCATGTTGTTTGTACTAGGACTCGTACTGAATTTACCTTGTGTTTTCAAAGAACCCTCTTGGGACTGAAAAACATCTTCTGCTTACCATATATAAGTAAACCTTCATCCTCAAACTCCTAAGTAGCTTAGGTGAACTCCATTGTCAGAATCTCACTAATGCTTGCAGCTTTTTGATCTTAGTAGGTTTTTCCACAGTTATATAACTGAACACATTATAGTCTTAGTTAAACAAATGAACAAACTACAAAAAAGAAAAAAAATTAAATATTTCTTGACAAAGACATTGACTTTTTAAAGTTCAGTGCACTTTCCATGAAAGTGTATCTCTCTAAGAGAGGCAAAGCAGTCCTGTTAGACTCCTAGGGGCTTATAAAGGCTAAACTACTGCAAATGGTTGAAAGGGTAGCTGAATTAGAACCTGTCCTTTAGTATTCTTAGATCTTTTTACCAAACAATTCTGTGGTTAGCTTTAGTGGATGATTGGTGATCTGTCACATAACTTAGTTTTTACACAGGTAATCTCTTCTCTTGAGAGAGTATTTTCCTGTTTAAAACTTCTTAATCAGCAAAGATTGAGTGCATTTGAAAAGGGACTATCTCTCTCTAATTATTCAGTCTGTACTACTATCACTTTGGGATCACAGCCTAACATGAGACAAATATTAAGATAAAAAGCTATGCTTACAGATTGGAATTGGCTGCTTGTAAGAAATACATAGTGTGTGCTATAAACACATGCCAAATTCCTATGTTATACAGGCAAATTTTTCCAAATTGTCACAAATTAAAATATCAGAGTACTAGGAATCATCTGGCTGTATTCAGTAACAATATTTTTGAATTTCCTACTCCAAGTACCAATTCCCCACGCAAGAAAAGAAATTCTATCTGCCTTGAGTACAACATAAAAGAGATGGATCAAGTTGGCCTGCAGCAGCCCCTCTTCTCAGACTACAGTTCCGTTGGAGGTAGTGCACCCTCTTTCAACAGAAGTGGAAAAGAAATGATGATAAAGGCAACCACACAGAAAAGAGGAAAAAAAGAAAAAAAACAAAACAAAACAAAACAAAAAACTATTGCCCTTTCTGAAACAATAATGTCCGCAGGGATGAAAGAGGAGATACCAGTCTGCCCATCCATGAAAAATAAAACAAAGGAAGGTGCTACACCAAATATTCCTGTACATCTAGTGGGAGGTAATTGAATTAAAAATAGCTGCCCTGAGGTGAAAATAGTTCCTCTGCCTGTATTTGTTGCCCTAAACCAAAGGCAAGGCTTCTGGCTATATGACACAATTTCAGGAACTACTTTTTACCCCTCGGGCAATATTTTACAGCTGCAACCCCAAGTGCCAGGGTTTACCACAAAGGTACCAGTAATGACACTTGTGGGTTTTGTTTCCAGGGATTATGAATCAAAATTGGATTGGATGGGATTTATGAAAAGGCAGAGTTCATGCTGCAGGAGTTGGGGCATACTTGGGATCTTGAAGACAAAAGAAAGGAGAGTGATAAGAACCCTCAGAGGAAGACAGACTTAAAAGAAAGCTTTTCAGCAGAAATAGGTAGGAAGACAGGCAGCCTATTCAGAAAGGACACAAGTTAGTTGAATATATAGGAAACATAAGAAAGGAGGGAGGAAAGAGAAAAGAAGTGATTATGCCTAGAGCATTACATTCAGGAATCAAAATGAGGATAAAAACTATAGCCTGTATAAGAATATCAGTTAAAGTGATATCATACACTACCAACTCTTATTCCTTTCCAGAAACATACTGACTTACACATTCTAGATGTATTTTCTCAATATTTGGCATTAGGTGATCTTTGCAGTTTGTGAGCAAACACAGCTTAGTTTGCAAGATCCTAGAACTTTTCTCTGACTGGATTTATGCACAATGCATTTTTGACTATCTTTCACTGAGATCAAGTCTGGTTTGTACTTAACAGATTACATTGTGTTTTGTCTAAACATTAGATAAAGTTCAAGAATAAACAAACTTTTCTCTGAAAAAATAAAGGGTTAAGATTTTGATGACAAAATCAGAAAAAAAAAAGGTTCCCATGATGGAAAACATAGAAAAACTCTTTGGTTAAAACTCAGCACTATGATCATTTAGGCTATTTCAGTACCTCACTTAGCATCTGGGTAACTTGTCTGTAAGTTAGTAGTGCTGTATCGTCTCTCTTCGATATAGAGTACACTTTTTTTCTCTTTTCCGTTTATTTTGCTTCTTTCTTTCCTCTTTTCCTTGTATTTTTTTATAATTCATTAGGAAGACATTCCTAATAATCCACATAATCCATTAGGAAGACAGTATGAGTAATGGAAATCTCTTTCATAAATGTGGCAACAATAACTACAAATTTTTCACTTTAAATACAAGCAAAGTCTTCAAAGTGGGCTCTTAGAACTAAATAATTGCAAATGAAATTATTTTTCTTCTTTTTGAGAAGATATCGCAAGACCATCAGACTGCTGCACTACTTTTCCACATGGTATCTCTTCAAAAGTTTACGTTTTGCACACATTTTATTAAAATTAATCACAACCTCATTGCTATTTCTTCAAAGAGACCACACAGAGCATAATGGATTAGTTGTCAGCTGTGTTTCTTCTGCACTCCATTACCTTTTGTCATCTCAGAACATCTGACATCATATGAGGGAGCACATGTCTGAAGACAGAAAGGGGAGAAAGACACAAAAACAGTCCTATCCCAATCTAAACACTAGATCAGATTACCTACAATGGGACACACTATACTGCTAAGGATTAACATTAAACACTTGATCTCTGGTCATCTGCTGCATATCTATGTTTTACAACACTCCAACTGGCAAAAAACCCCAAATATATCTGTAAAATAAGCCTGTTAAAGAGAGAGCTAATCCTAAGCAATGCAAATGCAAGTCAGCCTTAATTGCTTGGTTTCGGAGTCAAGGATGATTCCCTGATCATCTGTCATTTAGACACATTGACATAGGCAGCAGAAGACTGAATGAAGAGGAGCATTTTAGAAGAAGTAAAGGTGTGCCAGGAGCACAAGAGGCAAATTAGAAGAAAGTGTTAATAGTAGTTTCGTTATCTAGCTTTTTGAAGCAATTGCGTTAAGTGTGATAGAACAGAATGATAAGCTTAACCTGCACAAAGCCTGAAGTCAAATTTATAAGTCAAAGACCAAAAATGGATATTGTCATACAATGGGGGAGGAAGAAAGTAAATTTTGAGATGATGCTCTCCAGTAATACTGGAAAAGATAATTATTGGAACAGCAATAGGTAATATGAATATTTTTTTAGGACCTTAAAAGCAAAAATAGGAGGCTTATAAAGAAGGAAAGACAGTGAAAAGTAAAGCAAGTAACAACAACAGCGACAAAAAGAAGCAAAAGACCCAAAACCAACCAACCAAAAAAAAACCCAACCAAAAAAACAAAACCCAAAAAAACTAACCCAAACCCTTGAAAATAAGAGGTGTCACTGATTGTCCTCAACTACATTCGCAAAAACATTTCCAAAATCAAGGAGTACTTTCAACCTCAACTTGGGAATTTCTGGACATATTCTTAGTGATATTTTATGCAACTTTTATGATGAAGTCATTGACTGTAAGTTACCAAAGTTACCAGTAGTTTCCACTAAATATTTTCCTACTTTTTATGGTTACTTAGTTGAAGGACAACTAATTTAAACAAATGTGATAAATTCGTCAGTATTTCCTAGAACAATTGGATGTAATAAGTCTTCCTGTATGAAGTTAAAATCTTTATGCTGTTGTTAGAAATAATTGTGAGGTATCAAGAGAAAGATGCCTACTAGTTACTCCTGGTGAGATACCAGAGTATATTAATGCTTACTGAATATGCAATCTTCAGAATGCCATTACAATTTAATGAATGATTACAGTCCATTTGCTGTCATTTCTGTTGTTATTAAACTTTTTTTTTTCTTTAAAGGAAGCTATATAATATTGCTCCGATTTTTGTGATTTTTTTTATAATACTGTTCTGATTTTTCTGATCCTTGGTTATAAGAGTGGCTGTTTCTATTCTCCCATCAGAAGAATCATGAGTACACTAGAAGCACCACTGTATGAAAGCAGGATGCATTGCATTATTTCATAGAATATGGAAGTTTTCAAGGAAAATGCTTAATAGTGCTCGGCAAACTTCCTTCTTCAGTGACGAATGCAAGCATTTGTGTTTCAGTTCAGTAGTTTCCTTATTCCAGTATCTTATCTCTAACTGTAGCCAATGCTGAGGTTTTCCATGCTTAATATGTTTCTAGTTATCACATACTAGCAATTACAATTATCAAACGCACAATTACGATGTCTGCACAGCCCGTGGGCTGACACTTAAAACTGGTGTCCTCAGCGAAATAAATTGTAAAAAATAAGGATCTGTTTTGGGAATATATTTTAATCTCCTTTGGAGAAATATCCAGAAGTTTACCTACTTTCCTCAATCACTCAGTGTGTGCAGGAGTCATATGGCTAAATGTAGATGACAATCCCATTTAAGATGCTCCACTGTATCTTCATCTTGATATGAGAAAGAACTTTACACTGAGAACAGTAACTCACTGGAACAATTTCCTGGGGACATGATAGAGTTCCCAAAGCTGGAGCTTTTCAGGATATGATTTGACAGGGTACTATGCAATCTCACTTAGGCTTTCCTTCCTATTAATGTTGTGACCAGATGATCTTCTGGGGTCCCTTCCAACCTGGGCTATTCTATGATTCTACAATTGTACCTGTGGTGGGTTGACCTTGGTCGACTACCTGTCTGGTCACTCCTCTCAACAGAACAGAGGGAGAAAATAAGGTGAAAAACTCATTGAGGGTCAAGATAAAGCCAGAGAAGTCAGCTACAAATTACCGTTATGGACAAAATAGACTTCAATTGGGAAAAGTTAAATTAATGACTATTTAAATAGATTTTTGCAGTGAGAAACAAGGACAAAATTAAAACACTGTGTCCCACTGAGAAGATTCTGCTTCCACCTTGTTTACCCCTCCCTATCATGCAGTTATACAAATTGTAAGATCCCCTCTGATCCTTCTCATTTTCAGGCTGAACAATCCCAGCTTCCTCACCCTCTTCTTGTATGTAAGATGTTCACATCCCTTCATCATTTTTGTAGCTCCTTTCTGGACTTGCTTCAGTCTCTGCTGATCTTGCACAAGGAAACACAGAACAGGACCAAGCAACCTAGGATTGATCTCATCAGAGCTAACTAGAGCAAACTTCACTGACTCTTTTTTTGTCCTTCTTAAAAACAAGAGTAATTTTTTACTTTCCTGTAGGACTCAGTAACCTCCCCCAGCTTCCATCACCTTACAAAGATGATAAAGAGTGACGTCGTATGACATCAGCCAGCTCCCTCAGTACTTGTGAGTGCACATCATCAAGTCCTATGGACTTCTACACAGAATACCAGAATCACAGACTGGTGGGGGTTGGAAGGCATCACAGGAGATAGTCTAGTCCAACACATCACTAAAGCAGGATCACCCAGAGCACATTGTACAGAACCTCATCCAGGAAGATTTGGAATATCACCAGAGGAGACACCACAACCTCTTCAGGCAACCTGTTCCAGCGCTCTGTCATCCTCAGAGTAAGTTTTTCCTCATGTTCAAATGGAACTTCCTGTGTGCCAAGTTTTACCCATTGCCCCTTGTCATGTCACTGGGCACCACTGAAAAGAGTCTGTCCCTATGCTCTTGACGTCCGCCCTTCACATATTTATAGGTGTTGATGACATCCCCTCTCAGGCTTCCTCAGGCTAAACAGGCCCAACTGTGTCTACCTTTCCTCATAAGAGAGATGCTGTAGTCCCCTAAATACCTTCCTAGTTCATTTAAATGTTTCCTAACCTGATCCTCCTCCACAATGAGTCTTTGCTCTGGACTTTCACAGTGGTCTCAGGGACCTGCAGTTCCTGAAGGCCAAGATTACTAGTAAAGATCAGGATGAAGACTGAGTACCTCAGCTTTTTCCATGTCCTTTGTCATCAGACCTTTATCCTTTTCAGCAGTCGACCTTTATTTCCCTTAGTCCTCCTTTTTGCTGCTGATAGAAGCCCTTCTTATTGCCTCTACGTACTCTACGAAATTCAGTTCCAGATGTCATTTCCTTGTTCATTCATGTAGATCTGCTGCTGCTGGTTCTGCTCAATGGCATTGAACATTCATCTTGGAGGAAGTGATCGTCTTCTCCCCATGTTGTCAGTAACGTTATCCAGAAACCGTCTGGATCGCTTCTGCCTTGCTTTCTTGTTCTTCCAGCATATAATGGGCAGCCTATACCACCTTAGGTTTTGAGTTCAGATGCCAAACTTTTAGATATATAAAGTTAGACAATGTGAATCTACTTATTTGTCTATTAGAGGGTATAGTCTGTAATTGCAGAAAGTCCATAGAGCTGTTCCTATTCCTATGTTCTTCTACAGTAAATTATAATAAATGGAGCCACTGCATCTTCTCCTTTTCTGTCTTTCAGCAACCTTCTGTGGCCAGAAGGCAAATAAATGTCAGGAGACATCAAACTTAACTTTTTTTGGTTTTTTCCAATTGAAGTACACGAGTTCAAGAATCATGCTTTTTTTCCTTTTGTTATCACAGCATGAAACTTCATGTCACAAAAAAACTAGTTCTGCATATAATTGCCAAAAACTATTCCCTTTAACAAAACTGTTGGGTTTCTTTTCTATTTGTATTCCATTAAAAAAAAACAAACCCAAAAAAAACTATGCCAGGCCTGTTTATTTCCAGGGAGGTAATTCTGAACTATGTTATCTTTTGAATCAATAAAAGCTTCAACCTGAAGTTAGAAACCTTTAAGCTATTTATCTCCTGTACTCTTCTGTAAAGGGGCTGAGGAGGAGACAATGTTTTATGATATTGCGGTTCAGTCCAAAACCTGAAGTATATGCCAAATAATTGTTATTATTATTAATTATTCATTTCATGACCATGTTATGAAGGGAAAATAAAGTACTGTCCAACTGCAACAAATCCAACTCCAAATCTCAGAATTACATTTAAAATATGAATCTATTTCCCCGAGGCTGCAATTGTAGGAGTTGGATAGCACTTTGATGAAAATCATCTGACTTTGTCTCTCTTTCTCAGCTGGCTGGCAGCTTACTAGCAGCACAATCCATAAGGATTTCTTAATTTGCACATACTATCTACACCACATGAATCAGTTTCTTATAGTGCTGCCCTCAGTGGACAAGTAATGCCAATATCTACTTATTCAGAAACTGAAGTCCAGACCTTGAAAAAAATGGCTTTAGGGAAGAAAAGGAAGTACTGATGATTCATGGTTGCTTGTATTCAAAAATACAGGGTAAAAGTAGAGGGAAGCCTGAGGTTATCATTCGTTTATTCCAGCTTTAGTCACTACTGTCTTTCAATAACTAAGTATAGTCGGGCTAGTATTTCTATTTTCTCCAACTACATCCCAGTGACTGAAAAATGCTGTATGCAATAGGTCTCTCTCTTTCCTACCATAAACACTGAGTTCTAATTTAAAGCAATTTCAGTGTTATGCAGCCCCATGCAATAGGAATTGATGATCAGCTCTTTTACCTGTTTCTGTTCTTTGTGAAAAATTGATCTGATAAACCAGAAAATTAAACCATGTCTGGAGGAGCCAGACTAAACTCCAGGAAAAAAAAAAAAAATAAAATACTTATTTGGATCAGAAAAGCATTTTGATGAAACCTTAACTATAAATTATAGTTACTAATCATACACTACAATGTTCAGAATGACATAGAATACACTGCTAAACACAGAAGTGAAAAGGAGTCAGCAGAAATTTAAAAAAAATAAAGCAAGCAAGAGTTATAAACTTGTAAAGATTGTGACTGTCCTTTTAATTATGTAACCTACCCTGAAATCTTCCACTGAATAACTGAGGGCATACTGCCATCTTCTCCAAACAATAATAGCATAAATAAATAAATAAATAAGAGTAACAACAATAACACATCAGAAACTAGAAATCATACCAGGGACTTAGGTGACAAATTTCACACCTGGAATAACAAACTGCAAAAAGAGTGAACACTTTGAGAACAGCATATACACTGTAAATTGTCTACTTATAAATAATACTTAGATATACTAGCAAAAAACTTGATAAAATGTGTTAGAAGTTGAAAAACCCCCATGAGGAACTGTTTATTTATTGTCACAGCATAGACTTTTCCACAATGCAACTAATACCAAACGAAAGATGTTATAGTCCTGAAAAGAGTGAAAAAATGATGTACCTATCTGGTTATTAAGATGTACAATATTTCCGGTTTCACAGAAGAGACAATTCTGTGTTTTGGAGAATCATACTGCATTGTGCTTTTCTTTCATAAATTATTTGGACAAAAGAAATCAGTGGCTCCTTTTAAAGTTAGTTCATTCTATTGAAAGACATGAAGTGTTTCATCTCACAGTATTCTTAATTTAGGATATTCCATTGACCCCAGAATATAAATCTGGATATATACAAGAATGGTAACTTCTATCCATTTCTTCCCCATAGGCCCTTCCTGATGCTTGCCCAATTAAAAATTTCATCCACCTTTTCTATCAAACTAAAGAACACAAAATCAGTGCCCTAGAGCCTGAGCTTTCTCTGCATTCATTTCTACTGTGTGCAAGAACTGTAATGAGTTTGCATTGAATTTGGATTTTTCTGATTTAGGAAGAAAGATTAAAAGTATTCACCTCACTGAAGCCCTGAGTTACACTGAAGTAATTTCCTTTTTAAACCATGTGCAGCAATTACTCTGCATCACAGATGTAGCACTGGAAGGCTACTTATGTTTTGATTCTCCTTACTGCTCATATGTCTTTAACTCTCAGACAGATATTATCCTCTTGGTATCAGGGACTTTAAAAACCAAATAAAAAGATGAGCCTTCAAAGGGTTCTAAAAAAAAATAAAAAAAGGAAATGTCTACTTGGTTATATTACATTCCCTTAGGTCTTTATGCAAAGCCCACTGAAATCAATGGATAGACTCCTATAAACTTCAGAAGGCTATAGGTCCTTATTTTCTATCTGTTGTACAAACAACCACCTTTCAAAATTGTGAGATACGGTGAGGAATCCAGGCAAACAGCAGCTTCAGAACTATGTAATATCAAGTGTAACTGGAGGGAAAAAACCCAACAAAACACACAAAACCACACAAAAAACCCCCAACACACCCCAAAACCACCCAAAACTCAAACAAACAAACAACCCCCCACAAAAGATGGTAACAGAGCTTTCAATGTCATGGGAGAAAACAAAGTTATACGTGTTATTCAAAACATCTAATCATTCACAATGCTCTTCCAGCATAACAAATCCAGTTGAATTAGCACAAATGAGAATGTCACCAGATTTTTGTATCCTTCCTTCTAATTAATCTGAGTAGGCTAGGAAAAGCACTCACTCATCTAAGTATGGAATTTTCTGAACTGTCATATTGGAAAAGATCCACTTCATTATCTCATTCCCACTTCACCACTTCCTCAAAAAACCAGAGATTCACTTGTATTTTGAAAAGAAGGTTTCTCTTACTATGCATCTTTCTGAATCAAAATATGAGGGGAAAAACCCAAAACCTTTTTTTTTGCCCTTTGTTCACAGCAAGAGAAAAATTTTTCTCCAGTCCCCCACTAATTGAGATTCTGAGAGCTTCCTTGTTCACAGAAAAAAATATATATAGCCAATAGGAGTATTATAATTTGCCAGCATTATAATTTGGCAATATAAGCTTTATGTCAATCAGTCACCCTCTGTTATTTTGTGTGAACATGACTGTTGGGAAAGGCTTTGATCCACCCTGGCACCTGAAGTTGAGAGAAGTATCAAAGTCCCTCTACCACAGAGATGAAAGTGAACATTCATCTGTAACACAACAAATAGAAATAGATAAGCACAGAAAACAAGACACACAGCTAAGTGCTTTCCCATATCTAGTATACATAAGCCAACTAACTGGTGGCATTACATTCCCCAGAAAAAAAAAGGGAGTCTTTGTATTATAATAGCTCTTTGCAGGTCCAGAACTAAGTTGACAGCTGGAGGAGGGATGGTGCTATTTTTTATGCTGAGTGTAGAAAGGTGAGGGAGATGATACAGCACTCTATTAATTTCTGTTCAGAAAGTGTGAGTCTTCCTCTTAAGTTAATATGGGAAATATGGTTCATGGTAGCATATTATAATATGCTACATAGCCATAGGTTATTTCAGTTGGTATTGCAAAAGCAGTTCTAACAGAGTGGCTGCGTTGCTTCCCTTGTGCTTGCAATCTTTGCTTTTGAGAAGGTCAGGATGATATAAGAATATTTATGTGTATCAGAAATTACAAATAAATTTGCAAAAAAAATTAAAAATGTCATTTCAATTAGAGTTAATGTCATTTTTTCCTACCAAATGGAAGAGACAATTACAAAAATTCATTGAAATAACAATGAGTCGTCAGATACTGTAGACAGTATATTATGGTTGTACCTGGTGACTCCCACATACAAGATTGGCTCTGCTAATACGTGCCCTGAGGCTTCTGATGGCTCTGTGTTAGAGCATAAAGTGCTTTAAAAACACAAACTTCTTCACATCCCACGATGCCAAGCACTCCAATGCAGTGATTTATCTTTTCATAAAATCCACAGTATTTTCACTTTAAAAAAGTATGCATTAAGAACTGCTTTCTCATTTATAAAAACAAAATCAAAGATTTATAAAAACAAAAGCAAACACAAATCTAGATTTATTTTCTTCTTAACTCTGAAATCTATTTCCCTGAATTACCTAAGTGGAGAAAGAAAAAGACAGAATTCAATGTATCAGATAATTTTTCATCTGACAGGTTTAATTAACTAACACAAATACTGTAATTTATTAGCACTTTTAATAATGTGACCTTCAACTGTTCCTCAGGGAAAAACAAACACTACAGACAAAGACATTTGTTCTAAAATGACAGTCACTAGTGAAACATTTTCTGTTCAGGATGTACATACACAGTATTTCCAAAAGAAATAAAATGGCTTTATTTGGGAAAGTTTTATGCATGTCATATTATTCTTGTTTTGTGATTAACAAAAGATATATTTGATATTTATAATTCTGTGCATGATTGGGGAGACAAAAGGTAATAGACTGAGATCCATATTCATACATGATAATAAAGAACAGTACTTCACACTTCCACACTATTTTTAATTCTAAAGATGTTAAAAATTTTGTAACACCCCCCCCCCCCCCAAATTTATGTTCTTTTAATAGGCAGTAATCCACGGACATTTGATGGAGAAAAACAGAAGTGCACACAATCACACAACTGTTTATAGGAGTTATATCAACTGTATCAACTCCTTGAGATCAACAGAATGAGAGCAGTAGGTCTTGTGCTAACCTACATCACGTCCTAGCTGGAATACAACCTTACAAAAAAAGAATAAGAAATTTGGTACATTTTTCAAATAGCAGGTACTTCAAGTCCTCAGAGGAGTAGCTATTAGCTGTAGTATTGTTCCAAAGTATAGTATTGGCTATAGCATGACATCCAAAATTTCATATTATAGCCTTTTTGGAAGGAAGTCAGGTGATGAGCACAACGGTAATTTGATTCTTCGAGACTTTAGTACACTTAGTGAACCTTAGTATATATCTGGTGAAAATAAAGACCACAGGAAGCTCAGGAAGATATCTTAGCAGATAAATACACAAACATCCACACTAAACCTACAGTAGAAGTACAAATGTCAGTCAAATGCTATCATACATTAGACCATGAAAAAGAAAAGATCTTGAAAGGATGGAAAAAGTTAAGGACCACATGTGCAACTATACTAAGATCCTGGACATTCTCTCTCACTTTCTTTTCTCCAGACATAGTTACGCATTTTGAAGAATGGCGTTGAAAGCAGTTCCAACATGGTCCCAGCACATTCTTCCACATTCATTGCCTGTGGAAGATCATCAGTTTCTGCACGCGCAACAGTATAATTAAAAGAGCCAAACTACATATAAACACATTGTATCTGGACATTATCCAGAAAAATAGTCCTACCAAAGTCAAACACAGAAAGCCAGTAAAGCAAATGATATAGTGTTGAACCATACCAAAGAATCATAGAACCACTGAATGCTTTGGGAGGGAAGGAAACTTGAAGATAATCTAGTTCCAACCCCCTGCCGTGGGCAGAGATACCCTCCCCTAGACCAGGTTGCCCAAAGGCCCATCCAACCTGGTCTTGAACACTGCCAGGGAGGGGGCATCCACAGCTTCTCTGGGCCACCTGTTCTAGTGCCTCTCTACATCCATAGTCCTAAATTATTCTGACGTACAATTGTCTAAGAGACTTTGTTGTTATCTTCAACATTGGAACTTCAGCCTTCATTTTTGGAACAAATATGCTTTATTCACTGCCATGGTTTAGTCCCAGACAGCACCTAATAACAATAACCTTGTTATTAAGCAATATGAGGTGCAAAAGTTAGGTTTTGATTTTCCATTTTAGTTTAGAGTTTTATATTATTATTTTTCTCCAAGCATTTGTCTAAACCTCAATAGAAATTTTTACCTTTCCCAAATTTCATGAAGAATGGAAAAAAACTTTATGTAACATAAATTACTTCAAGAATACTTTGTTCTCTTCTCTTTGCAAATTAAATTCAAATCTTCACAGAGTTCCTTGTATTTTTGCCTTGCAAATATGACAGCAATTACATTAAACCCCATAAATTTTCATACATTTTACATATTCCATTGGTCTTGACCATTACCATAGTAAAAAGGAGAAAAAATCCTGTGGATATTTCTTAAGTTTTTACATCAGGGTTAGGTAAATTTACATACTTCTAGGTTAAAGTCTTTGCTGATTATGCAGACTTTTTTAATGGATTTCTCCTAGCCCTTAGAATATACTTCATATCAGGTTAATGTTCTAATAGATTTATATAAAACAGGTCAAATTACAATAAGATCTAAACGAAATAGCCCTTTGGCTATTTCTGTAATTCACTTGTTAATCTGCTGTATGGATCAGTAAAGATACTGAAAAACAAAACAAATCCAAACAAAACACTTTTGAAGCAGGGATATAAATCCAAGGGAAATTCACAGATATTCCCAGAGCCAGGTGTACCACAGGACTCTTAGTGCAGATAAGCACATTGGCGGTGATAGCAATCACAGGCAGACTATAGACCATAAAATGGTTTGGGTTGGAAGGGACCTCAAAGATCGTCTTGTTCCAATAACCTTCCACTAGACCAGGTTGCTCAAAGCCCAATCCAACCTGACCTTGAACACTGCCAGGGTGTAGGCTGCCATAGCTTCTCTGGGCAATTTATTCCACTGCCTCACTGCCCTCACAGTAAAAATTTCTTCCTTATGTATAGTCAAAATCTACCCTCTTCCATTTCATAGCCATTACACTCCATCCCATTGTTACATGCCCTTGTAAACAGCCCTTCCCCAGCTTCCAGTACCTAAAGGTACTGGCAATCCACTATAAAGTCTGCCTGGAGCCTTCTCCTCCAGGCTGAACAACCCCAATTGTCTCAGTGTGTCCTTTTAGGGGAGGTGGTTCAGCCTCCTGATCATCTTTGTGGCCCTCTTTTGGACCCACTCCAACAGCTCAAGGTCCTTCTTATTTTAGGGCTCCAGAGCTGGATGCAGCACTCCAGGTGGGATCTCACAAGAACAGAGGGGCAGAATCACTTCCCTTGACCTGCTGGCCATGCTTCTCTTGATGCAACCCAGGATCTTTTTGGGCTGCAAGCACACATTGCCGACTCACGTTGAGTTTCTTATCAACAGACACCCCCAAATCGTTCTCCTTAGGGCTGCTCTCAAGCCATTCTCTGCTCAACCAGTATTTGTGCTTGAACAAATTATATAGGACATTCCCACTAAGGTGCTCGACCACCATCATGAACACATTTTGTTTGAAAAATTTTACTTCTTCTAAGACATTAATTTCCCTACTTTAGATATAAACTGAGATTGATCAAAAACTTTTACATACACTCATCAACACAACCCCTAACTGCAGCAATTAATCAGCATGGAGAAGTTACAGATAGGATAGCAGGCTGGCACATTTGCTGTCCTTCCATATCCTCTAACTTCAAAACAGGACCTATGATAAACTAGTAGCATCAGAAACATCATTGTTGTATACTTAACTTTATAAAATTTCTAACCAGTGCATTTTCACTTAAGGAATTTCAGACATCTGTAGTCCATGATCTTTCCCATAGACGTGTTGTATGATACCAGAACAAAATATCAAACAGAAGACCTAATTGGGAGCTTTTTCTTCATGGCCTTCCTTAAAAAAAGTAATTTCTTGGTGACTGGAAAAAAGTGATGATGCCAGCCTGCTCACCTGAGAAGGTTTTTTTAAAAGAAACAAACCAAACCAAACCAAAACAAAACAAACCTACACTCAAAAAACCAGATGAAATTATTTTTAAAAGAATTAAAAATAAAAAGCCACTCCCAGCAAGCCCCAGTCTACTGGCTGTTAGAATCTCTTCCCCAAGAAAATGATCTTCCTATCAAAGTTTTCTTGGTATATTGTACCACTAACAAATCAGTGACAGTCCATCAAACCATTGAAGAACTCCAGGCCAGTTCAAGAGGTTTGGGTTTAAAACAATTTGCTCTTCTCACTAATAAACGAAATACATAGAACATAAAAGCATTAGCCAGTGTCTCATGTGCTCCAGAGTGTGTTTTTTATTGTGCTGACTTCAGATATTCCTTACGTTGTTTTACTCTGCTACCCTCTTCCTAAGGCTCTAAACAAAAAATTTAGAAATTAAGAGCCCAATAGATTTGGATTTGCATTTAATGATGTTCTTCTTCTTCTTCTATGTCAGCAGCTGCAGTCTCTTCCAGTTCCAGTGCATATGGGTTATACTCTTAATCCAAGTGTGGTACTGTCATTTTCAGTACATTTTCAGTAGTTCTGATATTAAAGGAATGTCCAATCATCGGAAGTCAATCCTGGTGTTACTGTGATAGAAACAGAGAATTTATCGCTTAGTTTTGTGCTTTTGTTTTGCTTTTTCCCATTGATGATCTTCAATGCAAAAAATAGTTATACTTGACTTGGCACTGAAAAAAATCCTACAAAAACCCACCAAAAAACCTAAAATGCACTGAAAATCCCAAACTTTCAGATTTCTTTGACTAGGTGGTTTTGAGAACTCATTCTGTCCTCATTTGTCACTATCTTTTCCAGGACTGGTTGGAACAGAGTTAATTTTCTTCAAAGCAGCCTGTTTTGGATTTGTGATTCAAGCAGTGTTGATAACACACTAGTGATTTGGCTATTGCTAAGCAGTAAATTGCACAGCATCGAGACTTTCCCTCTTTCCTTAGCCTTTCATAGGCTGATGGTGGACAAGAATGTGGGAGGCAGCACAGCATGGACAGCTGACTCAAATTAACCAGAAGAATATTCCATGCCTTATATCATCATGCTGAGCAATAAAAACTGAACAGAGGTTGATTAAACAAAAGATGTCCATATAGCACTGTGAGAAATATAAATTTTTAAAAAATGAGAATGAAAATTTAGGATTGCAAATCCAAGGGTATGATTCCCCAGAATGTGTCAAAGCTGTAGGCACTTTGAAGTTGCCTACTGTGTATTTAGGCATTGTTGATATCCTGACCACTAGACCTGACTGAGTCTGGATGGATCCTTGCTCATTTGGAAGGCTTAACCTAGAAGGCATGCATAAACACACATAACACACTACAGCCATTACCCATACAAAAGACTGGTCACACACATACATCTATTTTCATTCAGAACAGAAGGAAAAACAAAATAAACAGACAAAATAATAAAAAACCCCAACAAAACCCAAAACAAAGCCCCTAAACCAGGAAAAAGTACTTCTACATTCTCTCTTCACCTACTAGCTCTTGTCCTCCTAGGTGGTGAGAGTTCACTGCTTTACTTACTCTGAAAGCTGTAAACCTGCAAAAAATAGAACTCAGTGCTGACCTCGTCTCCAAAAAGTGCTGGTTTTCCTCCTTTGTTTCTTTTTTTCTCCTCCCTCCCCCCTTCCCTATTTCTCAAGAGTCCTAAAAGCAAAACCCAGCATGATTACTCACCTCCTTTTCAGGGGAAAGTACAGTACCTGAGCTAGAGATCCATCTGTCTTTCTACTGTGATGAACAGTAGATTGTTTTTGAGAGAGCTGCAAAAAGATGCTTACTTAATACCTTAACCTCACTAACCACCTTTGGAAAATGGTACTTGTGAACGCTGGGGTTTCTTCCTTTAACTTTGCACTTTTCCAAATAACCATTTGGTTTAAAATTATTTGGCATCATCACTAATTTTTAAAAGTGACGACTCTATCTTCAAAGTAAGTTCTTTTTGTAAGAGAGGGCTTGAGACTTTAAATCTCTAGCAAAGGTGCCTTTCTAGGCCTCCTGAGTTAACCATCCAAACTCCAAAAATACATGGAATGTATGATTGTGCCTTGAACCTATGGTTGAACCGTATTACTTACAGGTGGCTTTCAGGCAAACTGGAGACTGTTATCCCCCTTTCTGAAGTTCTCCCTACAAACTCCTAAACTAAGGATGGGACATCCAGTCAAGGATGAGGCACCAAAAAAGAAAAGAAACCCAGATACGCCTTCAGATAGCTAGATCTTTCTTCATCAAAGTCAGCTCTGGAAAACAGCATAGACCTCTTTAAGTTGGTACTTACATACAAGAATAAAAACACATAATAAATTAACATTTTTGAAAGAGTGTTTCGGCAGATAATGGAAAGGTCCGAACAAATAATAAGAGGCAGATAAGTGGCACTGAAATACTCATTACAGTAATAACTATTGATGGCAGTAAATCATTTGCCTTTTCTTTCCCTGTGTTGTAAGAAATACTTCAGGAAACAATGCTCTTCTCAGCATAGATGAGAAAGTGTAAATTGGGTGGGAGGGAAGAGAATGAAGATAGATTATAGCACAATACATAAACTACGATGGAGGTTGTCATATATCAAGGTGAAGGGGAGTCGCACTGTGATGAAGGTATTATAGAATCAACCCTATGTTTATGACATGAATGTTAAGAGTGAAAATGGGCCAAAGGCAAAATCAAGGCAGCACAGAATTTATCTTATAAGCAATGTTCTTTAAAGACATACTGATGTAGGTTATCTATAAAAGTTACTATTATTGCACTCCCCAAAAATGGGCCTGAGGATTGTTTGACATGACCTTCTGTTAAAGAAATATGTTGAATAACATGTGAGAAAGGAGCTGTCATGGGATTCCACCTAAGTGCTCTGGGGCCTGTGAAGATTACTTTCTTGGGCAGCTCTAACTGTTTCTTCATTTCTAGGAAGAATTTAGCCTAGAACACTATCCTATAGCTTTATTTGAACTCGGCTGCATGCTGTAAATTATGAAGTGATATTTTCACCCAAAATCTTGATCAGCCCCTTGCAGTGCTCTATTGCCTTGTAAAGCAAAAAGCTGGAATGTGGATTGCCTGGACAGTGTTTTGAAAAAAACTTCACTGCAAAGATTAAATGAATCAATTTTTGAAAAGATAAGCTCAGGCTGCCTCTAAGATGCAGGAGTGCTTCTGAGCTTGCAGGATAAACTGAAAACATCTGTCTCCAAGATGGAAAAAACCTAAAACAACAAAAAGCAGTACAAGTACATGGGCTTGGTGGGAATTACAACCCAGCTGTCAATTTGGACAACTGATGTATTCAGACTCTGAAGGGTACTAAAGCAACTGTGCACATGACAGCTAAGGTGCAGACACTGAGACAATTCAAAGTTGCAGGATAAGGAACTACTTTAGATATGTGGCTTTTGCCTCCTGTGTTAAAAATCAATTGCTTTCATACTAGGCTTCCAGATGGAAGTTTATTGGGAATTTCCTGTTGATTTCCATAAGGAAATATAGAAAATTTTTTTTCTTGATAACTAAAGTCTGAAATAAAACATTTAATATCTCAACTGTAAATTTCTAGCAAAGGTATTTTTAAAAAAATATTCAAACCCTATTATTATATCTGTACATCTTAAAATATTTTATTCTCCAGACAGAAACTCCTCCTTTTGTGAACGCTTTGCCTCTAGTGGTTTAAAAAATCCTAAACTCTAATTTATTTTTTTTTCTTCCCTATACTTACTTTCTACAGCTTAGAATTTAGAAAAAAATACAACACGGAAAAAAAAAATTCAGCAAGAGTGATTATAATATTGCAGCATAGTATTTTAGGGAAATAAAATAACTTATCTAGGATGGCATTATGGATTAATTTTCAAATGGAAAAAGCCTTGTATTTGAGACTCTCTAGTATAACCAATCTCCAATAGTTTGCCCTAGAACACTCTCTGAGTATATTTTATATGTATGAATGCTCATTACCAGATGGTATGTTTATCAACCTCATAATGATTTCCCCTACTTAAATTTAAAACTATGATTTTTGCAGTGGCACAGTTGTCTCAGATCCATATACTTAACACTCTTCATACATTCTTAATACTTTTCATACAAGGTGATGAAATGTCTAATACAATGCGTATATAGCAATAGAAAGTACAAAAAGTTTGTTGTCAAGATAGAAAAATAGAGTGTATTTTCCAGAACAAATATTTCATAATTTCCCCCTCTTCCTATCACCTGTCATTTGGGTGAAGAGACCATCACCCATCTGTCTATATCCTCCTTTCAGGTAACTCTAGGCAGTGATAAGGTCCCCCCTCAGCCTCCTCTTCTCCAGGCTAAACAACCCCAGTCCCCTCAATCGCTCCTTGTAAGTTTTGCCTTCCCTAACATTTTAAAGAACTTCTGAAAATTGCCACTTTAAAGTAAATTTCCAAATCATGAAATCTGATTATTTAAGGAATGTACTGTCCATGTATGTTTGCATGCTTGAAAGGGCTAATGGAATGCTTCTATTAAGATCTACTTAATGTCCCCTACATTATTACTTATACAGCACTATAAATGTATGAGACATTTACAGATTAATAAAACAGAGGAGCTTACAACTTAAGGGGAAAAGCTTTTTGACTTTGCATCTTGTCCTAGCAACATCACCTCTGCACATAGTCAAAGGGAAGACTGTTCCTTAGTTGCCTCTGGGGAAAATTAGCTTGTGCCATTCAACTACAAGCAAAAACTTCTTCATTGTTGTTGGCAGAACTCTGCAGGCTGCCAACTTGTCGGGCAGCAGCAGCATGCACAGTCTATTTATTCTTTTCATTCAACTGCAAAAAAGAAAAGGGAAAGAGTAACCTTCAATGCCTTATCTCCATTCCAAAGCATATATAACCTAAGCTTTTTATGTCCCTTTATTCCCTCTCACCCCCATTTATCTAGGAAAAGACTATAATCTTGCTTTAATTCACTTAATTGTTGATCGTTCAGAACTTCTTAAATTCTTTAAAGAATGGAATATTATTTTCTTCTTCTCGATACAAGGCCCAGGCATAAAAATATCTTTTCAATCTCAGCCAATGAATTATTCATTGTCCCCCAGGCGGTGTGCTCCATATCATGAAATAAATAACTGTATTTGATAATGTCATTATCAAAGAAAGCAGTTTTCTTGATGTGAACAGAGCATTAAAGATAGACTTATCAGTGCTCTTTTCACTCTGATCTCTGTCCACAGTACCAAGAGGAGACCCATATCTGTACCCCCATCTTGAGGAAGTGCTTCTAGTGGAGAACTTCCAAAGGGAGATAAAAAGGAAGGAAGAATGGAGGACCTATCATGATTCTTGTTTCATCCATGCATGGTACTACAGTCATTCCGCTTAGGATAAAAAAAAAGGTACTTTATGAGTGCATAAAGTTTTCATGGTTTGACGGACAAGAAGGGTTCTTTTTGGTGTAAGTTTGATGGAAACAAGGCTGAAGTTGCATATGTGGGTGCCATGTAGAGTACAATTTGGAACCTGAACAGAAGATCCTCCAGCACTTAGCACTTTAGGCATTAGTACACACACTTGGGCCTGGTAACTTGTTCACACTTTACTGGCCACAGAGATGAGATGTCTCTATGTCCTAGAGACATAATAAAGCACAGCAGGGTGAGAAGCTGACCCTTAGTACACTCCATCAGTCACTATCCTGTTAGTCAGCGTTTCTGTTACAATATTAATATTAAGATGTAAGTTTGACTCCTTTTAATTTGCTTTTAAAATACATCAGAACTGTATTCCTTTCATGTAATATTTTCTTTTTGTTTGAAGTATAGAAGTGAGAGTGGAAAGAGGACATCCTTGGCTTTTTTATCAATCAAAACAAGCCAAACTGGGTTAGAAAAATATGAAGGCATTTCTGAAGAACAGGTTATATTAATTACCTGATTAATTTAATTTAGAATTCCTCTTGAGCCATAAATAAATGTACACTTCAGTTAAACAGATACTTAAACACATCTATCTAGAAAAAAAATACCTTCTTCCAAATATTTACAGATCAAAGATAGAAAATTGGGCAGAGAGAGTAACAACATAGCTGAACAAATGCCAGAGGAATTCAAAGCTGGCTTGTAATCAAAAAAGTGCATTTGTCTAACTCTTCATTTTGCACTTCTTGTGTCTATACTCATTGATACTTTCAGTCCAAGGATAGGAAACCGTAACAGCAAAATATGGTGTGATTATCTGTCATCTTTTTGTTCTCTATTTTTAGAATCTCATGATCCTACAGGATTTCCTCCCTGCATCCTCCTCAAAAAGATGAAAAGCACTAGCAACAGAGTGAATCTTTAAATGTGTATTCAAACATTTTGAGGTTTGTCCACACAGCACCTGCAGGACGCATGGAATACTTACATCCGTGTAGTTCATTTGCATCAACAGTATTAGGCTCTGCAGATTCATCCAGACTCAAAACCTTTTAGTAGAGCCAAGATGGCAACTAGTGCAGATAAACACCTGGAATAGCTGTTGAAATGCTGTAACTTTCCAGAAATAAACAGTCTAGTATTAAAAAAAAAAAATTAATTGCAGTAGTTTTTATTAATTCTGAATACATGTGCAGTATCTTTAATGCTTTCAGTTGGAAATAAACTGACTTACATCTCTGAGTACTAAAATCTGATTTTTGTAGTCTCATAGTACTTCCAAATCCATTTCAGATCCACAATGTCTGCTAATGTTGTATGCATCATATAAACAAAAGTTAAGTATGTCTTTTTAAGCAGGCAAGACTTGATCAGAAAGATTTGTGGAGTAACGTGGAACTTGGAATGTAGATGTATAAACACAAGAACTACAATTCTGGGAAAAAAACAAATCTGCTCTTGTCTGACTTAGAGGTATTGACTGTGCGGTGACTTCCCTGTTATTCTATAGTGTTAATGCATTTATCCAAAGTCCACTGAAGGTAAAAAACATAATCAGCTGTTTGAATAGAGTCTTGAGCAAAGCACTTTTTCTTTCAGGTGAATGCCTGAACCACTAAGCTAGAGTGATGATCCTCGTGTTCACTTTTGATGCATTACTCTTCAGCTTTGTGTTGTGCATTGTCAGAGATTCAACGAGAAAGGTTAAAAAGTGCCTTTGCCTAGGATAACTTGTTGATTTAGTTAAAGGATATTGTGGAGCTAGTCATACCAAAGTGGGAAATTAAGCCAGTTCTATTCTCTCTGGGTGAATAACTTGATTGTATAAAAGACTGGGAGCTGTTGTGCCTTGAATCCTTTTATGGATCTAATCAATGTCATTAAACTACTCTCTCTTTAAATTTTTAATTGTGACTTAGTAAGAATAAAGATCCAACAAACTCTGTGATTGCCTGTATTATCCTTAGCTATTAACTCCCTTTCTGCAGAAAAGAATCCAAAAAAGACAAGTGTCTTTACAAAACTGATGCTTGGACGACAGAGAAAAAAGAAAAAAAACCAAAAAACCCCACAACAACTCCCCCCCCACCACCATCACCCCCTGTCATCAGGGAAGGCACTTGTTGCTGACAAGAAAACAGGTTGTAATGCAGCAAGTGCTTTGGCAAACCATGAGGACCACATGGGGTGTGTCAAAATGTACCCAGCAGAAGAATTCTATCTGCAAGCAGCCTGCGTACAGGCAATTATATTACATGCATTGGCACCAAGGGACAAAATCCACCTCAGAGGAGCGAATCAAATAGAGCTCAAGACACATGTTGTGAAATTGCCCCGAGAAATGGGCAGGCAGCCAATAAAACATAAGGCAGCATGGTCAGAAATGAGTTGTGTCATGGCCTAACATATGGGATGAAGAAAAATCAGAAGAAACTTCTTCCCTGTCTCAAAGTCTGACACAAAGGATAAAGGTATGTCCTCTTTGCCTCTAAGTGCCTGAGTATTTATGATATGGTTATCACAGAAAAGCAATTAATCTCTCAACTGAGGCCATCCTGAGAACAGAGCACTCCATAAAGTCAGTTAATGCTTGTCGTAAGAATCTAACATTTTAAATAATTCTTCATAGAAAATGTATGGAAAACCTGATTGAATGGTAAACATCTTCTATTTGTTTATAGCAGCTATTTAAATCTAGCAGAGGTTTCTCAGTGGTATAGAACTGCGAGAGAGCTGATACTGGTTAATTCTGCAACTAAATATGTAGTTTCAAATGAACACTATAAAAAGAAATAGTTAAACATTACATATAAAACCTGTAGATTTATTCAGTGACTGTAAAGGTTTCAGGGGCAACTCTAAGGAGAGTAGTCTATGAAACCATAATTTCCAATCACACCTATCTTACACATTTTTAGTCTAGATAGATTAATATTTTGAATGTGTATAAAATATAGATTCAAGTGTACATTTCTGGGGTTTTATCCACAATTCATTTAGTGACTGATAGATTAAATACTTAGGTCCAGAAGGAATAATAATGCAACTATATCTTACTGTTTAATAAGGATGGAAAGGGTTGGAAGGGAATTGAAGATATAAGCCAATTATGTTTTCTATGTGTGGGGTTCTTTAAACAGGATAGAAAACAAATAATTACATTATCCAAGTTACAATAAAAAGAGGGAGATTTTCTAATTTCACAAGTGGGCTGAGCTGGCCAATGTGCAATCCAAAACTCTAAGAAACAACTTTAATGCTGCATGCTGCATACCCGTCAAAGTTTAAGGCTGTTTTCACTCACTGAACTGTCAATCTTTGAAAAAGCAGAATTAAGAACTACATACCGGAAAAAATAGTTTGCCTCTGAAACAACATTGTCTGGCAGGGAAGTGAGGGGAGGAAAAACAATGCAAAACAATCTTTCCTCCATTATGGGTAAAGTGAAAAATCCCTTAAAAATTTCAAGGCAACCTACGTCAAGAGCCACGAGACACAGGCTACACAAAGGCCAGCTCTGCCCACTTTTCAGGCAGAAGCAGGAATATTTACACCTAGTGACACTGTGTGTGCCACAGAAAGGGAACTGCTACTTGCAACAGTGGCTGTGTTCTGCATGCAAGCCACAGCGCTCTTTTGTACAAGGTCAGTTCCTCTTTCTAATTCTTATTATTCTCAAAACAGCAGTCCAGCTCATTGATACGGTAAAAGAGTAATGTCAGATGATTGGCAAGTGTCTCACCAGCAGGAAGTTAGCTGATAAGCTTCTTAAGCACTGAGCTCTGGTAAGCAGGAAGCACTGGAGCCAGCTCAAGGAAGTTACCCTTAAAATTGCTTTGCTCAGACCTCAACCTCAGCAGCCTAATTAGAAGCTGTTGAAAGGAAGAGTCTCTGGTGTGCATTTTTCTATAGACAGGACTCAGGAAACATGTTGCTTGGGCGGCAGTAAACAGACAGGGAGATAAATGTTTAAAAGCTACCATAAAAATATCAGATGGTTCACAAGTACAACAGTGGAAAAAAACAGGCTAATATAAGTGGTCAGTGGAAGGTTTTGAAGCAGCCTGGGACAGGACCCGGTGGAAAAGCAGCAGGCAAACAGCTATGCAAATGAGTATCGGCTATTTGAACATTTCCTATTCGTGGAACCCGATCAGGACCGGAGAAAGGAATGATGCATAATGAGGATTATCATATTTCTCCACATGATATGCTGCATAGAAAGAACACTAACAGACCTTTTCTTTATAGTGATCTAATCATTTAGACAGGCCCTCACATTCTTTATGGAAAAGACAAAGCATATTAAATTAGAAGCATTAGATTGATCTAATGATAGGATGGCAGTGTGAACACAGAAGGGCTCGGAGATGTAAATGCATGATCTGCTAAGGCTATTAAAATAACATTCTCCTGAGTCTTTTTTCTCTCTACCCTGAAGTAGTGACTAGGGCTGCATCCTCATATAATTATGAGATCTCTAAACTCATGAAGGCACTTAAATTATCCTAAAAAATCTCTAAGTATTTATGTGTGTCTATCTATCTATAAACCAAACTTTGATTATTGACTATTTTGAATATAATTCAAAAGAGGTTTTGCTACTTAGTATTCCCCTTCCCACACACTACTGCCACGACACACTCCTTCCTCCTATCAAGAAAACTCATTTCTAGATCCAAGCACAATTTCTTGGGGATACGAATGTTAGCTAGCTGGGGGCTGGTTTTGGATCTGCTTTCTACCTATGGCTGATATAGCCTTGTTGCTAACACTGCTGCTGCTGAAAAATAATTACATGCCTAGTTTAACATCCAGAGTAGAGACCATTAAGTACCCTGCTCCACTGTGCAGGCAGGTTCTAGCACTCACAGATGACACCAGATAGTCTTAATCGTGCAATTTTCTCTCAAAGCTAATTGTCAGTTTAGTCATCTAAGCTCATCATACATGCTACTGGCAGCAGGTCTGTCTTAGTATGGTCCCTACCACCAATTTCCGTTACTCTTAGGTTCTTAGAAGAAAGGTGCAGCTGCCACTCCCTAGCAGCTGCCATTCATAAAAGCAAGGGGTCTTCACAAGGGAGAACACAGCTACCACTAGGCCCAGCACCATTAACGTTGTGGCACTGATATCCCTGATCTTTGGCAGAAGGTCAGCTATTAAACCCCTCCAGGACCCTCCCCACAACAGTAGGCTAGGGAATAGGAACTTAGCATACTTAGTGAGCACTTGATGGAAACACAGGAGGATGACTATGGCATGCAGTGGATCGCTGGGCATTTGTGATGTATCAGTGGAGTTGGCAGCTTACAGTTTAAGTATTAGAGCTGCCATATACACCTCCCTTTTTACTCCCCCGCTGATGGCACAGACACATTCTACAACCCTTCGAGGTTACTTAACTTCAACGCATAGGCACAGCAGGGGGAACTAAAGGCTGGAAGAAGGAATTATCTCTGAATTCCCGTCTTGTGTGGGTAGGTATTTGAAAGCTGTGCACATATACACATACACGGAAACGCACACACACACACACATATATATATATAAAATAAATCTAACAAAAATATGGATCATAAATTAAATTTCATGAGACAGTGCTATACTGTAATTTGTGGAGTATATGTCACAGACACAATAGATAGTTAAAGCTTAGAGGCATTATGGACTGTCATGTCAAATCATACTTAGAGAGCTTTAATATGTGGATTACAGATACATTAAACCATACTCTCCCCTGACTATTATGTCAATGAGACTTTGCATATTTAAATAATACTACAGTGTATAATCCTAGTACTATGCCATGCATGCACAATAGGTCTGGGTATACCTGAAATGAGGAAGAAAAGTCCAGATTCCTTGTCAAAAGATTAGGTTTTTTAAGTGCATAACCAGAGGGACACACACCATCGGTTTATGAACTCGCTTTATACAAAAGTTAGCAATAACAAATGCACATTTATGATAAAAATGTTTTTCAATAAAACAAAGCAACATTTTCCCCATTCCATTCTCCTTTAATTTTCAGATCACTGCTTCAGTGCATTGGAGCTGAACTGAGGATCTCAAAACAACTATACTATCTTAACTACCTCTTCTTTTCCTCTCTGCCCTCCAAATGGGTCCTCGCTGTTCCCAATTACTGAACTGTCCTTTCATCTTCTCAAGGGAGATTCAATCTTTCCACATCTCTACCTACCGACATTCCCTCTCAATCATTTATTGAATTTCATCACCTCCCTTCCACCACAAATTCTAGCTCCCCACAAATTCACAGAGCATGCACTTGTGTCTCCTTTACTTCCCCTATACTTAGTGATTTGTTTCTTCCAGTGTGCTAAGAACAGGACATACAAAAACAAACCCAGAAAGAAATTTTAAGAGCAAAACTTTATTCTTGCAAAGCTGATTAAAGATGGCTTTGTCTGTATTAGAAGGTTTTTTTATTATGCTGAAACAGCTGCTGCTGAAATCCGATATACATATTATATGCATTTTGCTGGAGATTTACTTCAGACTAACTCCAGTCTTGCACCTTTTACTGACTGCTACATGGCAGTTGGAATGATTTTGATTAATTTCATCCAAAAGTAGTTCAGTTTATGTGCTCTTAAATCACTCCACATTGCAAACCATAGTGGTTACAGTTGGAAAATTGGCTACAAAGGTCTTCCTCATCTGAGTTAAACGTTAATATAGATGCATACATATCAAAAATGGTAATTTTCTACTAGAATCACCACAGCTAACTTTGGACACTGACTGAAGTATCAAAAAATTTAGAGTGTACTTCTCAGAAATCCTTTTTTCACAGCTGAGATAAAAGAACTTTCCAGAGGAGAAATCAGTTGAAGGCCCAATAGAGCATGCTACAGCTTGTTATTGTTTGATGTAAAGAACTTTAAAAGGTTCAAAGAAGAATTAGATGTTTATAAGAACAGCGTAAATATCTGGAACTTATGTGTGGAATAAACAAAGATGAGCTTCAATCTTGAAATTACCCCTAACTCTTAGGAAATATATCTGGAACTTGGGTGGAAGCAGTTTATAGAAGGTTTGGTTAGTACAGGATTCTTGCATTTTTGCATCAACAGTAGATATCCACTGCAGGAACTGGTTCTGGATTTGAGAGGTCATAAATCTGATCTCGCAGTCGAATTCTCATCTATTCTACCTTTCATGAGTAGAAGGTCATTGTCAGCCTGAATCTCTACCACAGCTCTGTAGAAAAACCTGCCTTCAAAAAAAAAAAAACAAACCCCACAAAACCCCCTCACATTTTCCTCTTTACCTAGTATTTCTCCCTCTCCCTTTGTTCTGGTATTTTGTCTTCACACATTCCTTTGGCTTTTATTTACTTATGGGCTCCACGATCCTCTGTTTCCTTCTGTAGACTCATTTTTATATCAGCTTCTGTCGAGGTCTCTATTATTTTATCATTTATCTTCTCTAGTTTCCTTCTCTCCTAATTCTGGGTTTTCTTTCTGCCTTTCCACAATAACCATCACTTCGATTGTGCTTTCCTGCCAAAGAATTAGTTTGCTCACTTCTAATGGAAAAATATAAACAATATGTATGTAAAGAGAATGACAAAAGAGTTTAGGCTTGAGTCTCAAATATCGTAGCAAAATTAACACAAAGAGTAGCAAAAGAAGCCAAAGACAAGGCATCAGCTTGCAAAAATCATCTGCAAACAGAACAGGCTGATATCATAACTTTTTGTAAAACCTCTTAAGGGTCTGCTACATGGGTTGAGGTAAGGAGGAGATGACACTGGGGAGACAAAATTATTTTTGGTGCTATAGCCCTGCTCTATTCCCACCAGAAACTGCTTGCCACCATGAATGACTATGTAGATGTCATTAACATATCTGAAAGGCTTTTGTGGATAAGAATTGTTACTTAGTTACTATTTGGTATGAGCGGTGAAATACACCAGCCTCGGTTTAACTAGTCTATCAATAGATACCTCAGGTGACTGAATATGTTTTGGCCTATAGCATTATGCTTCACCCCACCAGTTTCTGGTTCAATAAAGTATAACCTTTTTGTGTCCTGTTGCTCTGTTTAATGAATTTTAAAGTTCTTTCTAATTATTAACCTGAATTCTTTATTATTTTCACTTTTCAATGGATCATTTAGCACAGCTTTCATGCCTGTTCCCACCCCATCCAATTCATGTGGAAATACAATCTGAAGGAGGGATGAAAGCTTAAGCCTTGATGCCTAACTGCCTGATTTATTTTCTGATACTGGATTAGCCGTTTTGTTATGTTAGGTACTTTGATCAGTATTTTCTCTGTATTCTCTAACTGGAAGAATAAATCCAACATGTCTCCATGGTGGCTTTTTTCCTGTGCATAAGGGATAACTGGTACAGCAACAAATCAGTTTTTAAGATATATACCCTGTAGCTTTATTTTCCCCTCCTGTGGAGATAAAGACTGTGGCAGTATAGTTACAAAATTCTCTGTTCTATAATTTCATAGAATCATAGAATGGTTTGGGTTGGAAGGGATATTACAGAACATTTAGTTTCAACCCCTGTGCCAGCGGCAGGGACACCCTCCACTAGACCAGGTTGCCAAAGCCCCATCCAACCTGGCCTTAAACAATTCCAGGGATGGGGAAGCAGCAACTTCTCTGGGAACCAATTCCAGTACCTCACCACCCTCATAGTGAAGAATTTCTTCCTAATATCTAATCTAAATGTACTTCTTCACCTTAAAGCCATTACCCCTTGTCCTATCACTCCATGCCCTTGTAAAAAGTCTCTCCCCAGCTTTCAAAATTCTTTTCAACTTGTCTCCTTGTATGTGTTTTCAAGCTACTAAACAGTAGATGCAATAGAGCTTGGTGCTTTTTTTTTTTTTAAAGTTTGTCTTTGGTTTTGGCTGTTTTCATAAACAGTGTAATTTATTCCACCAAGTCTCCATAACCCTTTAAATTACAGTACAGCAATGAAACGTTCAGGCTTCAGGAGAAAATTGCTCCTGGGGAAAAAGTCAAACCTTCTGCCCTGTTATATGATACCAGAGTTTAATGAGTATGTAAAGTATCAAATTAAAAAATGTTAGCAGTTTATTATAGCTGAGCAATCACTGAATGAGAAACAGGTTTCCCTTTCATTGAGCATTAAGGACATGACCTGAGGCTGATAAGCACACTGCTGCCTCAGATTCAACATTTGATTTAGGGCTGGAGTAGTTGCCAGCCAAAAATCAACCTAGGTTTTGTTTGTTTGTTTAATCAATAATTTTCCAAGCTGCTTATAGGGAAGAAGTATTGTAATGAATTGAGAAATTAACTAGGTTTAAGTTATGCATTTACATTTATCATACTCAGATTTTCTCCAAGCCATTGCAATACAAATCATCCTTTGAAGACAGCTAGACCCTACACAACAATTCCTTACAGTTGTGTATATTTCACCACAGTTCTGCACACTTTCGGTGCCCATTTGTCTTCTCTGACACCTGTTCCTCAGGCCTGCAATGTATATTATTAATGGAGAAATTACTGGTGAATTAACGGAGAACAGAGGCAATGCTTGTTAATGCCTATGAGCTACCCAAGGCCACTTTGTGTGTGTGTCAAGACTCCTTGCTATTCTCTCACTGTGATCATGAGTTCAACATTTTCCAAACACATAGTCCCCAGCACCAAGAGAAATTCCCATGTGTAGACCTCTGCCAAAGTCCCATGCCTGCTGTAGTAGCCATCATCAATGATCTCTGCAGCGTCCAGATAGGCAAGTGTGCAAGCTGTTTTGCACCAAGGATGAGTGGGATGACTGACGTCTGCCCAAGTCGTGCTTGACAGAAGTTGGAGTGTGTTGAGGGAGCAGTCTTAAATATAAACCTCAGAAACACTCATATATACCCCAGCCTTGACAGGGCTTTTAACTTTTCCAATGCTGTTTTGTGGAGCCTGATGCCCTCAGCCATCCTGAATCGTGTCTCCTGCTCAGTCACAGGACAGGATGTCAGCCCATGCATGTTAGAGGTCAGGATCATGCCTGGTGAAGGGAACAAGGTCATACACAGCCCCAGGATGACCAGGAAGGGCCATGGAGACAGGGTCTGGACCCACAAGTTGAGGCAGGGCTGTGAGACAGCAGGGCTGGAGCTGGGGCCAGGCCCAGGTGAGACACAGCCAGCAGCATCTCCCAGGGCGGGGAGTAGCTGGATCATAGCCTTCCCCCTGCCAACTGTGCTGCATAGATCCCCTTCCCTGCGATCAACAGCAAGAAGGGGCTGCTCTTGGTTGGCCCTAAGCCCCAACAGCCAAACATCACAGCACTTGGCCCACAGAACCCACAGCACCTCCCAGGCAACATGTATTCCTCTCCATCTTGCCTCCACAGGCTTTCCCTATCACTCGCTCTAGAGAAAGATTGCACTCCATACACTGAAGTTAATGTTTTATACAGAAGCAAGTTTTTGAGTTAGTGAAGAATAACAAAGTATAAATAGGCCTATAACAAAATCAAACAAGCAAGAAAGCAGATATTTCCCTTCCACACAGGTAATTTAAAGGTTTTGTGAAAATTCAATTGGAGTTTGGAATAACAAGGACATAGCATTCCTAACACATTTTTCTTTCAATTAATTCATGCTTAATGCTAGGAATTTATGTTGTTAGTAATGCAGTTGCATTTTTTTTACGCTTGTGTCTAATGGAAATGTACTACAGAATGAACTAGAAATGAAATAATAGGAGATGCATCATCTAGAAAGGTAAATTTCTGAGAAAGACATTAGCAAGCAGGAAATACAGATTCTGAATAAACTAATCATCTCAGTCTTAATTACATTTATTGACACAATAGTAATATTCTTCTCATTTCTTAGGTTTCATCTCTGGCTGCTGTGATCACAATGACTCCACAGAACAATTTGTTTGACCACACTTTACTGCATTTTCCCCATAAGTAATTCCTGTTCTGTCACATTGTCCTTCCTAATGCATTCTAACAGAGAAGTAGAAATGGTAATAGAGAGTAGTGCAGCAGGTGGTGGTGGTTCCTTGATTTCATCCTTGCGGTTTCTGATCATTTCAGCCTTTCCAATTGCCACAAATATTGCACATTTTTTGCTTCTATTCAAAAAGTGCTCTTTCTCTGTTTTAATCTTATTTTTTGTCCTGCTCACTGCAGCTGTAGACGTTATCATTTATAATGCAGCAGTACACAAGAAACCAAGTTAGAACGTGGTTGGTGTTGAGAAACCCACAAGAAAATAGTATTTGCACCAAAATGAAACCCCATGAAAGGATGGGGTCCCTTCTCATGGTTCAGATGAAACAGTAAGTTTTCTCAGTGAGAAAAGAAATGTCATTTAGAAATGAAGACATACTGGTTGCTCTTGGTTGACCAAAGTTCAAGACTAAAATAAGGGAATACAAGTCTCTTTCAACTTTATTTGCAATAGACATTAAATGTTGTAGAGTTTTGGTTTGTTTGTTTTGTTGGTTTTTTTTAAAGTCAGAACTAAGTGTATTTTGGCAGAACACTAGCATTCTTCCTCCCACCTTCCCAATCCTCAAACTCCCTTTTCACAGCCTGTTTGAACCTGAGCTTTCATTATGCTGTTTTGTGGGATGCTGCACTCTGTCTCTGTTGCAAATTTGGTATAGGAGTAATACTTTTGCCTCTTCCAAGTTCACAGAGTGCATCCTCAGACAATGCTGGACCCTTTTGGTCCTGTTATATAAATGCAACACTAGTGGACTGCAGACAAGAATCATAGAATCATAGAATCATAGAATTGTAGGGGTTGGAAGGGACCTCGAGAGATCATCGGGTCCAACCCCCCTGCCAAAGCAGCTCCCTAGGACATATCACTCAGATAGGCGTCCAGACGGGTCTTGAATATCTCCAGAGATGGAGACTCCACCACCTCCCTGGGCAGCCTGTCCCAGGGCTCTGTCACCCTCACTGTGAAAAAGTTCTTCCACATGTTGGTGCGGAACTTCCTGTGCTCCAACTTGCAGCCATTGCCCCTTGTCCTGTCTCCACAGACCACTGAAAAGGGGCTGGCTGATTCCCCCTGCATCCCCTGCTTCAGATAATTATAAAATTTAATTAGGTCCCCCCTTAGTCTTCTCAAGGCTGAACAGTCCCAACTTACTCAGCCTTTCCTCATAGGGGAGATGCTCTAGGCCCTTAATCATCTTTGTGGCCCTTCTCTGGACTCTCTCCAGGAGATCCCAGTCCTTTTTATACCAAGGAGCCCAGAACTGGACACAATACTCCAGGTGGGGCCTGACAAGGGTAGAGTAGAGGGGGCAGAGTAGAGCATTGCTCTGGACTCTCTTTTTCTTCTTTCCCATCTATGTCACCACATCCCAGCCCACTTGTGTTACTCAGAAACTGCAGATACTGTTTTGTTATGCTTGGGCCCCTTTCAGCACAGCATTTTTCTTTTTCTGATGCTAGTCAGTATCTTTCTCATAATCAATGAATGTCATTCACATTGGCAGGTTATATTCATTCATCTTTACCAAGAATTCATTAATCACTGGAAGAGTTCTCTACAGAACAACCTGATTAATAGCCTCTCTCCTTTCTGGTTGAGTAGAAATTTTCTATTGTAGTTGGTGAATTTGTCAGTCATTTAAGCACAGAATTTTAGAAATCAGAGAGCTGAAGGTATCACTTAGTCCTACCTGCATACTGTCAGGATAAAAACCACTCAGACAAAACCTAAAAGAATATGTCTTGCCTCATAAAAAAAAAAAAAATAAAATTATAAAATCCCTAGACTATGCAGGCATCTTATTGTATTTCTTCACTAACCCCTGGCTTCTAAAAATGTCCCCAGTATCTAAACTAAGTCACTGCTGAAAATTCAGCTGGTTTCTCTCTATCTTAGACCTTATGGTCACAGAGAACAATCATTTTCTGCTTTCATTATAACTGCCTTTTGCCTAATGGAAGAAACTCTTGCTACCTCCTGTCCCTTATTCTTCTATCTGCTAGACTGAATAAATGCAATTATTTCAACATTTCTTTTTCTTTGTAGGTCACTATTTCTAAACCTCTTATCATTCTTACTACTCTTTCAACTTATCACAGTCTTCTCTATATCATGCTGTTGGACTGTGTTCCAGACAAGGATACACTAAAGCTAGGAAGAGCTAGAAAAAAATTGCTTCCTTTGTCTTATGTCCAACAGTCGTCTCACTTCATTCCACAATGAGATTTTCCTGTTTTCCAACACAATTGCACTAATGGCATATATTCATTTTGAGATCCATGATAATCCTTTTATCTTTTCCATCCAACTATATAGCCAGCTAGAACCTATTTTAAATGTGAATATCTTAATTCTCCTTTCTAAGTGCAATATTTTGCACTTGTCTAAAATCAATCACATGAAATTCAAAGAAGATCTTTTGGCAAATCCTCATTTTGACCTCCAGAATGTGTTTGCCACCCTTCCCAGTGTGAATTCTGCTATAAGGTTTGTATATATTGCACGGATTATACAAATACTCTTATATAAGAATAATGCATTGACTTTCAGAAAACTAATTTAAGCAGGTTTATATGATTTAATGGGTCTTCAATGATCTTTTGTAAAAAACTGCTGCTGGAGCAATTGGGTATTCACATAAGTTGTTTTCTCAGTTGCCATTTCTACAGGCTCCTGCTCTGCAAAGGCAATCACTGTTTACTTTCTTCAGCAGATTCTTTCCTCAATTCATCAGACTGTATTCTGTGAATAGATATCTCTACTTGCTGTTTTATGTTCCCAATGACAGAAAGGGACATACAATCCTGTCCCGTTATATGTTCCTAATGACACAGAAAGAGACATAGAATCCTGTCCATGAGGTAAACATCTGTTGTTGCCTCTTCACCTGGCTTCCAATCTTACTCCAGCATCTGCTTCCCTCCAGACTCTCCTGGACTCCACTGGTGCTGTATTTAGTGATGTCTCCTGCAACTATCTCCCCAAGGGCTTTTCACAGTTCAGTACATTAAAACATCTCTCTCACATTTCAGTACGTATCTTGGTTACCTCACCAACATCTTGGCTGCTACTTCCTATGAGGAATCAACCTTTGCACACATTATCACTTCGCATCTGGCATTCAGACCTTCAGTCTGTCAAAGCTTGGAACTTATTCAGTTCAATGCTAATTTCTATCATACCAAGCATTTCTAATTGAATTTGGGATGCTTTCTGCAGATTAGTTTTCCTCTCTCCCACTTCCATCTTTGTGTTTGGCATAGGCAGATCTAGCAGAAGGACTGACAGCATACAAAGACCAATTACATATTTCCACAGCCTATTGCAGCTTTTCACTCTGCCCAGGATACAAAAAGTTAAGTGCTGGAATAGCCTGAATAAGTCATTAATATATATGTGCCAAAAAATAAGCAACCAAGGTAAGTACTGCAGGGAATGGCTCCAGTTTACTATTTGAATTCCAGGAAGGGAAACAGAACTTCTGAGCAGAGATTGTATTGAATGAGTGAGCAAATTAAAAATTGGAAAGATGATAAGGGGAAGATTTAGAAAGTCTAACAATACTTTGAAATCCTCTTAGTGCTGCTGTCACTGCCATAACCAGTCTGCTGCTCTGCTACTTGGCTAAATCAGCCCTTCTAAACGCAGTACTTGTCAGTGACACTACTTGCAATTTGGTGCCAGTTCAATACTTAGCAGAATAGGTAAGGATAGCAGAAAAGGCAATTGCAGCAGGAAGTTTTCTTTTTAAACCTGTGTTCATACCAGTTGAGGAAGTCCAAAGTTGCCCATGGTAAATCAATACATTGCTTAATTGTCAATAAAATCAGGCTAATTGTACAGTTCTTTACAAGGGCCCTGCTTATAGTCTTTAATATCCTCAGATTTTACATTTGTTGGTAACCACCATGGAGCAGAGCTAAAATAAAAGAGCTCCCAAGTATCTCTATTTCAGTCTCCATTTGCTTTGAGCTTTATCATCCATTTCAAAGTATATTGGCAATATCCACTCACTTTGTGTTAATAAAACAGACTAGCATTAGTGAAAATGATTGCTTGAATTTTCCTTAAAGCACGCAGATTTTTGCATATTCTTGGCTTAAAGAGCAAAGCCATATTTTATTCCCTTTTTGCCTATGTTGAGGTTTCATAATGAATTTATTGGGTAGAATGTGGTTCTTAGTATTGGAAATCCTCAAACCAGTAATGAACATTCATTTTTTTTAAAAAAAAATAAAATTATATTAATAAAAATCCATAGTTGATGTGACCAAAATATATGCTTAAAATTTTCATAAATAACCAAGGATTTTCTTATATATATAAAAAAAAAATTATTAATGAGAAAATAAATTCTTAGTCTGTTTTTTTGCTTTAAAACATATTTATAAACAATGTGATCATGTATGGGAACTTCCTAGAGAGCATCTGCATTAGCTACTTTACGATTTTGTTCTGAGGTAATGATTATGTAGAAAGCTGAATTCTGTACATTGTTCAAAGTTCGAAGTTCTATCATTATATGGAAAAGGTGATTACACCTGCTTATGAAACTTCTCAATAAAATATTTTAAATATTGTTACTTTATCTAGAAAAGTGCATTTTCTGAATGGGACTGTGTGAGCAAATGATTTGAAAAACGTAGAGGATCATCCACAAGCTAATGCATTGTTTGAAAATAATGCTGGTCAAATGGATGTGACAAAAGCACACAAATAGTAAAGAGTTTTGACTACCTTAGATTAAAAGCCAATGACATTACAGTAGCTTCTGTCATCCACAGATGATCCTAAATTGCTTTATATGCTATGTATAGAAAGAACAATCTACCCACTACTCAAATACAATTATGTCTTTGGGAGAAGTGTGGTGTTCCATGATAGCAACCATATACTCTAGCAAGGTAATTTGATGCAATAGAAACCTTGAACACTTATATCCAGAAAGCATAAGAATATAAAAAGTTTTCTGTAGAAACAAATACATATATAAATATCTAGAAGGAGAAGAGTGAAAAGGGTGTTTTAAAAATACAGCATCTATAGTTAATTTCAATTTTTTAATTATTATTAATATTTATATTTGTTTATTTTCATGGCAACAAGATAAAAAAGATAAAAATTCCCTCCAGGTTTTGCATAATCAGAGGTAAACAAGACCTACAAAACATGCATTCTCACTTCCTCTGCTGTGTTACTGTGATTTTACTTGACTGTTAAAAACATGGCAATACTTGCCAGTAATTGACATGTTTTCCTCCTTTCTTTTTCTCCTTCCATCATACCAATACAACAAAATGGTCAGTAGCTGATAAATGGCTGTCCTTGGCTGTCTGAAACAAATAATTTGTTCACAGCATTAAAAGTGTCCATTCAAGTAAATATTCCTGCATATTTACAAATGGTTTGATTGTCACAAGGAACATTTTGAATAATCTGATTAAAAATGTCTCCTTTGAGTTTATTGCAAAAACCCGTGTCCCCAAAGGAATCTTTTGATGTACACTTACGTGGACATACAAGACAGCAGAGGAAGATGAAGGAAAATTCCGTTTTATATGAATTTGCATGTCATTCACACCTATTCTTTCTTTTTTTGACCAAATCTGCAGTTTGCAGGTGAGAAAAAAATATTTGGTGAGATTCTTTTCAAAGTGAATATGTTAGACTATCAATTGTCAAAAAAAGCATGAGTCAAAAATCCTAGGGACTCTGATTCATCACTCTGTGATTCAATGCTGTAATACTTTGGTTCTATTGAGTTCAACCCCATCATGGTGTTCTTTTGGAAAGGGACCATTTATGGGCACACACATAAAATATGCAATTTAAAAAGCTGCTGTCTCAAATTTTCTTTTTCTGCAGTCCATCATCTATATGAACAGTTAAGTACTGCATATACATATATTGTACATATCAAGAAAACTACGTTAAAATAACTTATTATGTTGAGTGCTCAATCGCTCGAATATGTCAGATTTGAGGTTACTGCTGAAATGTTAATTTGATCCCTCATACATATGCATTATGTTATAATCTTTAATTACACCATTACACAACATCTTTTCCACAGGACCTCGGCCTTACTACAGGCCATGAATATATGATGTTCACTTACTGATCAATATGATGATCAATATTTTCTTTTACCCTCATTATTCAGTGTGTGACCCAAGGCTTTACTTACTTCATACAATTCAAACCTTATTTCTGAACAGCAACTACGATTAATTCCTCACAGGCTGCTCTGAGAAGTTCATGATGAGGGTACCCCAGTGCTTCATAAATATGGAAGTACTTCCTACAACTACCATGGTGGGGAATCTGGGAAAGCTACATCCATGCACTAGCTAGTGACAGTTCAGAGTACAAATTATTAGTGTTCTTCAGCCTTCAAAACTCAGCACCGGTGAAACGCTACAAAAGCACAGTCCTTGTTCAGATGCAGTTTAAGTGCCTTGCCCAAATTTACATGGATACTGTGGTAAGGCCAGGGCTAGGCATCAGCTGACACAAAAATAGTTGATCATTGCTTTTATAACATTGTTTTTCCTTCTTGCAAGTCATTTGCTGCACATATATTTTTAGGGATTTGGATTTTTTTATTTGTTTAAGTAGACCATTAAAATTTTAAATATCATTCAAATTAGGAAAAATATTTCTCTTTCCCCTTTAACTTTATAAATGAGCATCATACCTAAAAATTACTGCCAGATGTCAAACTCCCCAGAATAAATACAAAGATAAGCAAGTAAACCTAAACCAGTTAGATTTCTTGTGGGGGGGTTTTCACCTGATAAACAACTAAGCCTACGAAGTGGTCCAAAATAGCAAGCACACCATGATTACAAGGCCAGATGTTTAATAAATATATTTTATACACATACTTACAGACCCTGAAGTTCTATCTTCCAAGTTCTTAGGTTAATTTCTATAAGTTTCCAGAAGCACATTAATAACTCAGTCTCTGCCTTGCTAAAGGCCCTCTTCTTATGCTTCTAATATGAATTGGATCTCAATTCTTAAGCAATTAGTATTCACTGTTCTGTAGATTCGGGGCTGTTCTTTATATACCAGCATACTTTTCCCAGTTTGCTACACTAAGACACAGGCTTTTCCAAATACAGATAAACTCAGATTTGATACAGACTATAAGAAAATTTACTAAATTAAGAGGCATTTGATGAATAGTAAGAATCCCATTATGGCAGTATAAAGCTCTGTACCACAGAGCTTCTGCATGATTACAAAGGGAATCCTTTGGAGAAAAACTGTGTAGACAGACTGTTATGGAGTTACCTCTTAGGCAAGGAGCAGTTCTAAATAATCTCAGGCACATAAATGCACATACATGAATTTATATGTAAGTATGCTTACAGAAAATGAAGATTATAGGAATTAAATAAAGATGCATTGTTGTTTTATAAAAGGCTTAACACTTTCTCAAGAGTGCAGTTATATCAGGTGAAACATTCTTTGTATTTTCTGTTGAGAACTAGTTAAAGGTCAGCTATTAATAGTTATCACAAACTTGTTTTAATTAAATCTGTTGTACTAAAAGCATCTGTTATTTATTTGACATGTAGATTTATTTTCCTCAGTTATCTAAGCTGAAGTAACTCAATGGCAGTAGTTATACCAGTTCTTTTAGTGTTAGCTTGAGGTCAGTGAGAAAGCTGACATTGACCCAAAACCAAAGCAAAGTTCAGAAAAAAGTCCCACAAAGTATTTGGGTAACTTACTGTGTAGAGCACTTCCCGTGGTGTGTGGCTCATTTCTGGGTTTTTTGTGGCTGCTTTCATGGTTTTTCCCAAAAGCTAAATAGAAAAAAAAAAAAAAAAAAGCAAGGAAAAGAAAAAGGAAACTAAAGACAGAAGAAAAGACCACTGTTCTGTCAGAAAGAGTCACTGGTACCAGCACACTGTAAAACGCAGAGGTGTGATGTTACTGGCAACAGCATCCAGCTGCATCCAGCCCCACCATTAACCCTTCACACATCAATTTGCCTAAAAGAAGTGTCATCACTGCTAAACCTGTTTCCCAGAAGAGAAGCTCATAAAGTAATAGTTTGGCACTCTTAATGTTTATTTTGCATAATTTCTTCTCCTTTCTACCTTCCAGCTCAGTTGCTTAAACATCATAGCCACAGCATGCGCTGCAGCAGAACAGCTTGGCTGACTTGTACCCCACCAAAGCATAATTTTAATCCATGTATTTGGACAGAACAAGGAGACAACCAGCTAAATTTCACATTGCGATGTGCAACACACCACTGCAGATGAGGGGAAAAATAGGTTTTGAAGATTAGTATAGTTTTATGAAAACTATGTTTGTTTTTTAACATCTTTTAGATTTTGCATCAGGCTTTTAATATGCTCACTGTGACGTTAATAGTATCAGTGCTTTGCAGATAAGCACACTTCTCCCAACAGCAGTGTTTTTTGTCCTCAAATTTGTTCATCTGAAATTACCCTCCAGTGACTGATCAAAAAGAAGTCATTTAAGGACGTATCCAGCCCTCATGGTTTGAGGTAAATTAAGAATCTTATACTATTTTCCTTGGAGAAGGAGGTAGAGAAGCTCCACTAAGCAATGTGCAACTGCCTGTAAGGAAGAACTTGCACCCAGTTAATGGTTAAACTCCACTCCTGCTCCCACACACTCCTAAAATGACTGATAGGTTTGTGTTTAACAGTTTGAATCTTAGAAAGCAATTGCATATATAGGGGTGTGGCAATCACAGAAAAAAAAAAAAAGGAAAAACGCTATATTACTTTTTTTTACTTCAGAATGAATGTATTGGGTCTGTCTGAGATGGAGTTGATGTTCCACACAGCAGTCCTCACAGAGCTGCGCTGTGTTTTGGTAGCTAGAAGGGTGTTGGTAACACACCAGGGGTTTGGCTACTGCTGAGCAGTGCTGGCACAGCATAAAAGCTGTATCTGCATTTCTCCTCCTCTTACTAGCAGTCTGGGAGTGGACTAGATCTTGGGAGGGGACACAAACAGGACAGCTCACCCAAAACAACCAACGGGCTATTCCATTCCATATGAATATCATCTGTTCCACAATAAAAGGTAATAAAAAGAAAGCATAGAAGGGAGATTTGTTATTAAAATGTTCATCTTCTGGAGCAACTGCTACATATACTGAAGCCCTGCTTCCCTGGAAGTGGCTGAACATCACCTGCAGATCTAAATAGAGAATAACTTTTGTTTTCCTTTCTTTCAATGCACAGCTTTTGCTTTTGCTTTGTGAAACTGCCTTTACTCACAAGATTTTTCCATCTTATTTTCTACCCCACCACTCCTTCTGTGGAAGGAGAGCGATAGAGCAGCTTGGTGAACACCTGACATCCAGCCAAGGTCAACCAAATACAATAAATATGGATTGAAATCTTATCCTTGTACAGTCTTTCCTGTTTCAGTTTCCCATTCTTCCCCAAATTTTCCATCTGTGTTGCACAAATCACTTGGCACAAGATAATCATAGCATACAGACCCACCTACATTGATTTCAATGGAACTGAGGTTCTTATGTCTAGGATACAGGCCATCATCTTGAGTTACAAAAATGAATTATATCACCGAAGGGCCTGAACCACCTGTCAGCTAATGTCACATGGAGACAACACGTTCTCAGATGTACTGAATATTGCCAGGAAGAGCTACCAGTTTGTGTCTAAGAGTGGTGCAGCAACTGTGGCATTGTGGTGCACATCAGTTAGCAGAATCACCACCAGCCGATACAGCTGGAATACTTTCCACCATTTTGTCTAGTCCCAGAGTCTCCGCACTAGTTACATCCCTGCAAGAGTGCTCAGGTGTAGCATGGCTAAAACTCACAGCTTTTTAGCAGGAACAGATTCCATGATAGGATTCTGAAAGGTTTGCTTTATTAAAAGTGATGTTAACCGCTGCTACTTTTGTGTGTCTGTGTGTGTGTAATTTTCCTCTCCTCATAGGTGGACAGCATACATAATAATAATAAAAAATAAATTCTTTAAGTTCAGGTGTATTCTGATGTTCATGCCAGTATCTGCTTGTAAAACTGTTGTTATAGCTGGGAATACTTTGACAATGCTATAAAAACTGATTTTCTGGCACTGCATTAGCTTGTTCCTGGAAGAACTGTCTTCCATGGTACAGCACTTAATATATCTCAGAATAAAGATTTTCAAAACACTGGTTCCGTGGGTACAACTTAATCTCTCAAGCATTCCGCTATTTTAAACTACCGATATGTTTTCAGAACATGCATATAATTCAACAGTATACATTCTTCTGTTTAAAAACAAACAAACAAAACCCCCAAAACTTGCAAGATTTTATTTTCTCCACAGATAGTTGACTGTTCACAATAACAATGCTGAGATAACTCAGCAATGTATAGATAACATCACCACCTAACCTCTTTCACATGAAAAGTAAAGTACAATTCTCTTATAAAACCCTGCAGCACAGTGCACACATTAAACATAAATAAATCAGCAAAAATCACTTCACTACACATATGATTCTTTCCTCTGGGAGAAGATGAGGAGCGGAATAAACCGCATTTGAAATCATCATCACGTTTCTTATTGTAAAGATTCAAGATGAATGTGACATAAAAACCTGAATACATTACTGCAGTAACTGTACCTCTATTCTGGTGGGAGAGGAATATTTAATTGCAATCAGACACTGAGGAAGAGATATATCCAGAAAATTCATATTTGAGTCAACTTTTAAATTAACCCAAAGTTTGAGGCTAACTGATCAGTCCCTGTGCAGCAAGCACAGAGTTAAAGGTTTTGATATCTTTATGCCCACTTTTCCCATGACTTAGCAGCACCTTCTGTCAATACCCAGGATGACCAAAATAGACATATGCTGCATGATATTTTATGTATAGCATCTCTATCTAATGTATGCCCTCTAAAGCATTTTGCCTTGGTAGTCCCTGCAGCATAGTTCATTTCAGCTCTGAAGGGAAGAGCCAGTGTGATTCCTGGTTTTAATAAGAATGGCCATAAATCATTCAGCTATGAAATATTAAACCCAACTTTGCATCCTTAGAATTTGTTTGCCTGAGGGTGGGTGTATAATAGAAAAAGAATTATAAATAGTCACTTAAACCGTAACAGGCTTGTCTGTTTTAACCCAAGACATTAGTCCAGTATCTGGCAGTTTACGTATTCCTTCGGTACAAAAGGTGACCGAGTGATAACGGGGAGGATTTATCAATCGTGACCCTGCTTATTTCTGAAGAATCATTATAGAATCTTGTCTAAGCACAGGAGAGACTAATGAAAAAGAAAGATTTTCATTTACACTTACAGTAAGACTTCTGTCAAGCAGCATTTGTCCCAAATACCATCACTTCAAGTTTTGAGGATGCTTCAAGTTGCGTTCTATTGCATTCATGTTAATTGTTGATTACCTGCCCTGATATTATGTACCTCCCTGTCTTCTATCCCCACCTCAGATTAATGGGTACTTTTCACCTAAAGGAAGTGCTGAAAATTAATGGACCTAGTTTCAATAACATTTTCACAAAAGCAAACCATGGTCTGTAAGACAAATTCTAAAAGACACACAGTACCTCCTTTTACTTCAGTGCCTTTGCTGTAAGGGATGAGTACAGTCCCTTGACATTCACTGCCCATGGAAGTAAAAGTACGGCAGTTTGAGCCAACAGCCAGGCAGACCACCTGTCAGTGGCATCAGTGCTGCTGAGTCGGGCTAACTGGACTACCTTTCACAGGTGTCTCTGCACTGAGTTGTCAGCAGCTGGCCAGTTCATTGCTCTCTAATGCCTAATCCCAGCAGGCAGCTGTTTCACTTTCATTCGCGTGAAGCTCTGCTCCAATACACCATACAATTTGTATGGACTTTACTGTCACTACTGAAATGTTCTCTTATGCAGTGTGGCTCCCTGGTGTGTCTAATTGTCTTACATTGACAGTTTTATGAAATCTACTGCAAAAAGCACTTTATTCTTCTGTCTTTTCTGTGATGTTGTGCTTTCCTTGTATTCAGTGTTTGCTAGTTTTCTATTAGATGTTTTCTACTTTAATTAGATGTTTGCAAGTCTACTGGCTTTAAGCTATGTAGGCTATAATCAAGTTGCAATGCTTGATTCTGACATTTTTTTCTGTCAAGTATCTAGAATGTGCTTGAGTAGTTTTGGAAGAGTGCATGTAACTAAACTGTAGAAATACAATATGTTAATAGCTTCCAAATAGGAAAGACATACTCAGATGGTCATGAATTTAAAATACTTTTCTCAGACTTTTCTCTTTTTTTGAAAATAATTATACTTGTAGTATGTCTAATGTGGATTACATCAGCGAATATGCAAGACTCAACTTTACAAACATATATTTAATGATGTTGTCTATGAATATAAATTTCCTAAGCTTTGACAGGTACACATGTATTTTTTATCTTCTACCCATGGACTTAAAGCCCTAGTTATGTCCAATTATCATAGTTTTAGGCATACTGTTTTCTTACCATTTGCATGATTTAATCCTCTGATCACACTGAGAATTTTTTCATAGACTTTCCTGGGTAGGTATTCTTTATATATTCTAATATTTTTTTTCAGTGGAACATGCATAGCAAAATGTAAGAGAATTCATACAAAACTTCAACTCTCAGTTGTTTTTTTTTTTTTTTTTTTTTAATAACACCCTTCACATCAATGTGGAGAAAATGCCACTTTACATCAGAAAATACACATGGATCTAAAAATTACGAGAAGAGAAGGCAATACATATTAAAATCAACATAAGAACATTTCTACATTTGAAAAGGTCTTTTATTTTTAAGGCAGCACATTACATGAAAAGAGAAGCTTGGTTATTTTAAAGATATATGGAAAGAATACATAGAAGAAAATGTGGACGGAAAAAGAAGTCAATGGTGTTTAAAATATGAAATGTATTTTTACTGCCAGCACAAAGATTAGCTGTGACAGGGACATCTAAACACATCATGAAGAGCTGAATGTAAAGAGCTACAGAGAGAATCATTAGAAATGCATGAGGACATCTTCTGTTTATCCAACAAAACCTGTGAAGAATGCCCTAATATATTTTCTTCCATAATGTCTAAAGATTGTCAAATCATGATTTTTTTTTGTAACTCTCACAATATTGTGTGGTTTGGTTTTTTTCAGAGACTAAACTCCTTTTGTCAGATAATTGTTTACAAAAGGATCTGAAGTGTCTTACTTTAAAAGTTTATCGTTTTCAGGTTTGCTCAGAAAAGACTGTAGGTGCATAGATTCTGAGAGTTCAAAATCAAACTTCACCTTCAAATTATTGCTATTCAAAACTATTTTTAAAATCACAAATCTTTGGTGTTTGAGTCATTTTTTGAACCTTCAGTGATGGTAACATTTAATCTACTGGTATATAAATCTACTAATTTACACATCGACACACGACATCTTTTGAAGATCATTCTCACAACACACACTATCTATAGAAATCTGTTTCACTTCAAAGAATAAACAACCTTCCCACCTTATACAATGCAATTTGTGTTGTTCTGAAACCATCTTAACATCACAAGCCATGCTATGTTCACAGTTTCAAACTAAACCAGCCAATTTATATGCACAGCCAAATACAGATGAAGAAAGGGAGATACATGACATCTTTGACATGACTGATCTTTCAGAATGAAAGCATTCATTTTAAAGGCTTTGAGAAAGCTTATCAGTGGGATATCTCACATTTTATGTGTTCTGGAAGTCCAAAACATTATGTAAGAGTTTGGTTTGTTTTTTACCTCTTTCCTAAACTGTCTGCATATATATATTATCTAGGCTTGTTTTTAAATGGGTTGTCTTTTAGAATTCCTTAGAGAAATGTCTCCATGGTATTTCCAAGAAGGGTAAGAGAAGGCTTTGTGGCTCCCTCCAAAAGATGACAGAGGATCTGCTGTACACAAAGATTTAAATCATCTGGCAGAAAGGTCAGGGACATGCACACAGAACCCAAAGTCAGTTAGCATAAGCTATCCAGCTATTAGTTCTCATTCTGAGCAAAGGAGTGGAAGAGTGAAACCACTCTTCTGACTGCTGGGCAACTAATGCAATATGAAAGATAATGTGGGCATTACGCCTTTTCCTTCTGGAGTTAGGAGCTGCATCAGGAAACCAGGAGAACATGGCCTAGCAACACAGTTGCAACAGGATTATAATGCAAGGGAGCTTGCAAAACAGCCATGGGAGAATCTGAAACAAGGGATAGGCATGTTTACTGTACATCCATGACCATTGCCTCTCTTCTCTTACTGAAATAATATTTCCATAATATATGTGTCTGAAACCAAGGTCAGAGAATCACAGAATTATTTAGGTTAGAAAAGACTATTAAGTTTGTGAAATCCAACAGTTAACTTAGCACTTCCATGTCCACCACTAAACAATATCCCTAAGCACCACACATACATGTCTTTTTAAATACCTTCAGGGCTGGTGACTTACACACTTCCCTGGGAAGCCTGTTCCAGTGCTTGACAACCCTTTCTTTTGGTGAAGAACTCTTTTCTAATATCCAATCTAAACCTCCCATGGCACAACTTGAGGCCATTTCCTCTGGTCCCACCATTTGTTACTTGGGAAAAGAGACCAACATCCACCTTTCCAGAACCTCCTTTCAGGTAGCTGTTAAGAGAAAGAGACAAATAAGGTATCCTTTAAGCCTTCTTTTGTCCAAACCAAACAACCCATTTCCCTCCGCTGTTACTCAGAAGACTTGTGTTTTAGATCCTTCACCAAATTCGTTCTTCTTTGGACACACTCTAGCACCTCAATGTCCTTCTTGTAGTGAGGGGCCCAAAACTGAACATAGTACTCGAGGTGCAGCCTCACCAGTGCAGAGTACAGAAAGAAAATCTTTTACCTAGTCCTGGTGGGCTAGGACTTCAGATAGAATCCAAGATGCTGTTGGCCTTCTTGGCCACCTGGGCACAATGACACCTCATTTTCAGCTGGCTGTTGACCAACACACCCAAATCCTTTTCCACCAGGCAGTTTTCCAGCCACTCTTCCCCAAGCCTGTAGTCTTTCACGGGCTTGTTGTGACCCAGGTGCAGAATCCAGCACTGAGCCTGGTTGAACCGTATACAATTGTCCTTGGACAGTTAAACCAGCTGGTCTGGATCCATCTGTAGAGCCTTCCTACCCTCCAGATGATCCACAGTCCTACCCAACTTGGTGTCAGCTTCAAATTAGTCAGGGTGCACTCAATTCTCTTGTCCACATCATTGAAAAATATATTAAACAGAACTGGTCCCAGTACTGAGCCTTAGGGAATGCTACCTGGGATCTGTCAACACCTGAATTTAATTCCAGCCACCACCATCCTTTGGGGCCATCCAGTCAGCCAGTTTTTTACGCCGCAGAGGTGCTATTGCTCTAGGAACAGAGGATTTCCAGAGGGCTTTCCGGTCTGGTTCACATTATAGTTCAAGTAGATTCACCCAGCAGCCATCATTTCTTCTCAAGTACTAAGACAGTCTTGCAATCAACTTTCAAGCTTTCATAAACTATTGAGTTTTTTCTGCCAGTGAAGCTGGCCTCTTGAAAGCAGATCCATGTTTTATAGGAGATCAGCTTAATCTGCAAAGATCACAGATCCTTTTTTATTTTGGATAGCAGAGAATCAGATATGCAGGAAACACTGCATATTACAGTCAGATCTTGTTGTGATATGCAACATTTGGTTTACCATCAGCTCCTTTTACCTTTAAGAAAGATGTTAACAAAAGTACTGAGATGAGGGGACCGAGAGGAATGGCTGGTGTAGTGAAATAGCTCAACATGAAGCTTTAGGGAAGAGTGACCTATGTACAAGAAACAGAGGAGAGCAAATAGATTTTTGAGGTTTTCTATGATGAGTTTTGCAGAATGATCAGCTATTACAAGGGTCACTTCCACATTGGGTTAAGATCATCAACAGAAGGACAATCCATAATGTTCAGGTGTGGCTGAAAAGTGGTGCCATTAAAAAGCCTTTAAACTGCAACAATCTATTAATTTTTAACTTGACTAGACCATTGCAACCCTTAATTAGAGTAGCATTAGTATATTTTTCACTGAATATTCCTGTGTTAGTAACAGGTTATTCCAAAATAACACTGACATACATGTAGCCCCCTTACAGTATCAGGAAGATCTTGCCATCTCTGCCAGCACTGTCCCCAAATTCCAGAATAATCTGTTAGGATCAACTCACAGAGACTTTTCTTTTTGAAATCCTCTTAGGTTTTTGGGCAGATGGATGTAGTTTGACAAAGAAGCATCAGATTTTCTTTAAAAAGCATTTGAAAGGAACTATGCACATCAATGTTTTTCACAAAGTGTCATTAGAGGTATCATTAAAGTGTTTTCAGAGACACTAAAGAGACAATCCAATTTTATGGAAAGGCTAATTCTATATCTGAAAAATTCATTCGAATCTAAATATTTTTTACTGCCTACTATACTTCTTGTGCCAGTGATTCCTAAATACTTAGCCATATGTGATTTAAAATTATGCCCATCATTGATTTTCTGTTCTACTTTTGCACCAAAAAAAAATCAACAAAAATTAATGACGTTTTTCAATCTTCATAGAGAAGTGTGAGAAAGAGGAATTTACAGATGTTACTGACAGTTACCATGGTTATAAAATGTGTTTTCTTTCATCAAGCTCATTGTACATTTTTCTAGTGTAAAACAACAAGAGATAATTTTACTATATCTATAAAGTCCACAGCTTGATAAAAGAAGAAAGACAGTACATAATTAATAGTTCATATTACATTCAGGACAGTAAAAAAATCTGTTATATTCAAAGGATTTCATGACATAGTCCAAATATTTAATATTCAGTATGATCATTCATCAAAAGATATATGTTGGATTAAAATAAAATATCTATCAATATAGATAGCAGATGAAGTTCTAAAGATTAAGCACAGAAAGAGAGGAAAACAAAACACAGCAAAAGCAATGCAGCAAAAAAAAATCATACAAAGCATCTCCAGCCAGTAAACTGTCAGTTTCATTATCAGATTCAATCTGAGAAGCTGAGGAATCAGCTTCGGGAATAGCTTTGTATCATCATTACTTATCAGATAAATATCTATCCTTGTTCTAGAAAATACACTGCAAAATGGTCAAAAGGGATTAGAGAAAAATCAGAATTAAAAAATAGCTATGTAAGGCATATAGTATTCAGAAACATAAAACTCCATTGAAAAAACCCAAACCAAACAAACGACAAAACAAAAAAAAAATGAGAGATAGGAGAGATTTTCCCCTGGCGAGTTCTAGAAAGAATGGAAACATTTTAAACAGGAGATAGGGAAACTCTGTTCTGATCTCTGTTTCCCTTTAGTACTATACTATGGAGCTGTGTATCAAAAATTTTTTTTCGGCTCTCAGTTGTAGACTAAATACTATGTCAAAAAAAAAGTCACAAGAAGTTTATATAGTATTATCTCAGCCTAATCCCTTCACACAGACTTCAGGTTCCCACCAAAATCTCAAGTGTTCTTTCAGCATTATTTGTCAGAATTTTTGGTCTCCAGTAAAGTGTTTCCTTTCATTAAGTCACATTACAGTCTCATCATTTCTATCTTTGCTGAGCATCTATCAGTATCTACATTTCACTTTTCCTCCAGTGCCTCTGCTTGCCTTTCAGCTTTCATTATCCTCATTAGAAGCACATCCATATTTTTGCTTTCATCTTTTTCTTTAAGGAGCTGAAGGATGACAAAACAGTTTTCAAAGGGAGCTGGGTCAAAGGGAGCATAAGACATTTCTGATGAGGTTTTTCTATCATGCAAAACAGGAAACAAGGAGAAACAAACTAGACCTGTATGGGTTATTTTTCTTCCATTTCACAAACTGTTTTCTGAAAAAAACACATCATTTTGTGGAGCCCTGGGAGGAATTGTGGAAATATTTTGAAGGAAAAGTCTACAGTAACTCCATGGTTCCAATGACAATTATGTTGATTATAAACTTCTGGGAGACAGTCTGTATATTTCTATATACTCTGTTTAGCCCATTAGATAGTTCTTATGTTCACAAAGGTGTCTTAAGATCTTACTAAAATGGAATAACTTCTAGTTCCTACCAGAAAGGCTAATAATCTTTTTCTTATGTCAAAACATAACTTGTAAAACTTGTCAGTTTTTATCTCTGACTATACTGAAAATGAAAGTAGAAAAGAAATCCTATAAACACCGAGCACATGAAGCAAAAAATGTCCTTTTTCATGAGTCCTGTATAAACATGTTTTGCCAACTGTTTCACCAATTACAGCAAAGCTGTAAATCTACCAGCATGTGCTAGCTACAAGAATCTCTTCATTTTGCTCACAGCATCCAAGTGTGGAGTCAGAGATAATTCTTTTCTTCACATCACTCCTTATCTCAAGTAATATCTTGTCTACTTCCAAATTTAAGGAAATAATCTGCCTTTTTCAAAGGAAAAAAAAAAGTCTGCTTTATAAACATCAACAATAAAATGTTGTAACTTTCAAAAAATGGGGAATCAGTCAATTAAATTGAGAACCAATAGAAAAGTACATGCATCAGAAAGTGTCAAAAGACAGATCTTCATCTAGAGCCAAGTCAGCATTTGACCATCGCATATGCGAAATGATCTGTTAAAAAAACCTGTTTCCTGTATACTGATTTCTTTTGCAAACTCTGAGTTGATTTTTTTCCTTCATGTGCATTTTGTGTTTACTGATATTGAATTTCATCTACCTTTTTATTGGCTGCTCTATACTATTAAATCTTACTACAGATTCATTTTTTTATCAAGCTGAAGAGCTATGTATCAGCACTAAATTTAAGGATCTCACTGTTTACCACCATCCTAAAATGCACAAGAGTATTTAAGCAACATGAATTCAATAACCAAGCCTTGTGGGATCACCACCTTTATCTTCACCATTTTATGGACTATTTAATAGTACTTTTTAATTTCCACCCTTTAACCTACTATTGGTCATGAAATTCCCTCTTATTCATTGATAACTTTGTTTCTTTAAGAGCTAATGGTGAAGGTTCTAGTTATCATTTCTGGAAAACCTATGTGGGATGTTTCAAGCAGATAACATATACATGCTCACTGACATTTAAAAAAAAAACAGTCTACAGCATTTGTGAATCAGACTTTCTTTCTACAAATACCCTGTTTATTCATAGTCCCGTATTGTCACTTATGGTATGCATATTGTCGCAGTTTTCCATAGCTGGATTCTAATGGAGAAGGGAGGTCTGCAGGGGTGGCTCCTGCAAGAAGCAGCCAGAAGCTCTCTGAATGCCCCAGAGAGTAAACATTGTCCAGTTCAAGGCTGAAGTCATTGCTGACCAAGGCCGAGCCAACTGACGATGGGGATAGTGCATCTGGGAATCATATTTAGGTGAAAAAAACCTGCAGGCAGCTGCATTTTGCCACCAGAGAAGGGAGTGAGAGATGTAAGAAGCCATGCAGACACCAAGGCCAGGAAAGAAGGAGAGGAGGGGGGGATTTGGGGGGGGGGGGGGGAAAGAATGAGGCACTCCAGATACCGGAGAGAGAGAACCCCCTGCAGCCCATGGAGAAGACCATGATGAAGCAGGTTGTCCCCCTCCAGCCCATGGATAATGACAGGGAGCAGAGACCATCTACAGCTTGGGAAGAGACCGACCCATGCCACAGCAGGTTTGTTGGGGGACTTAAAATTCTGTGGGGGACCAGGCTGAAGCAGTCTGGGCCTGAAGGTCAGCATCCCATGGAAGGGAGCAGTGCTGAGGCAATTGGTGAGGAGATGACTCCCTGGTAGAGAGTTCTCACACTGGAGAAGTTTGTGGAGGACTGTCTCTCCTGGGTGGGACCCCATGGTGCATTAGGGGAAGGGGGTGTGTGTAATGCCCCCCCAACTAAGAAGGAACCAACTTGCGAGGAACTGTCTGAAAATCCCTACTCCCCATTCCCTGCCCCTCCTCATGGCATGGTGGGGGTCGGGGGGGGGGGGGGGGGGGGAAGAAGGGAGTGAAATTATGACTAAAGTCTGCTAAGAGGGGAGAGGTGGGGCTAAGTAGAGGTGGTTTAAGGCAGGTTGCAAGGAACCGACCGAAACCCCATTCCCCCATTCCCTGTCCCTCCCCGCACCATGTTGGGGGGGTGAGAAGGGAGTAAAATCATGAATGAAGTTAAGTCTGCAAAGAAGGGTGGGATGGGGGGAAGGTGCTTTAAGACCTGGCCGCCCTTCTCATTACCCAACTCTGGTTTCACTGGATGTGTACTGAAGTTGTAATAAATGACTTTTCTTTATTCTGTGTTGAGTCTGTTCTGCCCATGACACTAATTGCAGAGTGATTCCTCTCTGTCCTTATCTCAACTCCTAACATTGACTCTCTCTTAATATATATTTTCTCCCCTTTTTGGCTGAAAAGCAGAGTGAGCGAGCGGCTTTGGTGGGTATTTGGTCTCTAGCCAGGGCCAAACCACCTCAATATTAATGTGCCTGTTAACAATATTATTTAACAGACTTTCTTTATAATTTTCCTGATATAGCACTTAGAAAAACCTTTAATTTCCCAGATGCTTTTGGTGTCATTTAGAAAACAGTCATTACATTAATTCATTCATCTGATACTAAAGCCAATGTAAGCAGTAAGCTATACACTACAAACAAGATCAGCAAACTTATATTTGATTTCCTTTAAAACTCTTGGGCCAAAGTAATTTCATCCTGACAATATGTAACTATTAATTATTTCTGAAACCTTTTATACTGACACTTTTTGGGACAGCTCCTTAGCCTTGATACCCATAAAGAAAAAAACTTCTATAATATTAAGACCAATGCAGAGAATAGATGTAACTTTTATGTGATGGCCTTACCTTCTGATATTGTTCCTTTTACACATCAACCTTATGTTGGCTATACAAATAATTTTTCAGGATTTCTGCTTCTGATATGTTTATATATATGTTTATATGTATAAAATTCATTTTTATGCTATTAGCCAACTGCTTCACAAGATCTTTTTTGGCCTGCCTTATTGTTTACTTAAGTTTATTTTGTTAAAGTCTTGACTAGCCTCTTTCATAATTTAGACACAGCTTCTGGTTTTTACCTTTAATGATTTCTACACACTTTTTGTTGAATCAGAACCACTGGCAACAAGGAATCCAAGATTCATAAGATCAGAAACCAAATAGATGAGAGGTGCTTGAATCTAGCTCAGCAAAAATGGGAGAAACTGAGCTTCTGCTCTTCTTTCTTCTAGGACTGCTCTATTTTTCTCTTATAGTGATCTGATGGAAAATGCATACGTTGTGCCAGAAGCAGGATCTAGGACCCCAGTCCATCCTCAACCAAGTAGAGGAAAGGCTTTCTTCTAGACCTTTCTTCCACCCTGCCTAGTGCTTAGCAAGATGATGATCACCTCTTCATTTCACAAATGCCCAGGGCCACTATAAGCACATTTTGCAAGAGACACCTAACCTCTCTCAAAACTTAAAAGATCTCACATTTTCAGATGTACTCATTTTGGATAAGTTGATATTCTTTATCATAACTTGTATGGTGCTGTGTTTTGGATTTGTGACCAAAACAGTGTTAATAACACACCAATGTTTTAGCTATTGCTGAACTGTCACAGGGTCAAGGCCCCCTCTGTTCCTCATGCTGTCTCAACAGTGAGTAGGCTGGGCGTGCACAAGAACTTGGGATGGGTCACTGACCACAACTGACCAAAGGTATATGCCATACCATATAACATCATGCTCAGCAATTAAAACTAGAGGAAGAAGGAAGAAATCTGGAAGCTTGGAGTTACAGTTTGTCTTCCCGAGTAGCTGTTAGGCATGGCAAAGCCCTGCTTTCCTTGAGATGGCTGAACACCTGACTGCCAATGGGAAGTACCTAGTTAATTCATTATTTTGTTTTGCTTGTGTGCACAGCTTTTGCTTTATCTACTAAACTGTCTTTATCTCAAACCACAAGTTTTCTTACTTCTGCTCTTTCGATTCTTTTCCCCACCCCAGTAGAGGGGAGTGACTGAGCTGCTGTGTGGGCCTCAGCTGCCTGTCAGTATTAAACCACAACATGAGAGAAAAGTCCCATCAGACTACCACTGGACAGGACCCATTTTTAATATCTATAAAAAGTTAGAGATAAGGATCATTCATACATGGGGAAATTTAATTTATTCTTTCTAGAGGGATTTAGGAAATGGGATGTATAGTGATGAAGAAAATAAAAGAGCAGAGAGTTACCAGACCCAAAACTATGGGCATCCCTTTACTCCTATTTTGTGCTTCTGCACAGGTAACTGATAAATTATTAATACATCTTGACTGTAACTGTCTGCAGAGGCTTGCCAAAACAGTCTTTTCAGGAGCTGAGTAGTGCAGACTGAATGTTCCAGTAGTGTGAGCATTTTTGTTTTGTGTTTTATAACTTGACTTGATCCACTTTACACTCTTACATTTTGATAGATTGTCACAGTTTTTATTTATCTCATAGCATTGTGTGGCTATAAGCATGACTGTGAAGTAAAGCTGACTTATATTGGGCAAAGTGTCTCCTTTAGCAGTAGTGAATACACTATACAGTGGAGTCATTTAAGGTGCCTGCCAACCCAAGACAGGAACATCTCTAGAACTGTACTTTGCTTTCCTGTGTCAGTGAAGTGAAATGGACTCATATCACTCTCCTTTCATCCTCTAATTCTTAGCTAAACTTTTTGATGCATATCAGTTTTCTACACATTTCAAAAAGAGAGCAACAAACTATGCAAACATCTTTCTTGGGTTTTTAAATCTGACACTCTCCAGAAAGCTAAATGCTAGCATTGAAATACATTCGAGACCTAATAAACTCTGACGTGCCTATACCAAAGTTTCAGTTTGGATCACGAGCATTTTTTAAAATTAATTTCTTCATTGTCCCCACTAACCACACTTCGCTTCACATCACAGAGTAGTCTCAGCACATACAAATCAGGAATCTTTCAAGGCAAATCTAAACTGAAACTTCCAATGAACTCCAGGTGTAAATGATCCTTCAAACATTCACGGGTCAAGCTAATCTGAGGTAAACAAATTGTGTTGTGGGTATAGAATAGGTATTAAGTCCTCAGAGCAACTGGTTTGCTCCCCTTATCCTCTCTAGCGGTTCGGACTTCTTAGTCATGTAGATGCTACCATTTAAGAATTTATTAACATCCACTTTAGAAGCAAATCTTGGTTCCTGATGAAAAAAGTAAAAGAGCTTAGCCATTATAGCTTCAGGAACATTGAAAAGATTAAGTTTTATTACATAACAACTCTATTAAAATTCATATAAATGCTAAGCTATTGTAGTATAACATAACTGATAGAAGTCTATACTAACACACAGCATGATTAGATGAACAGTTTTTTTCTATGTCTGCAAATGGCTTAATGTTGTATAATTCTGTATCCCTTATAGCATCCAAATATGAAAATAAAAAGTTAAAGCCCCTAGATACAAAATAACATGATTGTACATTGTCCTGATATATGTACTATTATGCCAAAGAAAATGGTTTTGTTTGTTTTAATTTACATTTTAAAAAATATATTAAAAACAATTGTATGTAATATAGAATAATATATTTGAAGCCTTGAAATATAAGCAAAAAAAATATTACATTATTCACATTCTACAAAAATTCATGTAACTAACTTGTTTTTCTTTCTATTATGATTGTCAGTGCTCTTTTATTATCTGTAATTCTTCTGCTTTTTAATAAGTATGGTTTTATTTCTGTTTGCCATTAAAGCAGCTCAGATTTTCTAAGCTTTCCTTCTCAGAATCATGTAAGTTATCTAGCCAATAAAGTACATTAATCTATGATGAGAACCACAGACTAAAACTTTTCATAATGTTATAAGTAATTCTTATTTTCCAATACAAACTACTTCGCTAAAATTATTTCAGAAAATGAATGGTCTTCATACTTATCTTTCAAACCATGAAGTTTTCTATCCAACTTTCTTCTTCTGAAATTACTACACACTCTGTCCAAACTCCTTGCTGGTAGTCTGGTACAACATCCATGCAGTTATTCAGAACTCAAAAACACTCTAGCTTCACTAATTTCCTTTTATCACATAAAACAGTACTTCCTTAAAACATTTCACCAATCTATCAATTAATACAACTTACTTTCATGAAGTGTTCTTCATGGAAAAATGCTAAGCACAATATAAAACCAGAAGCAATAAATATTTAAAAGGATAAATTGTACACAGTGTCAACTCTGCCTTACAATGGGATAGTAATTTCATGTACACCTAGACCACACCAATGTCAAACAGGAAGGAATTTATCAGATTCTAATTTAAAATGTCTTAAATTTTTCTTTTAGACATGACAAGAAAACGGCCCCAATTTAATCCTGAATTCTTTTAACATCAGAGACAGTCAGAACATTGTTAGTGCTGCATAATCAAGACTTCTAATGAGAGTTCAATAATACCAAGGTCATAGTCATTACTTGAGGGAGTTAAAAGAGCTGCAACTTGCAGATACCAGCATGGATTATACCTCAGATATGCATGTTGAAGAACTAATCAATAGCAACTCAGTTTTATCTCTCTTAAGTGCAAGAAATTTTGAAGACACATTGTGGGTGCCCCCTCCCTGGCAGTGTTCAAGGCCAAGTTGGATGGAGCTTTGGGCAACATGGTTTAGTGGAGACTGTCCCTCCCTGTGGCAGGGGGGTAGGAACTAGATGGTCTTTGAGGTCCCTTCCAACTCAAACCATTTTATGTTTCTATTCTATGATTCTATGCTTGAGTAACACAAGCAATTACACAAATCATCAAGCAGCTTCCCAGGACTGCAAAGACTGGAACAAATGTTCCAGAGTGCTATCAGCACACATGACACACCAGGCCATGACAATAAATAGAATTATTCTGTGGAAACAAGCAAATATACAGTAAAAGTGAATCCCAAATAGATGACGAGAGACAGAGAGGAAGAATAGGAACTCTGAAATAAAAAACTAAAAAAAACCTAGAGGTTAGTTGAAACGTTAATTCTTAGAGCAAGAAACCAAATCTGCTAGAACAAAAATGTAGACCACATCAAGTTAAATAAAAAAAAAATTGTGGTCTGTAGTATAATGAACAGAAGGAAAATGTTTGGGGTTTTTTTGGTTGGTTGGTTGGTTGGTTGATTTGTTTTGTGGGGTTTTTTTTAAATAAAGTAAATATGTAGTTTCACTGCAAATCCCAAACACACCAGGTTGATGACCTTCTTGATCACCACAATTTTAAAAGTTCAAATTATTAAAATAATGCACAAATCTTGACTTTTTTTACTGTGTTTCTTAATTTAAAGACTGAGGAAAGAAGAGGAAAGGAGAATGAGAAAATTCATTCCCCTGGATATGTATTAAGAACATAAATGCTGAAATTCTATGGCCTTCTCTATGGAGGTCAGACTAGTCAATAATGATCTCTCCCATTGGCTTTGAATCCTTCGAAGTAAATCTAAGATAGATGCAGTAGATAAAAAATACAACCAATTCATAGACAATAAAATTATTTCCTTAATCACAACATTCTGACTACTATTATGTATATTTTCCTAAACATCTAGCTCCTGTCATAACTGTCTGCCATTTTTTTAAAGTCCAGTCTTAAAAATAATAAGCATAGTTGTTAGGAAGTCTAACAGGATTTAGATCTTGTTCAAACCACTCAAGCAGTGGGGAAAATTTCTGGACATCCTAAAAACTACTTCCTTTCAGAAATGGGAGAACAGTGGCAGCAGTAGGCAGAGCTTCTCAAGTCCGGTATCTATAAAACTTAGATATAAAGCTGCTGCTAAAATGACTTAGCTTGCCTTAGCCTGAAAACCAGATACGATGCTGACTGCATCACCTTATGGGGAACAGTAGTTATAGATATTGCCTCATTTTGACCATTTTAAATTATAAGATTCTTAGATCTGTAAGAACCTTATGCTACATTTTGTGATGATACAAAGAGCACAAGCGCTATGAGGAACAGCTGGGGAAAATAAGGTTGTTTAGCCTGCAGTAAAGGTCACTCAGAGAAGACATTATCACTCTCAACTTCCTGAAAGGAGGTGGTTGTCCATTTCTTCTCCCAAGAAATGTCCTCAAGTTGCACTAGAGGAGGTTTAGAATGAGTATTAGGAATGTTCCTCACGAAAGAAGGGGTTGTCAAGCACTGAACATGCTGCCCAGGGAAGTGGTCGAGTCACCAGCCCTGAAGATATTTAAAAGTCATGCTAACATTATGCTTTTAAGGACCTTATTTACTAGTGGACTTGGAAGAGCTAGGTTAATAGATTGACTTAAGAATCTTTTCAAACTGAACTAATTCTGAGATTCTATGAAAAATTTTCCCTCCGGTTATCTGTATAAATAGAATAACATAGTTCAATTCCTGGAAGGGTTACTCTTCTTCTTTCTTAGAACCACATCTCACCTGATACCTGCAGAATGTTAAGATCTTTTTGGTCTCAGGACAAGTGTTTTTAGGTTTGTATGGCAAAGTCCTGGTAGCGAGGTGGGTCTGTGGGGCTGGCTGCTGAGAAAAGCAGCGAGGAGGAACTTCCCCTAGATCCAACAGAGCCAGTACCAGACAACTCCAAGATGGACCTTTTTGTTTGTTTGTTTGGTCTGTTTTGCTCGTGATGATAATTGGTGAGTCGACCCATGACACTTCTGTTACATCTTCTCTGCCCTGTCCAGATGACTGAGTGATCATTGTTGGTGGGCATCTGGCCTCCAGCCACTGTCAACCCACCATAAACCAACCACGTATGTGTTTTCTAAAATTCAAGCTATTCAAGAAATGAATGAAATATACAAGCAGGAAATGTTGTGCATTGTGTTTTTTAGGTTATGCAGCACAGTCTTAAGGCACATACACATACAAAAGTTGTAAATCTTCTGAGACTTCTAATTAAAATATCAACATATTAAAGCACTGGAAATATTAGCTTCATGGGCACTGCCTCTAAAGTAGGACAGAATTTTACATAACTGATGCAGCAATATCAAAGCTGAATAATTCTTAGATAGTGCTGACAGTCAAATATTAAAAAATAAAATTTTCTTAGAAGACAGCTATCTTTTCCTATTTGCATTCTGATTAGAAATCTAATATCTTCATTAGTCACAGATATTTCATTAGTCACAGATACCCTGTTCTTTAAAATTAAAAAAATTCCAACATTAAAAATACCTATTTTGTATTCAATCCAGCAGTATTATGCAACAATAACAGTGTAAAAAAAATCATCTTATATACTGAACACAACCACTGGTGGAGCATGGGGTTTCTATTTTTCAAACAAATACTGCAAAAACAGGCAAAAAGAAGCCCACAGCTCGGAATTTATTGCGACTTTTCCCACTTATTTCTTTTCAGTCAAATATTCATGTCTGTATGCTCAGAAGAGTTTAACACAATTCACCTCAATTAACATATTTTTATCCCGTTATTTGATGGTTCCCAAATTAAAAATTTAAACAAGCTAACACAGAAAATCCTTTCATGGTAAACAAGCACCATTGCTGCTGGCAAGCTGAGGTGCTTGAAGCATCCCCCTTGAAGCTGTGTATGCCTTGAAGGTGCCCATCTGGTTGCTCAGTCTCTTCTTAAGAAACGAATTCATGTCTTCTCCCAAGGGGAGCCCTGTTCAGTTGTTAACAGCTTTAGAGTAATTTCCTCATTAAGTAAGAATGTAACCTGGTCAGGATCCTTTGTGAGGCAATAACTGTTTAGTTAAAATTAAGGAATATGTTTAGCTAATATCTTGGTAAAATGGGGATTAAGTGGCTGAGATGTTTGTAACAGGACAGAGAATATTTCATTGCAAGGCCAAACAATTCAGGATGGTTGTGATCAAAAACTCATTAGCCTCTAATAAGCGTTCAGTGACATTACTACATAATATTTGCGGCATATTCAAAGTTGCAACATGAGGTGAATGGAGCAGTTACCAGTCCAGAAATTTATAATATAATGACAAATTTAAGCACTCATAATGCTCTACTTCTATTAGTAAGATTCCAAGTGTATAGCAAATGCAATTTGTGAGATTTTAGCATGAAAAAAAGAAAGCAAAATAAAAATTAAATCCCGGAATAAAAATAGATGAGGCACTATTAAAGATATTTAAAATTTATTTCTCCCCAAGAAAAACATATGTAAAGCTTCAGCTGCTTTTCTCAAAGTGGTCCCAGCAAGACCAATATTCCCAGAACAAGCTCATTTCATGCCATTTTGGCACAATTACCACTAAAGCAAATAATGGAATGAATACAGATACAGAACTACCACCTTGCAAAAAGGTCCCTTTGTACCAGCACGTAGGCAAGGCTATATGAGGGAAGCTTGTTGGGTATTGCTCATTCTTTACCTGTACTATATATATAATTTAAAAAGAGGAGTTCCATCTGCAGGGACATCCATCTGGTGTAGCGTAGAAGCATTAAATTCAGAATGAAACATTAAAACGTAAGAGAAAGGCAAACACAGAACCCCAAGGCAAAATAGAAGCAGCATAGTCCTTATGGACATGTGGAGTACAACACTTGTTTGCCCTCAAAATGAGGTAGAAAAAAACCTTTATTCCAGGCTAATGCATGACTTTGTAGGAGAAGGGAGACAACAATGAGAAAATTTCTAATTAATGTTAAACAAAGTTGTTGAATCCCATTGAATTTCTATTTCATGGGGATTGAATCCAGAAGTAACAGATGACCTTAAGCTCTGTTTGAATTTTTCTGCTCTGGCCATTGTAACAAATGTTTCAGCATCTAAATTTCTTTTTTTGTGCCTTTTTCTGGACCTGAAATAGTACTTATTTACCCCCTTTACTGCTTGTATAGAAATGGAATGATTTAGTTAAAAATTCTGCAGCATTGCATCTAAATACAGATTCAGTGCTTTTCGGTGGTGCAGAATCTATGCCTCAATTATAAAAATAATAATTTAAAAATACGCTAACTCTTCATAGGAGAGGCAAAATTTACTACTGCACCTGCAGTTAGAAATACTAAACAAAAGTAAAAGTCCCTAAACAAGCATGTTGGAAATCACAGCACTTCAATGTTTTGCTTCATAATCCATACACTTGAAAATTGTATTAAAAATAATCTTATCAGTAGCATTTTGGGGTTTTAAAAGTAGCAAAACAAAAGAGAATCTACAAGATATTTTTTTTTATTTTTCCTCTCAATTTTTGTTGCTTTTGGATTATATGGCCCAACACAGTGAACGGTTATTTCTAAAGGCAGAAAATACAATAGTCACTTGAAAGAAAGAAATTGCACATAAATTTTATACAATGGGACATAACGTATTTGGGAAAAATAGTGCAGATGCTTTGTAAAGAAAAGAAGTTTAATAAGGATGATACTTAGAAACCATTGAAATTCATAGGGAAATAATTCCCCAAACTTTAATAACTTCAACAAAACTTAATAGCTATATCAGTAATTGCTTTATTTACTTCTCCAAATACAAAACCACAGAAGAGAAGCATGCTTGGTTTCAAGCATAACATTTAAAGAAGGGCTGAAAATGCACGCTCCCATCCAGCAACATATTCAGTAAAGAGTATCCACATCACAAAGGTAGTACTGATCTCACTTGAATTAAGGTGACTGAAAGTTTGGCATCAGTGCCCAAGTTACTAACCCAAGGCTCTCTTAAACTCAACTGAAAAAAATAAAAAATTCTACCAAAATAAATATATTTAGTATATTAAGCAGTGACAAAGCATTAATTGATAGAGCACACTATAAGCTAGACTCCTTTTTAGCACATGGCATAAATAATTATTTGAGCAGGACAGAGAGCATATTGTCTTTTTTGCTGCATTTTGAATTATATAAGCTTGTTAGATGCATCTAAGAACATCTACAGTATTGTCTTCTGTTGTCAGCTGATGTAAACAAAACACTAATTTTTAGGTCCCAGTTTTCTAACTCTCTATAGATAAACCCAATTAGTTCTTCATGTGGGAAAATGTCTAGACACCAAAGGAGCGCTAGAGCATAAAGCATCTTCAGAAAAACATACACCTGTCTCAGTACTAGACAAAAGATAAATAGGGATTGTTATGGGATTGCTTAGATATCTCTATCTCCTAATAGATCTCAGTCATATAAAGACTTCTAAAAAACCCTTTTTTAAAAACACCTTTTTCTAATGTGGTCTAAGTGATCTCTTCAATGTCCAAACCAAGTCTGAGGCAAAACTGGGGAAAAAACTTCTATATGAAGTTCTGGATAAGCAATCATGCCACCAAATAATCTATCTCACACTGTAATGATCTTCAATAAGTCCCAAACACTTTCTAAACATTTTTTAATGAACTTGTGTTCTACAACTTTTTTTTTTCTTTTTAAAGGATAACCAACCTTGTTCTTTGATCGACAGATGCAGTGCAATACAGTCTGCTTGCTGTAGGTCTCAGGAAATCAACTTTCTCAACACTCTGAGAAGTGGTTCTCTTTCTTATCTTTCCTTAGAAGGTTTTATTTTGTCCTCATTTCATACTTTAGTGAAAGTACAAAAGGCAAAACAATTTATGAGTGGCAATTATATAGATTGCAACAGCTATATTTTCCATTACCATCTGGCTTTTCTTATCCTTATAAGTTAGACAGTAGAAAGATAAGCAATAGAATTTAAATGAATAAATCTTTTGTTGATCTTCAGAAAAAATAATGATTGTATCATTATGAAAATGGTGTTTCTTTTCAAAATGTCACACATAATTGTGCATAGCCAGAGTTAAATGAACCAGTAAATGGATTGGCGTTAATAATTATATTGGATATGCATGCAATTTCAAGTATTAACTAATAAAAATGATTGATAATTTTTAGATAATTGCATTTAAGAGTATGAAAGAAGTTTTAACAAAATGTGACTTGTAGCTTTTTAGAGAAGTTAATTAAATACTTGTTAAACATAATAATAATTTATTATATCACTGGTATTTTATGAATAAAATAAAATAAGAAGAGAATAATCTACAAATTTTATACTGCTGGAGTGTCACAGGCCTGTAAACATAAAACTCAAACCCTTGTGATTGTTCTTGTATTCTGTCTGTACTCTCAATCTGATTCCTGAAATTCTGGATGGTTTTACATTCATTTTTCTACAGTAGCAGTTCTGCTTTTAACTCTCATTAGAGGTTTATTGGTTAAAATGTAAAATAAAACAAAATATGGTAAAATATAAAAGTGAAATAAAAATATAGAAGAATTAGAAAGTACTTTCAAGATTCCTGATCTTGAAGATTTATCTGAGATGCTTTAAAAAGTAGATTAAACTTTTTATGTTTGAATAAACAAACTTACTGTTTTAACCTTGATTTGTTAGGTGCTATTAAGCGTCCATCTCAATAATGTCAATTACTGAAGTCAATATTGCATCAAATAAAGTCTCTCCTTATTTCTAATACCACTTCCTAAGAAAGGTAGGGAGACGATGTTCTTTATAGTTACAAATTCACAGTATAATTCATAAAAACATGACTATGAACCTCCAAAATAGTTTCACAAACAACTGTAGTCAGTTTCTATATATGTATAAAAAGCTGGCAAAAGAGCTTTTCCCACAAGAAACTTGTCCCTTAGTAGCTTGCTTTGGCATGTAAGTGATTTAAACTATTATAAAAGTTTTCAAAAGGGGGCAAGATTTGGCAATTTTCTGCACCAGAATTTGATATTGGTTATTCACAAAGGCAAGCCTTCTGAACGTCTTCAATGAATTTGATCTACCTGAAACATAGGGAAATCTTGGCAGGCTGTACCTCCCTAACTCATTGTGTAGCTAATACTGTCCCTGGAGAAGTAGAGTGTAAGCCATTTTCAGATTGCCACTTGTTCCACATATTTCAGCGATCAATCAATTATCACAGCCTATCCCTGTATTTGTAATCTTACAAACAAAAATTAATAAAGGAACACACTGGTCAAGTAGCAAAATGAGATATTCAGAAGTTATGAAGTGCTGGATTCTTCATTCATCTCTTTTCACTCCAGACTTCATGATGCAGTTCATAATTATGTAATGAGATAATATTTTTACACAAGTTCATTCATCATTCCAAATGGAGAATGGATAATATTCTGTAATTGAGCAACTGAGCAAAAAGGTTTCACTAAGATGGCTGTGGTTCCTCAGATTTTTTGCTAAGTCATAGAAGACCAAGTCGTGGTGTCCACCTGACAGTCACCTCTTTGATCAATGTTACAACCAGCAAGCTAAAGAATATTTGGTCTGGATGAAAATTTTCAGTGTGTCATCTTGACACCATTCAATTTTAATACGTAAAGCCATTCGATAAGGGACAAGAATTTATGTGAATGTCTTGGCAAATGGCCTAAGGAATGGTCCCAACACTTTGTATTTCAAAGAGCACTGCATTATTTTAAGTTAAGTACAACAGTTCCAAGCATTGAGGTAGCCTTACCTTAAATCCCTATGGACAAAAAGTAGGGAAAATAGCAAGTGATATTTAAATAATTGAAGATGTTTATACTTAAGGAATATAGGAATATTGCTTAATACTATATTCACTACATTCTTTAAGTTCCTTATTTTTTTATTTAAAGAGTAATAGTTAAATTTAAATATGTTCCATTCTCAAGTGTAGTGGATATGGTACTTGCAGCCTGCTTGATAAGATATTTATTTGGGTAATGAAGCACTTAGTTTTCAGTCTCTGCCCCAATGAAGTGTTAGATTTTGAAAAAAAAAATAAAAATCAAGCAATCAAATCTCTCCAGAAAAATATCTATGACAGAATTTAGGCTAAAGCAAGTGATGTCTTGTGACAAAGCAGTCTCTGCTGAAGATATTTGGCAGTGGAGCAATCTTCCAGAGGCAATAAAGCAATCTGTGTATCTGATTATCTTCAGGGAACATTTTTTTTTTCCCTTTTTTGAGCATAGAAGGGCAGTGGTGGAATGAGGGAACAGAATAGGGGAGATACTGGCTATAGATGACATGGATTTTTGTCTACCTGCTTTTCCAAGAGAAAAATAAACCGTTCTTTGCTTCTTCTAAGCAGAATTCTGCCCCTTTGAATAAGGCATATATCTCTAATAAATGTCTGACTTCTAGAACTTTTATATCAGTAGCATAGTTAGTTTATTCTGGAAATACTGGCCATGTAATCACATTAAATAAAAATTAAAATTAAAAAAAGGGAATAAAAAAGGTAGAGAAAAAGAGACCCATGTGTACATATGTATATATTAAGTTGAAATATGACATATTTTGGTTTTCTTTGGATTTAACACTAAAAGACCAATCTTATTTTGAGTGCTTGACAATTTTGTTCTTAATAGTAATAGCACGCATGCTTTACTATTCAGAATATTGTAACCAGAAGCCTTAAATGCTCAAAGGCAGAGAACAGCTTTCCCAAATTTACCAAAAAGAGGAAGAGTTTAAAGAAGCTTTCTATTTCTGACCCTGAGGGACAATAGTTTATCCTTTTCCCAAGGAACTATTACATAAAGAAAACTTGCAATATTTCTGGAGGACCATTAAATCCAGATTATTCCAGAAAAAAGGTAGAGAATTGGGGGCTAGACTAGATGATCTCCAGAGGCCCCTTCCAACGCTATCATTCTGTGATTCTGGGACTAAATTAAAGATTATTAAGAGATACACAGATATCTTCCCCAGTAAACCATATGTTCTACACTGTGTATGACCTAGGTCAAATACCTAAAATGGCCTAGGAGCTTTTTGATGTGGAATTATGTCTTCTCAGCTAAGCAGTTCTTGTAGTGTTTTAAACAACCATCACAGAGGCTACTGTAGATATCATGAGGTATCTACAAAACTGAAACAAGGGTGCAGAAATTGTTCTGCACACTAAAATCAAATCACAGTAAATCAAAAACAGCCTCAAAAAATGTCAAATTTGGAAATACTAACAAAATAAGAAATGTGATGAAAATATCAACAGTGAAATTAAAAAAACCTTAGTGTTGACTTGTTTAGTTTTTGGATTTTTTTTCTTTCTTAGGGAAAGATTTAGTTCTTCAATCCTGTAATTTACACTTCATCAAGCACGTGATTATTCATTGTCAAATACATCTCAAATTTATAATAACTGATAACAGGTATGTGTTGAGCAGGTTATGGGTATTTTAACAGAACAGTTATATCACATCAACCACCAACAAACATATATACCATCAAGGTCAGAGTGAGTATTTCAATCATGTAAACTCAGAGAAATCAAAGCACTTAAACAAGCTTGTGCACTGTACCTGTTGTCTCTTACTTAATTCTATGATATATAAACATAAGGAAACATTTATACAGCATTTAAAATAGCCAAACTTAATAACTATACATGTGCATAAACTAAGTTGATCTGATCAGCTACTCTTGTATATATTTTCAAAGGTCAGAGAGAATTGCACCTGTCTGATAATATTACTTATTTATTTACCAATTATCTACAGAATTGACATTGTAGGTTTTGCTATTTACAGTGAAAGATTGCTGAGCCTTTATTTTATCACGGGGTATACAAAGCATAAATAAAAATAATCAAGTAATTATTTTATGATAGTTTCTATCTCAAGGAAGCACACTAGTCTTCAGCAGAAATAGCTGTACAGATTCTGTGAAGAGGTTATACCATATGGACTGATGGGAAATTTGTTTCTCTCGCAATGAACTCAGAACAATGACATGAAAACAGATTTATCATTTTGAAGTAAGATCAAGGGCAGCTCTATGGAGAATTTTTTTTCCCTTAGCAGTGCATAATGAAAAGGATATGCATTGTGTGAGTGCATAAAATATCACTACAAATCAGCTTAAATGTGTATCTCCATACAAGGCGCAAACAAAATGGAGTTTAAGAGTACACTGTGAAAACTTTTCAGACTTTGACCCACAAAAGGTATCTGAGCTTATTACTTGCCAGCCTTTAGAAATGAATCATTATGGTATTCTGTAATTATCAGAATGATGTCATTCAGCAAAGTGTTGACACATGACCATATTTAACTTTCAGCAGACTTTTTTTATATATTTTTTTTTTCTCACTTACCTTGATAAAGCCTAAATGTAAAATGTTAACACTAGTCTTGAAAGTTCAATTTCCACCTTGTATAATGTGTTTGGCTCAGAAATGACATATACTTGGCACTATTCTACTTCATCAGTGTTAATCATATTTCCTTTCAGCTTATCTTCAAAGATTTCATCTGTCTTATACATTCAGTACTTCTGATTTCAAAGTATTCTTTACTTTCTTATCTTTTTTTAAGTTTTTCATTGTTGGTTATTTAATTTCTTTTAACATTGTTAAACAGGATTTTAGACGGCATCTCCCAAAAGAAATCTAATCCATATAATATAAAGTTCACCTTCAAAGCATCACCCTGTACTTTTTGTTACAGAACATAAAAATATAAGGGCAAAATTGCTAAACTGTATTTCAATCAGGATTCCCGATACAAAGTCAAAAAAATCCATCATCATTACCAGATGTACAGTTAGCAAAGCTATATGGAATTCAGAAAGGTAATTTTTGGAGGATGTATTTTTTTAAAGTACTGTACAACCACCAGTGGAGTGCAGAACAATTTTGATCTCACCCAGGATTCTATGGGACATTAACTGCCTTTAATTTTATGATGTGATATGTGATAGTCAGAAATAAAGTACATAGAAATTCTTAAATGTCAATGTATACAGCACTTTGTAAACAAGAAACACAGCCAGGAAGTCTGATTTGTTTCTGGAAACAATCCCCAGGCTTAAAAGACTGAAAAGGGAGAGCTGCCATCTCCTGTCTGAATTGCAACGACTACGAAGAAGGCATATTTATCTGTAAGTAATTCCCCATTGAATTCCACATTTTAAAGATGCCTGGTCCTCATGTAATATGTGAAAATTAGATATGGGGACAGAGTGATATTTTCTTCACATTAGGAAATAGCAAGTGAACTACATATAACCAGAAGATACATGTATATTCATAGCCAAAGTAGCAATTTTTCATGTCTGGCATTCTAAACAAAAACTTGGCATGAGTTTTTCAGATATATGTGTTTGAAATATACATGTTTTATACTTGATACAGCTGCCCAGGATGTCCTACCTTTCAGGAGTAATGTACAGATGCTGTACTGTGTGTCGGGTTCAAATAAAACGGATTTAAATGAAGACTTCAGCAGAATTGAAATCCATACAGGCAAGGAGAACGCTGTTTCTACAAGTGTTTTGAAGTAAGCCAAAGATGTATTATTATTTCCATCAATGTTGTAGATGTTTTTATACTTATTTATTAAGAAGTAATTACACAATAATAACCCATTTGCTAGAATACAGTAGGTGTTTCCCTCTAGGCCTGATGTACAAATGCCTTGTCCATGGTCAGGTAGAAAATCTAATTTTTTTTTTAATTCTTTTGTGTGTGCAGTAGGTAGAAACTGTGCTTACTCTGGGCACCTCATCAGTCAGTGGAGATCTACCTCCAGGAAACAATTCAGCCTATCTATCTGAGATATGAATCCCCCAAAATATCTTAAAGAGCTCACCAATCTCAACTGATTGAAGACCAGAAAAAAAGGATGACATTTTGCACTGAGATCTAACAGAAATAGACTAATTCAGCCACGAGGCTTTCAACTCTGAAGAACCTTGGTAGAGACCAAGCAAGCATTTCTGAAGCAATGCGAAAAAGTGACCTGAGTCCCACAGCAAACATCACAGACTGCAAATAACATGAAACAGATTTGTGTAGTAGGTAGTTTATGAAGCATAACTGAAACTCTTTATATTTTTTTTTGAGCTAAAAATAAAAAAATTGCTTTTGTTGCAGCAGAGAGGAAGGGGCAGTAGTCAGAACACTGGCCTTCCCAGTCAATAACCAGGTTTCAATACTGAAGACATACAAATCTGACTTTTTCAGCAGCTGTGAGATGGCACAGTAAACTTTAGTGTTAAGATTCTTAAAAATACTGTGAAAGTTCTCTAAAAATTCCAAAAATATATCCCATGCAAGAGATAAAAGAGTTAGTTAATTTCCTAAATGAACAAGTGCCTCTGTAACACTTTACCCCTGCGCCATCTTTCCATATGGGAAAGGTAGCCACCCGTTCAGGAGCCATTTGATTTCAGAGCTGTAGACTTCCACAAAACACCAGTAACAACAAACAAACCAAAACCAAACACTAAGAATATTATTTATTTGTAAGCATAATATTTTTGTTAGAAGCATAAACTTTTGCAACTAGTTCTGAAGGTAAGGGAAGTATAACTAAGTCTGATTTACAGTTCAAAATATTTTGGTGAGAGTTTTATTTCAGTATTTTGTTTTATTAACAAAAATTTGTATTAAAAAACAAAGACCACATTCTATTTTACCTTTCCTATGACTACCACTGAGAGCAACTGACAAGGTAGATCAGGGACAATAATGACAGAATATGATTTAAGGAAGTACTCTGTTTTGCTCATTGTGATTTGTAGGACCTTAGTCATTATTCAGACAAATGGTAGGTACCTACAAAAACGTCTGTAAATCCCAAAAGTTTCATCTATTTCATAAAGAAATGACGTGTAGCCAAGAGTTCATAGTATTTCATTTTTAAATCTTTGGTTAAAATCTTTTAGACAGGAATCTGTTGTATCAGAGTTATCACTTCTTTCTATTTTCCCTTCTTTTGCATTTAAAAATTTATCAAGGATTTAATTATATCTCACAGCCTTGGGCACATAAAGGCTGATGAAATCATGGCCACTAATTTCATGTGAGTTTGGAGCCATGGGAACAAAATACCAATTATGAGATAATCAGGATGTAAGACTAAATCTGAGGGAAGGAAACAGAATCCAGAAACACATCCAACACCTGTGCATAATGCAAATACAAAGGGAAAAAACTGCCCCGCTGAAAGTCAGAGGAAAACTCCACTGATACCTGAAAAACACAAAAAGGTAGCAAAGATGTTGAAACTTCCCACTATGGCATTCTGTAATGCTAGTCACCTTGGCAAAATGTACATGCCCCTAAATGGATAGATACGCTTATTCATGATGTCTGAAATACGGTAACCGTATCCTTCATAATACTTTCATAACCCAGCTCAGGAAGATTGTATTTTCAGTGGACAAGTGTATTATTTCTAACAACTTGTGAGATGTACTCAGAATTGTTCAGTATTGTTATCAAAATTCTTATGGGTGGCATTTCCAAGAATGTCCTAAAATCATAGTATTCATTGGGAGGGTAAAGAAAACGAGATATCCGCTGCACTTCTGTCACAATCATAATGCTGACCTCTGCAATCTGACATGCAGACAGGATTATGATTGTATTAACATTGGAAAAAAAACCCCTATTTTCCCAAATACACATTTTACTCCCACAATCTTTTTTCTGTTATAGAATCTCAGGGATCAGAATTCTAATGCATTCTGCCCTACTGTGCACCATTTTATCATAAGGCTGCATTATGCTTTTTTGCCCACCAGTCTGCAAATGTTTGGGATCTGCTAATTGACACCCATCTTAGGTGGATAACTCAGAATTTAAAAGACAATTTAATTCATATTCTCCTATTTTCTATTCTGACAAGTCATTATATCAGGTGGTGCCGGCTGAAAATCATGTAAAATCCACCCTCACACTGCCCAGACAAATAGAAATGTCATGACAATAATGGAGTTATTAATGAAGTACCATTTACATTAATAGCCCCATTTATATAGCACACCAAGCTAAGTTTATAGTGGTACTTCACTAATTTTCTTCTCTGACCTAATTTGGCAAAGGAGATATATATATTTTAATTTTGACATTTTTTTCTGTCATCAGATCTTCGTGCAGCAAAAGGAAAAAGGGAAGCATTTGAATGTAGGAGATGGACCAAAAGAGATTTCCTTTATAACGTGTCTTTTTACAGTTGCATATACTGTAGGTTTTTTTCCATCATCTTTTTTATCCTTTACAAGCTATTTTGGACCAAGTACATTCCAGGAGTGATTGTGCTGACTTCCACTGAGTCACACGTGGGATGAATTTGGCCCTTTCTGTTCTCCTCAACACTCAGTTGTCATTATAAAACTCTGAACCATTTGTTGGATTAAAGGCATTCTTTTTTCTGATCTCAGAGTTCTTCTAATCCTGTGTGTGACTCCGTTTCTCAGTTACGTGAAATGTTATCATATTCTATTGACTGATGTTCTGTGATGCATGTTCTTATATACTAAGTCTATTGATCTCATGATAATTTTGCATGTTGTTGTAATTCCCTTAACCACAAAAAATCTGTAACAAATAAAAAATTTAAATTATACATATATGTGCATAATATTTGAAGAGTTCAGCTTTGTGTCTCTTTGACAAAAAAAAATAATCTCCAGCTTCTTATAACATAACAAAGAAATTATTTCCCCAAAAAGCATACTTAAAAGGGCCACACTGACCAGGCTTACAAAACAAACTATTCTTTTGAATTAAAAATATGGAACTTCTATCACAGTGTTTCGATTTCAGCTGCTCCCATGAAAATGGGTATGTTTCACTGTGATTATATGTTATTTGCAAGCCCTTTCAAATCCAGCCACATGGGCTGGAAAAAAGTTACAGCCTTGATCTAGGTCTATGAAGTAATGCTTCCTCAACCATATTTTTTTGGGTTTTTATGGCTCTGATCCCTTGCCAACCACACCTTTCCTTTTCTGTGAAGTCTTTTTTGTATCTGTGTCTTAAAAGCTGCCAATAGAAAAAATCAGAAAGCATCTAGAGGAACTGAGGAAAACATAACTAAGCAGGGACTACACAAAAGGTGGTGATTAATGGTATGTACTGAATGAATCTTTTTTCTATCTGACCTCTTGCATCATCAAAAATCATCAAGATGTCTTGGGAAAACTTCCACAGTGAGGTGTCACTGGATGTTCAGGTCTTCATTGTATTTTTTCCAAATACTCTTCTGACACACATAAAATTTCACACTTTTGTATTTTTTTTTAAATAAGAAACAGTGTCTGCCAAAGTACAGAATAATCTAAGTTATGTATTAAGGTAAAAAAAAGGGAAGAAAAAGTCATAAATAAAACATAAATTCTTTGAAGAATGAATGGGTATTATAGAGGGCATGATCCATGTTTCTCTACAGGTCACTAAAGGAAAAAGAGAAAGAAGGTCTAAAGTAGTGTCTAATTGGTTATTTACAATGGCCTCAGATCCCTCAGATTTTTATTATTCTGCAAAGAATTATGGGATATTTAGAACATCTTTTAGGGATGGATGTTTCCTATATACTGCTTTTCTTTCAGGACAAAGGCTCATGTGGATCTGCAGTATTTTAGACCTTTGCAGGGAAAGGGAAGTCTGACCTTTACATGAAGCAGTATGAATTCCTCAGGAAATGATAATTATGAAGGAAACCTTACAGTTCCAGGGTCCACTTGTCTCCCAACAAGGAAAGACAGAACAAAAGGTTTGCTCTACAACAGCATAGAATATCCTACTCTTAACCCCATTAAGACTTCATACTCCAACAATCAGAAACTACTTTGGCTGCTGAAATCTTGGAAAAGGACTTTTGTTATACCTATGATTCCTTAAGTTGTTGCATTCTGCACGGCTATGTGTGCTTAGCAGTAATTTAAATAAATCAAAACTATATTTAGCATTAAACAAGTGGTGGAAAACATCTCTACAGTGATTGAGATTCACCAAATACTGGGTTGAGTAGTCAACCAGTATTTGAGCATGTTGATTAGCCAACAGGGCCTTCTGTCTAAAACTTCTAGCATCTAGCTTTATTTATTATTGAACCCTTTGACTTAAAAGAGGTATTGACAAAGTGAAGATAGTACAACAAAAGACCTCTGGGATGGGTTGGGGACTGCAGCACATGATTTGTCAGCAAAGACTGAGAAAACTGAATTTGCATGAACTGAAAAAGAGAAGGGTCTTTGTGATGTTTTGGCCCTGGCTAGAGGCCAAACGCCCACCAAAGCCGCTTGCTCACTCCCCTTTTCAGCCAAAAAGGGGAGAATATATATATTGTGAGGCTTAGGACTCGAGATAAGGTCAGAGGGATCACTTTCCAATTAGTGCAATGGGCAAAACAGATTCAACAGGAAAGTGATTTATCAAAATGGAACTACATACGCAGTGAACCAGAGTCGGGTAATGAGAAGTGTGGCCAGGTGTTAAAGCACCTTACCCCTGCCCCTCCCTTCTTCGCAGACTTAAACTTCATCACAATTTTACTCACTTCTTCCTCCCCCAACATGGCACGGGGAGGGGCAGGGAATGGGGAGTGGGGTTCCAGTTAATTCCTCACAAGCTGCTTTCCTCCTCCAGATCTTAACACTTCTCCTTTCCCCCAGCCCCTTCCTTCTTCACAGACTTTAATCATAAATTTGATGCCTTCTTCCCCACCCCCCCATCACGGCACGGGAAGGGGCAGGGAATGGGGAATGGGGATTTTCAGTCCATTCCTCCTGAGTTGTTTTCCTTCTTAGCTGGGGGGAGGAGGCAGTGGGGGGGGGCATTCCACACACACACCCCCTTCCCCTGCTGCACCATGGCGTCCCACCCATGGGAGACAGTCCTCCATTAACTTCTCCAGAATCACTCCTCTCTATCAGGGAGTCATCTCCTTACCACGGGCCTCAGCACGGCTCCCTTACATGGGGTGCTGAACTTTGGGCCCAGACTGCTCCAGCCTTGCCCCCCCCACCAGAGTCATAAGTCCCCTGGCAAAACTGCTGTGGCATGGATCAATCTTTTCACAGGCCGTAGATGTCTCCACTCCACATCCTTATCCATGGCCTGTGAGGAGACACCCACTCCACCATGGTCTTCTCCACGGGCTGCAGGGGAATCTTTGCTCTGGTCCCTGGAGCATCTCCTCCTCACCTTCCTTTTTCACTGATGTTTGTTTCTGCCAAGTTTCTCACATCTTCTCATTCCTATCTCTGGTAGCAAAAACTTCCAATAGGTGTTTTTTTCCTTCTGAACTATGTTATTGCCACCATCAGTGGCACCCATAGTGCTTCATACTTCCCCCCCCTGCCTCCTTTGGGCCTGGCCTCAGTGTCCATGCAGCTTATTACATCTTCTCTCTCCTTTCTCCGGTGGCAAAATGCCTGCAGACTTTTTTCTCCTATATGTGATTCCCAGAAGTGCTGTGACCATCGTTGGTTGGTTCACCCCTGGTCAGCAGCAACTTTGGACTTGAATTGGCAAATGTTTACTTTCTGGGGCCCACAGAGAGCTTCTAGCTTGCAGAAGCTGTCTTGGCAGCACAGCTACACAGAACTGCGACAGTCATGTAAGATCTAATTGCTCTCCTAAATTACCTAATGGTGACCTGCAGGAAAGATAGAAGCAGACTCTTCTCACAGATGCCTCATAAAGAAAAAGAGGCCATGATCAGAAGGTGGAGCAAAATACTTCCCATTAAATAAAATTAAACCATATTTCATTATCAGAATGCTTAAGTCCCCAAATGGAACAAGTTGCCCAGGGTGGCTCTGAAATGTACATCTTAAATTCCAGGTCATGACCAAACTGATCTAATTAGAAAGCCAGCACTGGTTTGAGGAAAAGGTTGTACTAGAGTATATACAAAAGTCCCTCTCAACCTAAAAAATATTTGTGCTGCCATGAAATATGAGGACCAACATTCTAAACAACATAAGTATCCATTTTGCTAGCATTCTTGTTAAAATGTAGTCTTCCTTCAGTTGTATCACCTTGGAATTCAACTCTTATTTTTTGCAGTGCATCTCAATACAGAAAAAAAAAATTTCAGATCAAGACTGAAGCTTGTCACCAACTTAACCAGTTGGTTTTGAAAATTGCACAATGAGCAGCAAAACACACCATGACTTGTTTGTTATTATTTTTATTATTTAAGTTCTTAGTTAAGCAGTTTAGGCACAGACCTACAGTGGAGCCCGTGCTTCCTAGATCTATCTGTGCACAAGAGGAATTTGCATATTATTAATTATTAAATATAAATATATGTTTTCATTGGATCTACAGCTTGAGGCGCTGTGGTGCAAGGACACACTTGAATGATCCCTCCATACCCAACATGCTAAAACTCTAAGGAGAGAAGACAAAGAGGAAATCTCAAAAGAAAATGAAAGTACAAATCCACAAATGGCAAACTGTGATATTTATACAGGACATATTTTGGAGCCAGACAGATATTCATTGAGGATATTCTCAATTATTTAATCACAGGACCACTTCTTCCTCTCTTTTGCCCTTCCTCATGGCATACCAACTGGCTTCTTCAATGAAGGAAGAAACAGTCATAGTTCTAGCTATCCTTCACTAGCTTACAGGAGTGGGGACAACTACTGTCTTTGGTTCTTTCTGAAATAAATTCCAGTTTCTGGAAAATTATGACAAGTAACTTGTCTCTGTTTATTAATCACAAGTGAGGCAGAATAGTTTCTCCCTGTACAAGATGTTTATCTACCTATCTACTCTATCCCTTAGGCAGTGGTCAAATAGCAGTTTTAGGAGGTAGTTCAACACAACTAATTTAGATCTCTACATTAGAATGAAATAAAATGAATCTTCCTTTACATAAACTACAGAAACAGTCTAGCTAGATTATCTAGTACAGAAACAGTTCACAGATGAATCTCAATTTCACGGTTAGTAGATTACAAAGTTAGTTACAAATTTAGCACCCTAATAATCATTAAAAAGTGGCTGGTTATTTCATGAAGGTCTACTGGTTCTTACTTCTAGGACCCAAACCTTCTCTTTACTGTTTTGGGTAGGCTGCTCAGCCATTATGTATGCTTACTTCTCCAAAGACTGTGTCCTCTCTGATAAAAGACTCCTCAACTTTTAACTATAGACTTCATTTAAGAGCAAGTACGCAGCATAGGTTTCTCATACAGGGAATAGTAAAAAGAAAACTCTTTCTGGTAGTGACAAAGCCTTCACAGAGTAAGGTCATCTCTGCAGCAGCTTAAATCAAACTGTTTCCATTTACTTAACAATCCACTTTTGTGCAGCTATCACATATTTTTACTTCATTAATGATATTGTTTCTGTATTCAACATCATTCAAGTTGCTATCACCATATGAAGAACATGTGCCTGTTCATGTCCCATATTATTAAATGCTAAATATGCTTATTTTCATGTTATCATCTTATAGTAACATACTGTGTCAATTTTGTTAACCCAAAGGAATCAGAAATCTTGATTAGTCTACTGTTTATCTTATTATCAAATAACCACGACTTCAGTGATACAGCTACATTAAGTAGGTTTCGTTATCTTTATATGTACACAGTTTTGCATCAACATAAAATAATATTATTAAGTTCAACGTAGCAAAGGATACCCATAACAGGCAAAATGTTACAATAAGAATACATAACATTTGTATTTGTTGTTGGTGATAGAACTTGTCCATTTGACTATACCAGTCTCTTTGAATATTTGCTCTGTTCTCCCTGTTTCTGATGTTTATGCTGACATTAATGTTCAGAATCCTTGTAGTAGTCTGTACAAAAGCTTGATTCACAATTTTCTTTCATAAAATATGAAACTCAATAGTAGTTTGCAAGTCTACCAGTGTCAAATATCTGTTAGTTATGTACCACTTGGTCATCTCTAACCCAACTAAGAGAACTTCATTTGGGAGCCATCAAAAAAGAAAGGAAAGGATTTTCCACTGTTCTGGATACAGCATCATGTGAGAAGCAGCTCTTTTTTTCAGAGGGCAACAGTAGGCCCTACACACAGATGAGGAATTTTCCCATCTCTTTTACCTCCACATCCAATTCAGGAAGTGTTCTCCAAGACTGGTTTATTCACAGGATTTCCTCGTAACAATGCTCAGAGAATACAACCTCATGTTAAAACGGGACAGTGTATGCAAGATGCAGACACCATATATTGAGTAGTTTCTCCTTCCCAGGAAAAAAAAAAAAAAAAAGAGACATTTGAGGTTTTGCTTTGTGGGTATTTTTTTTTCTTCCACCATAAAAAAATCCTAACTAAAATGAAAGACTTCTTTTATACTAAATTCCCAATAAACAGTATGGCAGTGCCAGCAGAAGCTAATGCCATCGTATGGATATTAATATGGAGTTGGAGCAGGAAATTTGTTGGTTTTTACCCTACTCCCTAACCCAGATATCCCAGACAGAATAAACTTAACCATCTAAAAGCCTATTACTCAAAACTTCTGAAACTTTAAAATTCCAAACTAATTCAGTGAACAAATCAAGGTCATCTAATCTTGGAACAGCAATGGCTATCTGCCACTTAAAGCAGAGTTTGACAAGTACAAGCCATTACCAGAAGAACTCTTGAGGCTGTTGAATGTTAGAGTAATGGATAAGTTTAATTACTTAGGTAACACGAAATAGAGGGGGAAAAAAGAACTTTATTGTGTGGAAGACAACTTCATAACACATAGAATACAAACTCAAGCTTGAAAGAATGACCTCTTCCATCTGCAGTTTACTGAATGAAATGGCTTGAGAACAGAGAAAAATAAAACTTGGGTCCAATAATCTTATGCTTTATACTAAGCAAGATTCATGTCCAGAGAAAGGAAAAAAAACAGTTAAAAATATTTAAAGGAGAATTGCAGAATTAACAGGTAAAAGATATAAGAATCTGTTATTATTCTATAAAAGGAGGAACTTAGAACTCAAATAAAGCAGATATTACAGAATCACAGAATCATAGGGGTTGGAAGGGACCTCGAGAGATCATCGGGTCCAACCCCCCTGCCAAAGCAGCTCCCTAGCTCATACAGATAGGCGTCCAGACGAGTCGTGAATATCTCCAGAGAAGGAGACTCCACCACCTCCCTGGGCAGCCTATTCCAGGGCTCTGTCACCCTCACTGTGAAAAAGTTCTTCCACATGTTGGTGCGGAACTTCCTGTGCTCCAACTTGCAGCCATTGCCCCTTGTCCTGTCCCCACAGACCACTGAAAAGGGGCTGGCCATTGGCCACTGCATCCCATACTTCAGATATTTATAAACATTAATTAGGTCTCCCCTTAGTCTTCTTTTCTCTAGGCTGAACAGTTCCAGCTCACTCAGCCTTTCCTCATAGAGGAGATGTTCCAGGCCCTTAATCATCTTTGTAGCCCTTCTCTGGACTCTCTCCAGGAGATCCCTGTCCTTTTTATACCAGGGAGCCCAGAACTGGACACAATACTGGAGGTGGGGCCTGACCAGGGCAGAGTAGAGGGGGAGGATCACCTCCTTAGACCTGCTGGCAACACTCTTCCTGTTGATAAAAAAAGCAAAGCAAACTACTGGCAACTGTTAAAAAAACTGCTGAAGGATTGTGGTAGCTTGACACTGCCCAAATTATTCAATCAGAAAAACCTTCTGAGAAAAACAATCCTGTGAAAGATAAATCCCATAAAAATGGAGGAAGTAATACAGAATTTTGGAGCTGAGGGGACTATAGCAGCTGTAGGCCAGCTATAGATATGGTATTATAGAGGAAGTCTCATTTTAATACAGTATTTCAAATCTTATAATCCAAACCACTAGATAGTGCTGGTTGCTGTCTTCCACAGAGGCTCACAGCAAGACCTCTGGTATTGACAGTGCCCAAGACTAATGGTGTCATACCACCTGGTCCTGAGAGTGCATTGGGCTGGGAGTCATTGAAGCATCCTAGCACAGTCACCTCTCTCCCAACTTATTTTTCATACAAAAAAAATTTGGGGTTGCAGAACAAAAGGAAACTACACTAAAGTTTCTCAAAGGTTGAAGTCAGGATTATGGGACCAGGACGGGAAGACTCTAGCAATAAGATCAATTTACATATAGTGTGGAAACAACAGATCCCTGTAAGACCACTTGATCTCTGATGGAGCAGCTAAAAGATAGGTTGAAAATGACATTCCAGGAAAGAGAGATGAAAAGAGAAAGTTTTAAAAAGTACTGATCCATTTTGTGTCTGCAAGCGATAGTTACCCTCAGAAGACAGTGGAAACTTGGTAACAGCTGGTCTTGAAGAACTTAATGTTTAGTATTTTGCAGTTAATTCAGGTAGATGAGGCTCAGGCAGAGGAGACTAACTGCAGAGATATAATACAGTGATTTGAGAAGTGTTGCTCATTCTATAAAAATGAAACCCATCAGCAATGCATTTTTAAGCAGAGAGCACAAAAAATGGGAAAACATCGAAGTGCTCATGTGTGAAGAGATAATGTAGCAATTCAGGGACAAACCGAATCCTTGATAATATCAGATCATGATTGGAATCTGGAACAAAACAGCCTAAAGGAGACATTAATTGAAGACTCAGATTTAATTCTTGACCAGCAATTAGAATTTGTCTAGCAAAGAGAGTTACACAGAACAGACAAATCCGTGGACTTCAGACAGTCATCTGAGACTTGCAGACATGATAGAGAATCCAGAATAGTGCAAGAAAGGACACCTGAGGCAGAAAAGCTTTCAGAGGTCAAAGTAAGAATCTATTGAAACCAGAACATGATGCTCTGCATGCTGTGGTAAACAGCTGGAGTCAGCTGAAACAGAGCCCCAGGATATGGCAAAACCAGAACTAATAGACTTACTGCCATCTGACAGCAGTCATCCTTATTTCTCACAGGAAACACCATCCCTACTCCTGCATTGTCCCAGGACTGCATGCAGGGCACCTCTAAGATCAAATCACACATTTCTATTTACTTGTAATCAGCATCTGGGCCATACACATTTTAAATTTTGCATTATGTTATTTGTTAACTACAGGGTTATTGTTGTTAAGTTTAGCTAGAAACAGACAAAAGAGGAAAACGTCTTTAAGATATTGATTCAAGCTATTTTAAACTAATACAAATGTTAATATAATATCAATGATAATCCATTACAGCTTAGTTACTGAAGGATCACAGATTTAACAGCTTCATTCAAAATGAAGTAACCTACATCTGGCCTTGTTTAGTTAATTAATATAGAGGCAGATAACTAGTCTAAACTAGTACTCACAATGCAAGGAAAATCCAGTCTTTAAAATGTTTGTTGAGACATCTCTTGTTTCTGAGACATGGACTTTGTCATTAAGCTATGGTCTGTGAAGAAAGGTGGAATATGGGCACACACTGAGAGATACGAACGCCACAGACTGAGTATATCTTTCTCATAGATATCAGCGACTGACAGTAAGGGGTACTCAGATCTGCAGAAGAGCTAGACAGAGACCTGGTAAATTGTGAAAGACCAGGCAAGGCAGGTACTGACAAAAATTAGATGGTCTAGGAGGACTGTGTCTATACCTCTTTTCAAAAAATGAATGCTATCTTAAGAAATAATTTGTTGAAGCATACTTTTGATGGTAAAAAATTATGTATCTTCAGTGCTTTCTCTTTTTCCCTCCCAACTCATTTCTCTAAGCAGGCTCTAAAAGATGTCATCAAAAATTATCTTTGAAATTAAAGGGTACCTGAGGAAAACTAAACTTTAAAAAAGTTTTAGAGACCTTTCTTGAAGCCTCTGTGCTCTCTTGAAGCTTGATATCTGCCAGCTTTTGTACGGTATGATGAGGAACATCATGTAGAATAATGAGGCATTCTCAAATTAAAGGATAAAACAGATCCAGCATAAAACCTCCTACAAGACACACAGTATTATAAATATTCTTAAGCTGTATAAACTCATCTAGTCGATCGCTTTGCTTCTTGTATTATTGATATACTTTGATATACATTTACTGTGATTTACTGTGATGCCCCATTCATTTTTCAAGTCTATTGTTTCAGTATAATATTTTAAGAAGCAACATTTAAAAATATGACCACTTTACCTGGATCATTATTTGTTTCTACAAAAAAAGAAGAAAACCTTTATAAGAAGAAAAGACCATATATGAAAAGTAAATATATCATCATGGTTATACATATCAAAAATACAATGTTAGAAAAGTATATTCTCTACGCAAAAAAGACATTCTACTCTATAATTTCATACTGAGTACATTTTTATCTTTCATTTTGGATAGCTTTTATCATATTCACACTTCTCTACTTTGCTCAGAAATAATGAACAACTTCAAAAGGTTATATTTTTAGTTGAAAAGACTTTCAACTGAATTTTAATTTAAAAAAAAAAAGAAAGAAAAAAACTGGGAAAAAGGACAGAATGTATGTATGCAAAGTTACAGCATAACATTTCAGCCTGCCTCCAGTGAATGCTTGTTTTCTACTATGATGTAAATGGCATAAAGGTATAAAAGATCATTTTTGGTATCTGTAAAAACTGTATAGAAATACAGTTCATACCACATAATAGAAAAAAGAACCAGTAGCAGCTAGATTTGTCAGCTAGCACAAAGAAGCAAAGTAGCACTTGCTAGCTGTCTCAGTAGAGCAGATAGTGTGTGTCAAATGCTAAGAAGCAGTCTTCCCCATAAGCAATTTCCAGACAGCTGAATCCACAATGCTAAAGCCAGATTATAGTTGGTTTTAGTTTTGATTTCATTATTGAAACTGATCGTTTTTACACTACCTCAGTCTCTTATAAACTATTCCTACAAACACACTTGAGTAACTTTATGCAAGTCATTCTCTTATTAGAGCTCTATACATACATACATACATAATTATTTGCAGTTTCTGGCCACTAAAATGTGTGTAGAACACAGGAGACACTACCCTCAGCTCACAAACAGATAATGATCCTACCACACAGAGCTAGAAAAGCTTATTTGTGAAAAATAATGCCTCAAATCCATATACAATATAATGAAAATTCTCTTAATATTACTAAGCATAGGATGTCTGCTTTACATACTTATATGTATATATTTGAAGTACTGTGTATACAAACCTCCCTGAACACCTTCTAGCTCCTGAGTAACATAATCCTGATCGCATGATTTATTGTTTGCAGAGCACTAGTGTTGGAAGTTAGCATGGCTTATGGTGAATCATTCATGGCCAGTTCAATAACTGAAATGACAGTGGTTAAAAACTAAACATTTAATAATCAACAGCAGCCTGAAATACTATTTTGAATTGAACATTTGTATGCTATTCTCCCATCTTAAAGCACCTGTCACTAAGGTGTACTTTTTCAAATAGTTTAAGGGTTTGTTTCCAATATACAGGTTTGTCTTGTTTCTCAAATGTTTTGCTGATGTATGGATTCTTTTAATGTAAGTTTTTTTTCTTGTGTGGGCATACTGTTTTAGAGAACTGAAAGCTGACTAGATCTCTGCAGAACCCTTGAAAGTCTAAAAGTAGGATATTGTGTAAAACAAACTAAGTAGAATTTTCATACAGGCTGAATCAGGTGCAACCAACCAGAAGAACAGAGACAAATTTGAATGAAGGACATGAAGTCATCAAAGAAAATTAAGTTCCTTGACCAACAAGCCAAAATATCATTATAATAAAGATGAAACTTTAAGTCTAAACAAGGACACCCTAATTGCACGTAACTGTGTGCAGATTTTCATATCACACCTCCCAAGGGGTTCCTAAAATATTCTTGGGGACAGAAGGCTGCAATCGGGACATGATGTCATCCACTGAGTTAAAGTAGAAAAATATTGCAGACCTGTTACTGTAAATTATAACTGGCAGTAAAAGCTGCAGACCCATCCTGAGTAGAGAAGAAATCACCCTATAAAATTCTACCAAAATATCTGGAAAACACAGAACCACAATTTTTGAAGTAAAGGACATACCATGAAATATAGGATACCTGTCCTGCAAGTATCTTCAGGAATGTGTTTTAAATGTCAAACCATTGGACTTTTAATTAATTAATTATTTAATAAGCACCAACTAGCAATAAATGAATGCAGAAGTTGTTTATGAATTGTAGCTCTCTGGTGGTATCGTAGTACCAAAATGTTTCCTGTAGCAGCAACCAGCTACATCATTTAGTGATGTTTTAAGAAGGTTGCTTTCTAGACAAATAGCATTTTGGGTTAAAATTCTCCTTTTGCACTGATGACCTGCATAGGCTGACACAGACCTTATACTATGTGTACTTCATTAGTGCATTGGCTTTAAGTAGAGCCTGAAATTCATCCCAAGGTGCTGAATTAAAACGAGATTATTTGCAGTGTTTTCTTAAAATAATAATAAATTTAAAAAATCCATTAACCTTGGATATAGACTAATGTCATCACCTGCCAGATAATTCTATACACCTTTTTCATCACTGCTATAATTAGTGATGTTTTCTTTTTTCTACTGTGCAGTTCAGTTAAGGAAAGGAAATACTGCATTTTCACTTGCAAGACATCATTTTTATTCTTGATTTAACTTTTGCCTAATATGGAAAAAATATATCCTTCATTTTGTAGTTTCTGTGTTAAGGACAGTTTTTCAGTGGAGAAGGTTGTTTGCTTTGTTTAAATAATACCCTGATCAAAGGTGTTTATCTTGTGTTTTCAGAAGACAGGCATGGTGGACTAAAGCAATGAATATATAAAGAGAGAGGCAAATTCAAGAAATAAATTTCATGACAGCAGCATACTGATAGGCAGGCAGTTTGAGATCCTGAGAAATGTTTTGACTCTGCATTTAAAGATAGATATTTTTATTTATAACAAATGTATGCCTGATTCACCAGTAAAAAGGCACTAAACCCTTTTGTGAGTTGCACCTTCACTGCATGGATTTTAGGATATGATTAAACTTGACACACAATGAGTAAATCTATCCTCTTGTCCTGAGATAACAAAATTTTTGTCCTACATAATGTAAAGCACAATTACTGGAACTGTTTGTAATAGCATCAAGGTCTATCTTATAGTTTCTGTAAGAAGCTCATGACCTTCTAGCTATGGCTGAAGTAAAAAATGTTGGAAGAGGTAATCTCACAAAATTAGCTGTGAAAGATTAGAAACTAAAAAAACCCAACAAAATCCACCATCAAAACAAACAAAACAAAACAAAACAAAACAAAACAGGATCTTCTGCTTTCTGTCAAGGATTCATAAGAAGTGACATTCATTAAAATTTGTAATTCTCAACAGTTTTGAGATTCATAATTCTGAAGTGATATGGTGTAGAAGCCTTATACTTATATATTGTATTATAATAAATTGTATTACATTTGTTGTATATACATATATAAGTATGTTTTCTTGCTATTTCATAACTGAATAATGCTATTGCAGTATTGTAGATCTGAATGATTTTTCTGCTGCAGTCATGGTAGTTGCTGTAAATGTGAATTTTTATAGCGGTCTTTTATCTAAACACATGTGCATTTATATAGCCGCTTTATTTAAGTTACTCCTGGGGTAAGTATACAACATTAAAAAGAGTATTTGGAATGGAAAAGGGTTATCTATTCTTGTTAGGAAAAAGCTAATCTGCTGCAGGTAATTTTTGTAATATTGATATAGACTAGGGGCATTCTCCTGGTTTAGGAGTAGAAAGAATATCTCACTATTTAACCAATAACCCAGCCAACCCTGTTAGATATCCTGTAAAACTTTAAAAAACTTCTTTTATAATTTCTGGTTATCATCTGTCCTGAAGCCAAAAGCACCTGCAAGAAAGGAACACTTATGGCTTTTACTGAATTTAAAATAAATTTTAAAATCTAGAAATCAGTGGCAGAAACAATCACTGTTCAACCTGTCAAAATGTAATTGGATTAGAATAAAGAACTCATATTCCTGTTTGTTAATTAGTGTGCTTCACTGAAAAGACTATTGTGCAAAGGTAATTGTACTGGGCAGTTTTAAAGATGTGCTTTTATTTCTACAGCTACTGTAGTGCAGTGCTGATGCTATCAGTTTAATTTATTAGAATCATGGAGTCATTTAGGTTGGAAAAGATCTTTAAGATCATCAAATCCAACTCTTAATCTAGAACTGCTAAGTCCACCACTAAACAATGTCCCTAAAAGCAAGACATCTACAACCTTTGTAAATACCTCCAGATGTGGGTCTTTCAGACACTCCTCACAGAACTTACAGTATAGACATTTCACTGGCTTTGTTACCCTTCTTTGGACACGCTCCAGCACCTCAATGTCTTTCTGGTACCCAGGTACCAAACACAGTACTCAATGTGCAGTCTCCCTAGGGCTGAGAACAGGGGGACAATAACTTTCCTAGTTCTGCTGGCCACACAAACCAGGATACTGCCACCTTGGCCACCTGAGCACACAGCTGGCTTGTATTCAGTGGACTACTACCTGGACAGGCTGGAGATGTGAACCCAGATGAACCTTGTGAGGGTAAAAATAGCCAAGTGCAAGATTCTGCACCTGGGTCAGGACAATCCCCATTATCCATACAGTTTAGTAAATGATGTGCTTGAAAGCATCACTGAGGAAAAGGATTTCAGGGGTACTCGTGGATGAGAAGCTAGACATGAGCCACCAATGCAGCCCAGAAGGGGATGCATCTGCAGCCCAGAAGACCAACCACATCCTGGGCTGCATCAAGAGAGGTCTGCCCCTCTATTCTGCTATGATGAGACCTCACTTGGAATACTGTGTCCAGCTTTGGAGCCCTCAACATAAGAAGGACAAGGACTTGTTGTAGGGCCACAAAAAATGATCCAAAGGCTGGAGTACCTCTCCTATGAAGATAGGTTGAGACATTTGGGCTTGTTCAGCTTGGAGAAGAGCAGGCTCCAGGGGGACCTTATAGTGGCCTTACAGTACCTGAAAGGTGCCTATAAGAAAGCTTGGGAAGAACTATTCACGAGGGCATGTAGCAATAGAATGAGGGGTAACAATTGTAGACTAGAAGAGGGTAGATTTAAGTTGGACATTATGAAAAAGTTCTTCAGTATGAGGGGGTAGATCACTGGAACATGTTGCCTGGAGAGGTAGTGGAGGCTCCATCCCTAGAGATATTCAAGATCAGGCTTGATGGGGCTCTGAGCAACATGATCTACTGAAAATGTCCATGCTCAGTGCAGGGGTTGGACTAGATGACCTTTAAAGGTCCCTTCCAACCTAACACATTCTAAGATTCTATGATTCTAAGATGCCCAGGTCCTTTTCTACCAGGCAGCTTTCCAGATACATTTCCCCAAGCCTGTAGCACTGCATGGGCTTGTTGTGACCCAAGCACAGAACCCATCACTGAACCTTGTTGAACCTCATACAGTTGCACGCGGCCCACTGATCCAGCCTGTCCAGATCCCTCTGTAAAGCCTTCCTACGGTCAAGCAGATCAACACTCCTGTCCAATGTGGTGCTGTCTGCAAATTTACTGATGGTGCACTCAATCCCCTTGTCCACTTGATTAAGATCTTAGTTGATTGATTAAGGTCTTAAACAGAAATTGCCCCAATACTAAGCTCTGGGGAACAGCACTTGTGACTGGCTGCCATCTGGATTTAACTCCATACACCACCACGCTTTGGGCCATACCCTCCAGTCAGTTTCTAATCCAGCAAAGCATACACACATCCAAGCCATGAGCAGCTAGTTTCTCTAGAATACTGCAGGAAAAGGGGTCAAAGTCCATTCATAGCCTTTCCCTCATCCACTAATCAGGTCACCTTGTCATAGAAGGCAATCAGGTTTGTCAAGTAGGACTTGCCTTTCATAAACCCAAACTGACTGGGCCAGATTACCTGGCTGCCATGTATGTACCGTGTGAAGGCACTCAAAATGATCTGCTCCACTGACACTGTGGTCAGACCAACAGATACCTAGTTCCCTGGATCCTCCTTCTGTCCATTCTTGTAGATAGGTGTCATATTTGCTAACCTCCATTCAACTGGGAGTTCCCCAGTTAGCCAGGACTGCTGTTTAATGATGAAAAGTGGCTTGGTGATTACTTATGCCAGCTCCCACAGGAATCCTTACTCACTCTTTCTTTGGTCCAGTATGGGGTCCTTCCCTCATGAGACAGTCCTACGCTAACTTCTCTACCTTGAGTCCTTCCCATGGACTTCAGTTCTTCATGAACTGCTCCAGTGTGGGTCCTTTCTATGAGGTGCAGATCCTCAGGAACAGACTTCTCTGGTGTGGGTCCCCTATGGGGTCACAAGTCCTGCCAGCTTTGGAATGAGGTCCTCTTTTGGAATGAGCTCCTCTCCACAGGCTGCAGGTCCTGCCAGGAGCTTGCTCCAGTGAGGAATTCCCTAGGGTCACAACCTCATTCAGGTGTCTCCACCTCCTCCTATGTGGAAACCTCCATGGTCTTCAGGTGGAATTTCAACTCTCCATCATCCTCCATGGTCTGCTTCACCATGGTCTCCACCATGGGCTGCCAAAGAATCTTTGCTCTGGTCCCCAGAGCACTTCTTCCTCCCCTTCCTTCTTCACTGACGTTGGTTTCTGCAAAGCTTCTCACATCTTCACACTCCTTTTTCTGGAAGCAAAAAAGCTTTTTCCTTTGTAAATATGTTATCACAGAGGTGCTACCACCATTGCTGATAGGCTCGTTCTTGGTCAGCAGTGGGTCCATTCTGGAGATGGCTGGTATTGGCTGTGTCAGAACTAGGGGAACAGACTTGAATTTCAAGTGACAAATCATGTGGGTAGCATGTTTTAATTATAGTTAGTAATCTAGAGAAATAGAGGTATCTTGATTGCATGGTGACATGATAAATTAGAAATTAGTAGCTGTTTGAGTAAATATGATGACCCAGATTCTCCTATTACTTTATGCACGCTACAATGTAGGTACCTATGTGTTTCCTTTTATAGCAAATGAGAGAGAAACGATGGTTTAGGGTGCAATACAACAGACCTGGTTTAAACATCTACCTTGGGATAATGCTTTAACAGCTTCTTAGAAAAGCTCATTTCTCCTGGGTGACACACTCTATCTTGCACATTTCTGCATGTAATCAGCTGGATTTCACTCCCAGGTATTCCCCATGCAGTGTCTCCACAGCAAAGCAGCCATAAACTGTAAAGCAGACATCCCCAGGATAATCACCCTTTTCCCAAGTATCACAGAAACATACAATTTCTCCATAATTTTCTCAGCATCAGGGCAATGGCTAGGTGAAACACATATAACTAGTCTATGACTAGGCTAATAGTATTTTTTTCACTGGGGATTGTAGGATTTCGTAGCATCTTGGCTTGTTTTGTTTTTTAGCTACTCCAAACATAGCCTATATATATACATTTGCATGATACTACTGGTAAACTTTTTAATCTGCTATACAAGAACCCCAAGCATGACGGTCTACAAGATGGGACCACTCCTCATACATTTCTATTTGTGTCTCCATGGATCTTGAAACATGACAGGGAGGGGATCTAGTTAAACTCAGTCTGTTTAAAAGCCTGAAGGGAAGGAGAAAAGATGGGAGTCTGTATCTTTCAGACCCAAAACAAGCCCCTTCTGGATGTAGAGAATTCCCAATTTATAAATGTCTCTTAGACAATCCTACCAAATTGGGAAACTGTGGTACTATAATCATTACCACAAGGGAGAGACTTGTTTCATTCTTTGAAAGAGGAGCTGTAAGCAAGCAACTTACCTTCCAGGCAGGGTACTGTGTCAGGGATCATAAGTGGCTGGAGGCATCCGGTGATGAGCTTTCAGTCAGCCAGCAGACTTCAGAGATGGTCAGGCTATTAGATATACACCTGTCGTCAGTGATTCCCATGCTTTCATCAAGGTAGCTCCTCAGGCAGCCCAGAGGTTTCCTGGATTCAATTCTGAGTTGCTTAGCTCTCTGTAGGTCCTGTGTGGGAAGACATAAATCTAACTCTCAGCTCTGAATTGTGCTGTGTTCCCAGGAAGAAAAGTTAAGTGGAAATTTATCAAATCCTTATTTTTTATCTATCTCATTCTTTCTCTTTCTGTGGCTCAATACACTTTAAATTATTCCCTGAAACAGCCTCAACAGAAGATAATCATCGCCAGTGCTGGCTGAGTCATGTAAACACTTATTCCCATAATGTGAGAATATCTGGATGATTAGGCCAGACAGAAGATTCCCCTATTCCTTATTAGTTGGGACTTCTTAAAATTGGATAATGCAGTGGATTTACTTGACAGAAGACCTTAAATATTTGAATTATGAAGAATTATGTAAATAAAAACATCTATTTGGTGCTTTGTTTTCTTTCTGTTTTGGTTTGTTTAGTTTGGGTTGGGTTTTTGAGGGTTCTGTTTAGTTGGTTGGTTTTGGGGGGTTGTTTTCTTAGGAAGGACTGTTTTAAGCTCCTGGATGTAAAGGAAGGTAAAAAGCCTTCCTGCAGTCTGGAATTCCAGATCTTACTTTCTTACACATAAAGGAAGAAATACGCTTATTCTTTATCTCTTAAGAATAATTCATGCATCTTTCCACTTTTTCATGGGGTGCAGTAGGATGGAAATGTCACAGATACTAAACCTAGACACAGTCTTTGAAACAGGAGATCAGAACTCAAACTGAAAACACTTGTACTGGGAACTGACATAAATCCTATGAAACAGAATGAGATTCAAAGGATCACAATGATCTCTTTTGTGGATTGTACCCAAGATGAGGTAAGGGGGATAATACTGTACTGATGGAATAAAGGAAACAAATGAAGAAATTTAATAAGGACAATTCTTTAGTCTTGGAAATTCTTATGTCTTGGAAAAAAAGATCAGAACAAAATAAAGAGGTTTTAGGGGGTGAGGGTTGGGGGTGGGTTTTTTGTCGGTTTGTTTTTTGGTTTTGTTTTTTTTGTTGTTGTTTATTTCTATATGTGAGAAAGCAGAATAACAGATGTCTGTGGAACTGAGCCAAAAGCAAGTAGTGGTCCACAGGTCAACTAAAGACTAGAAGGAAAGAAGAAATGAACAAGAAGAATGATGTTAGCTAGATGAAGGAAAGAAATTTCTGTACTATCACTAGAACTGTGCTGAAATTAAAATCAGTTGAGATATTGTAAGCAATGATTAGAGAGATAAGAACAGCTATTGGTTGCTGATTGAAGAGGTGGCAAATGTGAAGCAGGAGTTATGAAAAGAGATGCTTTCATTGGTAGCTAGAGGAAGGAGATTTTTTTTCTTTCCTTTTCTTTCCCTCCCTTACCCCCCAGCTTCAGATGACAAAATAAAGGTCAGAAATTAGGTAGTACAGTTAGAAAAATTTGTAAGAAAGGACCTAAGCAAAGGTAGGATAACTGGGCCAAATAACAATAATTAGATCAGAAGTTGTGGGAATGGCACATAAGAGGTTAAAAAAACAGGTGTCTACTTCTCTCTTATACAAACAATGTGGATAGAGATCGGAAAGATTGATATGAGGAGAAGCAAAGGAGGGAGTCTTCCAGAGGCTAAATGGCCCAATTTTGGCTACAGATAGACAGTTTCTACACAGAATTTTTAAGTCTATAGTGCCAGAAGTGAGACTTTTTGTTTAATTATTCATTAAATTAATATGAAAGTTAACATGTCTAAATATGAAAATGAGCTAAAAGAAGTACATGCTAAACATATGCAACTCTACTCTCCATCCAAGTCATGTTAAACATCATTCCTGGGAGGGTGAGACTAACATGGGGTATTGAGGGTGAGACTAACATGGGATATTAAGGGTGAGGGGAGAGAATAAAATGATACACCCCAAAAGAGGTAATTGATGGGTTGTGCTCCTTCTCCTCCACCTGAGAAAGGGATGCTTTCTTAGTAAACAATTACAATTTCAACTTTTTGGTGAGAATACCTGGGACAGTGTTTTGATAGCATTATAATTATAATCACAGTCATACATTAGTGCTTTTGCATTAAGTGCATTTATCAAGAGCAATTCCAAACTCTTTCTGTCACTTTAATAAACTTTCTATTAATTTCAACTTTGCAAAATTGTCTCAGTGAAAGTCCTTCAGAAGCTCTGACAGGCAAACATTGATATAGGGAGCAAAGACAGTGTCATCAATAATTTTCATGTATTTTCTCTAATATCAATGTCAGTTCTACATTTTCAACAGTACTTACTCAATACCGTCAATCTGTGGTTGTTCATACCGACATAAACTAAAAAAAAAAAGAAAAACTTATAGATGTCCATTTCAGTATCTGTTCCAAATTTCACCATGAGTACAAAGAATCATAGAACGGTATGGGCAGAAATACCCTCCACTAGACCAGGTTGCCCAAAGCCCCATCCAACTTGGCCTGGCAACCTGTGAGAGTGCCTCACCACTCTCACAGTAAAGAATTTGGGTTTTATATTTACTCTAAATCTACCCTCTTTTACCTTAAAACCATGACCCTTTTTTTACTATCCCTGCATGCTCTTCTAAAAAGTCCCTCTCTGTCTTTCCCATAGCCCCCATTCAGGAACTGGAAGACTTCAATAACTCCTTAAGGCCTTCTCTTCTCCAAGCTGAACAAGCCCAACTCTCTCAGCTTGTCTTCATAGGAGAGATGCTCTAGCCCTCTGGTCATACTTATGGCCCTCCTCTGGACTCACTTGAACAGCTCCATGTCTTTCTTGTACTGAGGACAGCAGAGCTGGATGCAGTAATCCAGGTGGGGTCTCATGAGAGCAGAGTAAAGGGCCAGAATCACCTCTCAAACTGCTGGACAAAATTCTTTTGATGCAGCCTAGCTGGTTTTCTGGGCTGTGAATGCACATTGCCAGCTCACAACCAATTCTTCATCCACCAGTACCCCAAAGTCCTTCCCCACTGGGCTACTCTCAATCCAGTCATGTCTCAGGCCGTACTGGTACTGGCGATCACCCTGACCCTGGTTCAGTACCTTGTGCATGGTCTTGTTGAACTTCATGATGTTCACATGGGTCCACTCCTCAAATCTCTCTGCATGGCAACTCTGTATCCACAGAACTCAAATATATATATATATATCTTAATCAAGGAAAAAAAATAAAATCTTCTTAAAATGTATTTGAGAGGTCAAATAAAATACTTACTAACCTTTCAGAAAAATAAAGAAACCTACCAAGAAGTAAATATGTGTCCTCGTTTAGACTTAAAAACAGAATGTATGCTTTACTAGTAGCAGTGTCTATACTAAAAAATAATAATAATCAATGAGTCATTTAATCCAGTAACTTCTGCCAAATATTTAATAGGATGGCAAGAATTCTTCATAATTAGAACAGATGAAAACCAAAGAAAACCATTTAAAACTGACTTTTTGTCAGAACAAGAGATTTAGGATGGAAAATGATAAAGGGAAATAAAACACAAAGCACCTGGTGCTTTGTACAGTCAGGTAGATGAATCTCATTGTCAAATGAACCTGGAATAAAGTACCTTTTATCTACCTAAACCACAGTGGCACCTTGTGTTTCTTTCTCATTTATTGCCCCACCTTACCAATTAGTGGTGCACCACAGTCAGGCTCCCTTAAAACACTGCATGATACGGTCAGAGAACTCTCCAGAATGTATTTTGGGAATTGTGGTCCAGATGGTAAATGCATGCTATGAAGTAATTTAAATCCTGTCAGAATTACTGGGATTTTACCAGCAGGAAAAAAAAAAAAAGAAGACATAGCAAACCACAATATTTAATTTCCTTTTTTTTTTTTTTAAGGGAAATCCTTAATCTATGTATGATGTATAAGTGACATGATATTTATGATATTTAGTGGAAAATTTTCATGGTCATGAAACAGTAATAGAACATCAGGTTAGGCGTATGCAATCCTCTTAGTCCCATCTCCTAACTCACAACATGAAAGGTCAACTAACATAAGAAAGCTTTCATATTCCACCTAGAAAGTCTTTTTAGTCAAAACATGAAATTACCTTCTAATTTTGCAATTTATTTATGTTGTCATTTAGCATGGCCTGGTTCTGGTGTAAGCAGGGGAACTGCAGGAGTGGTTTCTGCAAGAAGCAGCCAGAAGCTCTCTGCAGGCCCCAGAGCATAAACATCAGCTGGCTCAAGGCCAGAGTTGTTGCTGACCAAGGCCGAGCCCATCAGCGATGGTCACAGCACCTCTGGGCATCACATTTAGGAGAAAAAAAAAATGGATGCAGCTGCTTTTTGCCTCCAGAGAAGGGAGTGAGAACATGGAAGGAACTGTGCAGACACCAAGGTCAGTGAAGAAAGGGGTGGGCAGAGGAGGCACTCCAGGCACTGGAGAGATTCCCCTGCAGCCCATGGAGAAGACCATGGTGAAGCAGGCTGTCCCCCAGCAGCCAATGGATAATGATGTGGAGCAGAGATGCCATGGATGATCCCATGCTGGAGCAGGTGGAGACACCTGAAGGACTCTGTGACCCCCTGGGAAGACCTTACTGGAGCAAGCTCCTGGCAGCCAAACCTGCAGTCCATGGAGAGACTGATCCATGCTAGAGCACATTTCCTGGGGGAACTTGTGACTCTGTGGAGGACCATGGTGTATCAGTGTGGCCTGAAAGTCAGCACCCCATGGAAGGCATCTGAGCAGGGACAGTTGGTAAGGACCTGAAACCCTATGGGAAGGGACTCATGTTGAAGAAGTTTGTGGAGGACTGTCTCCCGTGGGTGGGACACCATGCTGGAGCAGAGGAAGGGTGTGAGGAATGCTCCCCAAACTAAGAAGGAAAACAACTTGAGAAGAACTGACCGAAACTCCCATTTCCCCACTTCCTGCCACTTCCCTGTGCAACCTTGCCGGGGAAAGAAGGTAACAAAATCATGACTAAAGTGAAGTCTGCTAAGAAGGGAGGGGTGGGGCAAGGTGCTTTAAGGTCTGGTCACACTTCTCATTATCTGATTCTGGTCTTGCTGTGTGTGTAGTGTAATGTAATAAATTAGAGAGTTTTCTTTCCTTTATTCTGTGTTCAGTCTGTTTTGCCCATGACACTAATTGCAGAGTGGTCTCTCCCTGTCCTTATCTCGACTCCTGAGCTTCCCAATATGTATTTTCTCCCCTGTATAGCTGAAAAGAAGAGTAATAGAGCTGCTTTGGTGGGCATCTGGCCTCCAGACATGGTCAAACCACCACAATCTACTATTTTAATTTGACATATTGGGTTTATTTTTATAAAAGGAAGGAAATTACAAGCATTAGTAACACTAATGCTTTGTAAGTGTACAGAAGGGTGCAAAATGGCACAATATACAGTGTTTTCAACAATTTCTGATCCAGATGCTCCCCAATCCTGAAATAATAATTTGAAGTAGACTTGCATGAGAATGGAAAAGAGCCAATATACATATATTTTAATTCAAATCGCACTGTTTTGCTTTGTTGTTGTAATGCTCCACCCAGACTGAGGTTACATATCCTAGGGAATTACTGCAGTATGATAACAGGTTACATCAGCAAATTTCTATCTTAATTCATAAATCATAACTTTGTGGGGTTTATTAGGGTAACCCTAAAGAACTCTGGTGAAATGAAGGCTGGTGAAATAGAAAAATTTTTATCTTTCTTCTCCCACACGATATATTCCAACGGTAACCAGTGGGATTTATTCATAAGGTGTGTGAGGCAATCTGGAGAGAGCCCTCTGTCATCTTTGATAGGTTATGTGCTTCAAATTGAATATCAAACAGACTGATGGCATCGTCGATCAGTGAAAAAGGTAGCTTTTCTCCTCTATTTGGAGACTTAATTTCTTCTGGATAATAAAAGAGAAGCACTCAACATCCTTCCCTACAAATTCTGTCTTCAAGTTCATAAATCTACATAGACTAAGCATAGTGGATTTTGCTACATCAGGAAAAAGGTGAATTATTTGGACTTGAAACATTACTTGTGGGTTTTTGCCTTTCTTTAATTTTTCTTTCTTCTTTCTTTCCTTTTTTTTTTTTTTTTCTTGTTTGCCTGCAGAAAGAATAGTGTCACTTTGTGAAGACACTAGAAAAGAAATCATTTCAGGAGGCATCTTGACATCTACAAGTAGGAAGATTCACAACTATTTTAGCTTCAGGTCAGAGTGTCTTTTTTGAACCCCCTAACACATTAAATAGAAAAGTATGTCTGCATAAATTACTTAACAGAAGAATACATGCATCTCTTCGACACCAGCAGCAGGTAATCTGAAAACTTTCCTGCTTTTAAAATAATTTCCCAGTTATTCACTTTAAAAGGAAAGTGACATATATGGCAACACTTATTTTTACATTAGTGCAATTTTCCTTGAAGGCAATGGAAGTTATGCCCACCTACACCAAAGCTGAATTTGACCCATAGACTTTAGAAACATTGCTTTTTAAAATATTCTTTTCAGCAACCAGAGATCCTCAAATAATTATTCTTAGATAACTATGTTTGCTTCTTTTAAAGCAACAGACGCAGCATAATTGAAATTTACTGATATAAGCAAACACACCAACTTATTTCAGCATGACCTTTTATATGTACTTTTAGCAACACTTTGTCAAAATTAAGCATCTTTTTACCTGCAGAGGAGGTCTTAATCTTGTCAGCAAGGTTAATACTTTATTTAGTAATGAAATCATCTCCTGCCAGTTCTTATTAACCTTAGTCTATAGGCAAGTCTTGTACAGGACTGTTGAGCAATCAAGAATTTCCCGGGCAAGCCAGTCTTTTTGTGGACCTGTAGAACTCATCCATTTCTCCCAAATATGCACAAAATGCTTTTTGTTTTCTCTTCCTGTTGTTATTCATTTGAAACTCACAAATCCAGAAGTTTTACTAGCTTCTAATTCCTGATGCTGCATGAGATCTGTACAGTATTTTCACTACCATGCTTAGAATCATGGCATTTCTGAGCCAGCCTGCTTTTAAAAGGGAATACAGAAGCATTTGATTTGGAAGCTTTTTTTCTACCCAATTTGAAAAGTGAGAAAGGCAGCAATCCTTAGCTTTTCTCTAGGGAACAAGTGAGCAGCCCCCTGCTCCAGCAGTACTAATCATGACAGACAAGTTGACAGTGTCATCCTGGTTTTTATCATGCCCAAGCTTTGCTGTTTTAATTCCCTCTAGTGAAAATGACCAGAAAAACATTTTTGACACTTGACACCCCCTGCAAAGCAGCAGTTTTATTCACTGGGGTAAGAATCTGCAGGCATATTTCAGGTGTTTGTGCTGCCTATCAGTGTCAGTAGAACAAGCAGAAACAAGAAAGACATATAAAAACAAGATGAAGACTTACAGTATATGGATAATAAGGGTGAGCTAGAGCCAGAAATTTCACTTTTACAACAGGATTGAAGTGTATTTTCATCATTTCTCACAGTGATTAAAACATGAGTAAGAGAACATTATGTCTGGATCTCTCCCAAATTTTGGTGTTAGAGCAGGAGAGGAGTCACATAATCTCCTCATAAAAGAGTTTGCAGACTGTTCCAGTCTTTGCTGCTTGTTCCCTGTGCTGTAAGCCACTGTGCTCCCCAGTCAAGCTAAGAGTTGGGCCAGGTCATGGAGGTTACTGCAGTGGAAAAATAACTTCAAAATAAACAAGCAAGGAAGACTGAAGGAACGGCTAGGAGAAATTTCCACTAGTGTATGACTGAATAACATAAAGTTACAACTTTAAACATGAGATCATCTTATAATCAGGTCCACAAAAAAGAACCCAAAAAAACAATCAAGTGTATATTTATGTATGTCCAAGTTCAACCTGAGGATTGCTAAACTGAATGAGCTCTCTTGATGTCTAATGTCTACTGTTACTAGGAACCAGTTTGGTTGCCAGATAGAGAAACTTTGCTTGTACAGAAAAAAAATCCTAATAGTTAAAGTAAGATGGCAAAATTCTTCCCTAGAAAAAACAGATATGCTATGAAAATATAGAAAGTACAGATGCAATTCCCAGCTTTTCTGAGATTTTCTGATGAAGATTCTATTTATTATGTATTTGTCTTTTTGCTAGAACTCACAGCATTTGGGCATTTCACTTGTCAGACCTTTGCCTCACTGTTAAAATAGAAGATCAAATCAAGAGACCTTTCATCCATTTTAACTCCTTCCTTATGCAGGCACATATCCTCTGATATTAGGGATTTTGTCTTAAGCACAAAATGAAAGTAAACATGAAATAACTTGGCTTAAGCCTAAATGAAGGGACAACTTTCTATTTCCCTTATGGTTGTTTTATCTATTTTTGTTTTCCTCCTTCCCCTTGCAGTTGATACTGCTAAAGCTTACAGTACGTACTATTTTGTAGAATGCTTAAAAGACTCGTACACTCCTTAGGCAGACAATTAAAAATGTAATGGAATTTCTCCAAAACTCCTGAGTTTTTTTCCATGTTATGCACCTCACTGACATACTACTGGGGATCAGCCTTCTTCTGCTTTGGTACACAAATAATTGCATTATCATTTTGTTGTCAGGCAAAGGAGTAGCTAACAGTTTAAAGTTTGGGGTCAAGTGAAATCTATCTGTGGCTTTATGGGTAATTAGGTTAGGTTACAAGAGTCAAGTGCATATTCATTAGTTGCAGGATGACTACTCAGCATGCAGTAGAAATTTGCATTTCTACATGCTTCCAAACCTAATTCATGACTAGTATTGACATAGCAATCATATTACAGGCACTATTTTCTTCCAGACAAAGGAATAATTGATTTATAATAATCCTTAAAGTATACCAACAAAACTTTCTAACAGAGTGACTCATTTAGAAATCTGATAGAATTAAGGCTACTTTCTGCCCCTGTTATTACTAACCTTCATCTATAGTTTTTAAAAACACATATATGAAATAGTGGCATGTATATCAATTAACATAATTTTGTATAAGCAGCATCATAACATTTTGTACAGTTCCAGATTTACATATTCATGTCTAACAACAATTATATCTCAACAGTGAATCATAAGACTTTTAAAAGTCTCAAAAGGATTACCCAGAACATTAAATAATATATAAATGGAGCCTAGATAATCAAGTTCTATCAAAACTTTCATTGTATTTGCTTAGTGTAAGACATCCTTACCTCTTTCAACGAGTCTCATTTTCACTAGATGCTTGTTTAGATTTCATTAGTACAACCCTGGTGTTATATAACAAAATTACACTCCTATATATACTTTCTTATCTAAAGAATTAGTCGAGGAAACCAAACAACAGAGAGATAGCTGCATAAAACTAATTTGAGATGATTGCATAGGTAAGAAAAATCTTACTTTTTCAGGAGCTAAAAATAGATTAATCAACATCTATAGTAGCTGCTGACTTCAGCAGTCCCTCCTCTTTGAATTCCAGCCATTTCTAACAGCTCTCTAACCCTTCACATGTCCCAAGCCAAGGTAGAAAGAAAAGTCTTGCTAGTGCTAAATAAACAGATGGAATCCCCATCTATTCTTCCTAGCAATCCATAAAATAGGATGAAACTGTCAATAAAGCCAGAACTTTATCCATTGCTTTGGAGAAAACCAAAATAGAACAGGTACTTTTGCTTTTCATTCTTTATTATTAAGTTCCAATTTAAATGTTCAAAACTATTCTATATCTAAGATTTCTGTTTCCAAATTCAAAAGAACATGTAATTTACATACAAGTATGGCTTGAAATTTTAACCCACTGAAATCGATTAAGGGCTAATCACTGAATTTCATGAGACCAGAGTTTTGCCAAACTATGGTCTCACATATTGCCTTCAGTTTAACAGCAAAGGACTGATACAAATCCATGGCACATACAGGTCAATTTTCTTCAAAAAAATTATCAAATTCTGTTTTTTAAAAGTCTATCACATTTCATGGTACAAAACAGGTATTCAGGTATTCTCCAGAAGATATTTTCCAGTATATATTTTATTCCAGGACCCTTTTATTTATCTTTTCATATTTGTATTACTGAGAACATTAAAGTCAGCACAAATCTTTTTGGGAAAAGTATTTGTATCTGGATGAAGGCATTGGCCAGAAATATTCCTTTAGCCACTTTATCTGCATGTCCACAGAAGATACAGATGTCAAAAGTTGTTTGAGTAGAAAGCCAAAAGAGGATTGAGAAGGTAAGTTATTTTCAAGTTGTGCATATAAATTCCATTAAATGTGCACCCTGCATGAGCAATAGTATGTGAAAGACATTTTTGAATACAAATAAGAGGACCTTTTGCTGAGGAATAGAAATATTTGCAAAATACTTGATTCACACACTGTGGGGGAAGGTGTAACTATACATCCCTCTGGAAATGTTCATGTTTGGGAATATCTATGATTTTTCACAACTTACCTGTTTGTGGACATGATCCTGTGTCCATTTGGCCTGCAACCTATAACAAGAGAGTTAGAAAATAAGTGCTTTGGCAGCAGACATAGCAAATTTTAGCAACTTGGCATGAACCAACTACTTGCAAAGTATGCTAGGAAGCCATTACATCTATTGTATCTTTTTTCTTTCCCATCATTGGGGAAAAAACCAGATCCTTTCCAAAACTGACTCAATGTAATTTTTCTAATGCAGAGGTAGTGAAGAAATTAAGCTATCTTATAAGTTCTTTCATTAACTTATTTATCATGCTAAAGCTTTATCATTGTCTCGTAAGAGCATTTATCACTCCAAAGTTTTCGTCATACTCTGCTTCAGCTACTGAAAATTAGGTCATCCACTGTACAACTTGCTGGCTAGATATACGTCTCAATTAGGAAAATTTAAATATTGAACGTGTGCATCAGTTCATACAAACACCCATCACTTTCGTATCTAAGTACTTGGAAAGTAACTATTTATTCTCAGAAGTTGCCAACCCAACCTATAGAAGCAGTACTGCCACCATTATGCTTACATACAGAAAGAAAATTCACATAAAACTCACCCTGGGTCATAGACACAAACTGCTGCAGAGCAGTTTAGTCCCCAGCCAACTTCCTTCTCATTAGGCAATTTTATTTTATTTCTTTTTAAAGAATCAATCCCCATAAATATAAATGTTGCCAAAGCACAAGATTACTATTATTTTTTTTCCTCATCAATTTCATTTTCTTTTTGTTCCCCAAACACAGCCCAGATTAGGGTAAGAAGAGCAGTAATTCTTTTTGGTATCTGAATTGAGCTTCCAAAGAGTCCTTATTAAGAGGATGACTTCTTCTAAACCATCTACTTCCCATGCTGGAGCCCAACCAAGCCAATGCAGAAACCCTGTTGGAGAGGAAGCTACTCAGCAGCACCTCAGGCTTCCTACTGGAGTTAATAACTTGAGACAGCATGTGCAGCTGTCGTGAGAGAACTACACAGCTTGGATACGTAGTGAGGCATAAGAAATCTGGTATTCTCAAAGCAGCTGAAAGGCCTAGAGTGTGTTATTCCCCTTATGGCCAATTAGAACATTTGTAGGGGAGAAAATATATTTTAAACTATTTATTAAAAATAATATTTGAACCGGTACAAACTTTTTTCTATACCCTGTCTGATTTTGAAAAGCTTGTCCTCAAATTTTACTTTAATTTTACAGTGGTGAAATACAGTGGAGCTTCTTTTGTTTTACATTGGTGTAGCTGATATCAGCATCAGGCCCATTGTCTTCATTGTAAGCAAGTCATAAATGGCCATTTTTCATGGTCATATAAAATGATACATAGATATTGGTAGAAAAAGAAGTCTCTTGGCACAATCATTACTTTTTCCATTTTCTGTAGACAAACAAACCCATAAAACAGAACTGACAGATGTTACAACCCAAGAAAATGAAAGAGAAAACCCCACAGTACAGAGGAGCTAAAGAAATTCCAAATAAAATCAAACTGTAGCAACCTCCTGGAATATACCTGTTTGTATTCCAAGGTTTGGAAAACAAAAGCCATTGAAACAAGTTACTACTGTTACTGTCCTTGCTAGATCAGGGTGCTGCAAGGCATAGCAAAAAAGATCCCAGAACTCATTTTGGGTTGTGCAATCAAGTTTCCTTCTATTTGAAATACATCAGGTTTGTATGAATCAGTCCATATTAATGTCTCTTAGGTTCTGGTTTGGATTGTTTTAATAAAAAGTACACTGATTTTCTGATTTTTGCAAGAGCTTGCAGTGTTTTAATTACACTCACCACTCAACAGCCAAAATAAAAATGTGGACTTTTCAACAAAGCTGTGCCAGAGCATGTTGTGATTTAAAATTAATTTAAACTAAAAATCTCAGGAACTGAAAGTTTTATTCTTTGTTGAAACTACGACCTCAAATTCAGCCTCAGCCACATCTGACTGTAGTTGGAAACCTCTGAAGTATCAGCATTCAGGCTGAAGCCACCCTCAATCCAGAGGAAAAAAAATGCAGTTCTTTGAAAACGAGCCTTTGCACAGACATATGCGCAGGGTAGAGAGATTTACCAGATTCTCTGATTTGAGGGTGGTTTCAAATGTAGAGATTTCAAAGGCCTCACTTAATAGATACTATGGCTCAGGCTGAAGTTGAAAGTGCTGGCTTCAACATTGCTGGAGGTTTTAGGAATGCTGGAATTAATAATGGATTGCACTGAATAAAACACAAACAGCACACAAAAATCCTCGCACAGACAAAGAGTTTTTCCTACTTTTCCCTTATCCTGGGGCACATGTAGCTATGGGAGACTCATATTCCCACCAATGAATTAGTGTCTCATAACTTAACAGCATCAAACCTCATTAGTAAAGCTCAAAACTGTCTTTCAGCAGCTTAAGTTGGATTCTGCTCCAAGTTGCTGCAGTTCTATAATTCTCTGACTCTGAACAACTTCAGACTGTACCATTGGATCTGGTGTTTGAAAGGGAAATGCTTGTATGTACATGTGTATATACATTTCTACTTGCTTGTGTTTGTGCACGCTTCTCCAGTCCTTCTGTCTACTTAGCTGTTTATTTGAATAGCAACAGTAATTGGAAACCGGTATTATAGAAATATAATTGCAAATGCAGGGCTAACTGAGCAAGCTGTCTCATCCTGTGCAACTGCTCATTGAAGCATAAAACAGACATAAAACCTTCCCAAGCAAAATGCATGCAGAGCTATTGTAAGGTTCAATTAATGTTTTTTAAGTGACATAGGATGCTGAGGAAATTGAAGAAAAGCACGGGAGAAATGGTGCATACATGTTTATATGTTTTTAAAATCTGCCTGTGTAGCTTTTAGACTTGACATGTTCTGGGTGCTGACAATACTTGGGCAACACAAAAGAGCCGTAAACCTGATTCAACAACCCGGTTAAACTACCTTTAGGGGTACTTTTTATCCTTTCAGTGAATGCCTTGGGTCATCAGATTAATTCAAAGGGATTGAAGTAAAGGAGGGAAGACAAGGTATGAAGTAGGTGAGATCCCTTAGAGCTTGATCCACAGCCAATTGACATCAGTAATAAGATTCCCATTTGTCTTTAACTGCTGATCATAATTAGTCTAATTTAATGGACTGCATCAGCCATTTCCCTTTGCACTTTAGTGTGAGGTGCTGACCTGAAAAACTACTTGTTAGCCCTTTTTCTATTTAACAATGAGGAACTTCTGTGCAACTGTTCCATGGCATAAGTTCTCTTGCATCTTTCCCTGAAATTATGAAAACAAGTAGCACTAGCTACAGTGGGTTTTTTAAAGGTAAGTACAAAGCTGTTGTCATGCTGTTCATGGCATTTCTGCAATAAACTTCCGAGCCATATCGTTGGTTGCTTTCAATGACTGATATTGCCTGAGTAATTCTCTATTGCTGATGATACATCTTGACTGATTCGGGTTTTGTGGCAGTTTCGATGATGAATGCCTAATCTCTTCACTCTAGCTTATGTTCTTACTCTCTCTATGTCTCATGGCTGCGACAACGTCCTTTGCAGAGGCCTGCCAAAAGCTTAGTGAAGCTGACACTGCTCTCCCTTCCTCTTCCTCTTACTAATCACTAGATTCCAGAAAGCTTCTTCAGAATAACATAAATATTGTAAGAGATAAGCAAGCAGAAATGACAAGACTCTTATTCTGGTCAAGTTTCCATAAACTTCAAAAAATTCCGATGGTGTTTTTTTCTGGGGATTTTTAATGATAATACCCATCCTCTAAAACCTCATGTCTAACAAGTTTTTCTTACACACATCACCTTAATTCCCCTCGGCCTTTTCACTTTCTTCCTGCTGTTTTGATATCCCATATGTCTGCACTGAAATTGAAGTTGCCAAGCATGGTTTTCTACAGCATTTGTTAACACAGCTACACCAGCTCTTATCTTTAAAATTTCATTAAGAAGCTAAATCCATTCCTCACAATGTTACCAATTTGAAGATTTTTTTTTAATATATATAAAATTAAAGATAGAACACGTTGTAGTTACAGGCAAATGCTACAGAAAAGCCACATTACTCACTGGTGGCATTGGCTTTTAAAAACAGTGGGGTTTTGGTTTAGTTCAGGGCAGTTGCTCAGCTGCCAATCAAAAATCTTGTTATACATGAATCTGATGTCAGATCAATATTTGACAAGATTTTTGACTGGCAGGACAAATTGTTAGACATGGATGTAATGCCACATCCATGTATAACAAGGCCCATGTAGAACAGCTGCCAGTGATAGAATCCTGTCATTCATATATTATCATAACAGTTAGAACAGCTCCCTGAGTCTTCATGCATTAAGTAACTACATCAGAGCATGAATTTCATCTGTAACTCTAACCAAAACTCATTAAAATTACAGTGTTCAATTGAGAAGCAAAGAATCCTGGAGTGTTTGCGCTTTTTGATTCATTGTCCAAAAAAAATGTTGGTTTTTTTCTTTTTCTCTCTTATGATCTCTACAATATACCAATATTCTTGTTCTACTTTCCATCTGTTAAAGATATGGAAATGTATGGGATTTATGTTAGTGTATTTAACCAGTGAAACAAAGCAGTCTATGAATTATACTGACAGGTGATGGAATAGGAGGGGTTGGTAGCAAGAACTGAAAGGGGGAAGAAAAGGATTTGTGTATGTTACATACTATTCAGTCCCAAGTGAGATATATCACCATGAAGATATGCACAAAGCATGTTTAAAATTCATCAGCTGTACACAAGCATTAAGTTAGGCCATATTTACTTGGAGTTCTAGATCATTCTCTAGATTCACCTCTGAGGGCACCAATTTGGTGAACTGATTCATGAAAAGATGCCAGAGATATAGTACTGAAGCACTGTCTGCTGGTAATATCCGCAGTTATCTGGTTTTATAGCAGATTACAGTGGGTGTAAAGCAGTTCAGAGCCTTGGTCTGCACAGAGCTTTAAGTCTTTCAACTTTAAAGCAATGTTAGGTGCTGGTGGAAGCACAACATCTCAGAAAGGCATTCACTGTGAAAAGAGAAGCTGAGCTATAAAGAGGGGCACAGGCATACTTGGATGCTTAAAACAGAAGTAGTGAGGGAGTCTAATGGAGTGATTAATTTGCCTAAATATAGGCTATTTCAGATAGTGAGGTATAAATGTGGATCTGAGAGCCAAAACACATGGGAAACCCATGCTTTTTTTACGTAACAGCTGAAGATTAGAAGTACCCTATGTAACTAGGATAACTCCAGATTATTACAGTGAGTCGGGTGAACCACACTGTGACTCTGCTTTCATTTGTCTACCTGAGGCTTTTCCGCACTGCCTATTACCATGGTAACTTATCAAGGACTGTCTCCTTTCTCTGAACACAGACCAAAAAGTGCCAATATCAAATCCAGACTTAATCCATGCTGCTGACATTTGCATCATACTATTAATATCTAAAACCTACAGAGACACTGTATTCAAGAAGGATGCTTTCCCAGTGTGTGTGCATCCCACATATACACATGGCTTTTCTATCCTTAATATTTTATTAAGTACCATAGTCTTAAATCTGGTAGCCTTAAATTAGATATCTTTAAGTCTATCACTGAGGAAGGACTAGTTATTTCATGTTGCAGGTATTTTTGAAAATCCCACAGAGAACTAATTTTATCTGTTGGTGAAGTGCACTGGGGAAAAAAAAAAGGGGGAAATCCTTAGCAGCTCACAGCAATACTATAAACTCAGATTTTGATGACAATTGAAGTATACTTTATCTAAACAGTATTGCAAAGCTTCTCAAAGTGGATAAATATTACTTTTGGTACTAGAAATAAGACAATTCATAAAAAATAATACCTCTTCTCTTATAAAGGGTGTCATTGTGAAGGTCATGAATTTGAGCTTACATCTATATGTCTGTATGGTATGTCTTTGTACTAGGTTCAGCACCAGATCTCACCGGTGCTTTATTGTGGTTAGAAGACAATTGACTACCCAGTGTTTCCTAGTGTCAAGAGTTTTGACCCAAACTGATTTGGAATATAGTCCTTGGTTTTGCTCAACAGCATCAAAATATTCTCTGGAAGACCCCTAAATAGCCACTGATCGAGTCAAACTTCTAAAAGTACCTCACTGTATAAACAAGCAGAGCTATGGAAGACCTACACCAAAATAAACTAGTTCTGAAGGAGTGATTTGACCAGGGAGTGGATTCAGACATTTGATGACCGAACATCATGATATGACTGAAGGAGCAGTAAGCAATAAAAATGTTGCTATTCCATAAAGCCAAAACTAAAAGACCTATGGGGTCCTTTCTTTGTGGCTTTCAATGTCAAGGCCAGATGCATTTGTACTCAGATCTCTCTATCTTTAAAACAAAAAGGGCAGTGAGCTAACCTGGTAAACACAAATTTGCTTAAAAGAAACCTACAGTTCTTTGCAGGATCATTTTGCAGTAGAAACATATTCCCAATTTTTCTTTACCTATATTTCTGAATACTATACAGTTTAATGCATTCACTTTATTACCCTACTAAATTGTAGAAGATACATTGACAAACATGTTTTCAGTTACCATACCTTGTACTTCTTCTGTTTGCTGACAGTATATTCTATTTTAGTAGTTGATTATGAATTGCCTTAAGTCGTCTGAGCTGCATGATCCAAAGATGTTCATATTTCTTTCCCTCCCTGATCGCAAAGAACTTCTTTCCTTTCACAGCCTCTTTTTAAAAATTATAATTAGTCTAGAGTCTTGCCTCTACACTCATTCATCATTCTCCTCTATTAGTCTTATCACACCGTAGGGCTTGAGAGAATTGGCTAGTAACATAACTACTAACTCAAGTTTGAAATAAGGCTATCAAAACAGATAGGCTTACATGCCAACTCTTTGGACAAAGTGTAATTGTAAAGAATGGGGCAGGGTGGTAATGAGAGAAAACCTCCAACCTCTGGGAATCCTGCTTTGCTTCTCTTTCTTTTCTGTACTTCTACAGGCATGTAGAAGACAAACCCAATGATGAGAAATTTTAGTTAATAATTTATTTTATGTTTATGCTATTGCTGTCCAGTGTTGCTTAATACAATTAATATTCACTACACAATTTTAAAGTAAGCATTGCTTATAGTTCTATGAACTGATATATTAAATTAATTTTGAGGAGACTGTTTAGACCCTCCTATACTCTACAAATAAATTGTTAGTGTCCAGTTACTTCCAGAGAAATTATTCTGTTGTCATGATCTGCAGCTTTTAATACCATGAAAGAAGAAGACAATAGGAATGGGGAGATAAGAAAGTTTTTTTCTCTGATCTAGTAGTAAAGAAAATACTAGAAGCAAATTTCTATTAAATATTTCACTATTATGTGCTGCTTTACAACATGTTCTAGAGTGCATTAAGGGTGCCTTTAAGAAACTTAAGTTCTATTAATGAACGTGATGAGAATTGTGAAATTACAGGTGTTTGCAAACAAATAAGCTGATACAAGTATTCCACAGTCTTAGAAAATCAACTTTCAGATCACAGAAAAAACATCATATGTTCTGAAATTCCATCAATTTAATCTAATTAAAGAATCCAAACCTTTTCTGAAGGCTGAAGGAATACCCATAGTTGCAGAAAATAAATGTGTCAGCTTATCCAACATGTTCACAGCCTGTATGTTACAAATATCTACAGAAGGCTCAATAAACGGATTTTCTTCTTTACATTTTAAAGTCATGTTTTTAGACATCTGTAGTCATATTTAGAGAAGGGGATTCATATCTCTTAAAAATGTGTAAAATTTAAATGGTTAAATCTAGCGTAGCTTTCCCTTAGAAGTAGTAAAAAGAACTGTCATTTCTGAGGTGTCAATCTTCTGAACAGATGTAGAGAAGATAAGACAAATGCACCTTAAAAGTAATTCTTTCTCTCTGTTGACTCTTCAGAGTTCCTAAGCTAACTGGCCAAGATGACCAAATGAATTCTTCCAAGAATCAGAACATTATAATGCACTGAAAACTGAAAGCTTCATCCCCACAGGGTTACAGAAAATGTTAGAATTAGGTACTTAAACTCGCAGTCAGTACTAAGAGAAATGCATGTCCTACAGTTGAGCTGATCACGGCAATTCCCTGAAACAATCATTTATGAACATGACATTCTTGAACACCTGCCCTTTTGTGGGTTGTGAACACCTGTATTGTTCCAAATACCATTTTGCTGGAACTGGAATGAGTGGTTTGTCTCAACTAATCTGTCTTGCAAGGCAACAGAACCTATAGAGGCAGGATACCATTTTGTGGACTGGCTCTCACCTTACAAGGGACTTGATTCTGCCAAGCATCTGCGAGGCATTAGACTAGGGCCTCCATCCTCCAAAGGCTGGAAGGGCCTCTAGAGTCTTGATCTCAAAGCAGCCACTCTGATAAAATGGACATTATGTTTAGGTGGGGTCTTTATCCAATAAACCATCTGGACACTGTCCCTGCAAGGGCAGACCCCATTCAGTAGCCACCCTGATAACCAGATCCCGTCTTTATCTGATAAGGAACAGGGACAGGCAAGTGGGGCCTTTTGGACTCAGTGTGTCTTCTTGCTAAAAATCCTGTGTGAGGCCACTGAATGGGGTCATCAACCCAGTTGTAGGGCTCAAATGATCACTTGGGACCACCATTCCCTAATGACTAATTTCCAGAACACTGCAACTCAACACTGAGTCTGTGCAAGATATGCTAGGCCTCCCTGAAAGGTGGGGCCAAGGAGCATAATAGATTTGAGACATCCGGCAAACATCCAAGGGCTACAACTTTATGACAATTTACACTGGATCCCTGGGTGGTGATATCTTCTTATTTTTTATCTTTTACTCTTTCTCAATCCATCTCTCTCAATATGTCTCTCTCTCTTTCTCTCAACTTCTAACCTTAGTCTCAGCACATAATAGTAACAGCATTTCCAGTTTTACTAAATTCTATTATTTTAATACATTGCTCTGAATATATAGTGTAGCGCAGTTTTGTTTGCAAACTTTATCGTTCTACTGGCTATTAAGTTGCTTTTTGCTTGGACCTCCTAGGTTATTTTTTTTTACTCCAGAGTACTATGCAGAGGATTACAGAAGCTAATCTTGCTGGTGTGGTTGTTAAAAGAGACTAGGGTTAAACTGGCCCTCAGCAAAGGTTAATTAACTCTTCACAAACCCATCAGGTACAAGACTGAATCCCCCAGCTTGACCGCCTGGTGGGACACAACACCACCTCATTCACTGTCCCTCATTAGATTTGGGTTATACTTTCCTCCAAACTATAGACTTTGTTGTTTGGTTTGGGTTTTGGGTTTTTTCTGGACTCTGAAAATCGTTCCTTCACAATAGCTCATCTTCAGTAGCCTGATTCAGAGATTTCCCTCACACACCCTTGGGAATTTTTAGTGGAGTGGGAATAAGAGCTTAAGGAGGTTTAGAACATGTCTCTTGCTCAGTAGTGATTTTTCCAGCCACTCAGTTATGCAGAAATTAGGCAGAAGCAGTTGCTCCACTACCAGCTTTGCAAAACTGGACTGCTTTGGTGTGGACTACTCCTTTCACATAGTTGTAGAAAGCGATTAGATCTCTGCGCAATCTCCTCCAGACTATACAACCCCAGTTCCCTCAGCTGCTTCTCATAACATTTATTCTCCATTTATTCTTCTTTAATAAGAAGATGAATAACAGTAGACCTTAGAAGTAAGCTAAACATCTAGTTCCACCTAACAATGGACCTCTGTCTGTACATGGAAACCACAAGTTATTTCATATGCTTCACACCTATATTTGACAACTAAATGTGGTCAGAACTGTTCTCTGACAGAGTCCAACAAGCACAGGGATATTAGCTAAAACCTTCAATCACCCAAAAGAACATGCTTGACCCTAGACTGCCAATCTAGAATGGTGCACAGCTTCTCTTAACTCCTAAAGTAGTCTGGGAATTGTATGGGAGAGTGATAATTTAATACCATTGAGGTACCATTTTATTAAACAATAAAAATTAATTGTTAATTAAATAATTTAAACAAATACATATCCACATAACCTAAAGAAAATTGTTGTAAAATGAATAAACTGTTTAATATGACCACTTGTGTAATTAGGTGGTTCCCAAAAGCAATTTTATAAGCTATTATTTTGCATTTAAAAATAGGTAGTTTGATCACTTTCCTGGACAGTGAACTATCTTCTCCATAATTTGAAGAAATCCTCAGATTTCACCAGTAAACCTGTATTTTTGAACTCGATTGGTACAGCACCAAAGGAGACATTAAGGCACACTTACCAGTCAGCATGTTACTGAAGAATATCCAAAAAAGACTTGTTAAAAGTAATTTATGAGCTTAAGTCTTATTGCAAGCCATTTTACTTTGAATACTGTCATTCCATTTGGCATCAGCACAGATAAAAGTGGGGTTTAGCCATACTCCTTTTTGAGGAATGTAGAAAAAAGAAGGATATAGCAATGGGTGTAGAGGAAGATGAATGAAGTGTTGAGATTAGAAGACTTGGTATTATGTTAGAGTCTATCTTTGAATTATAGAGACTTAATTAGCGACAATTATCTGCAGCATCCCATAAAACATAAGTTTGTAGGAGTATGAGAGAGTTGTGTTAGTACTTCTTATTCCCTATTCTGTGCCTATCTTATTTACTTATATGACAAGCTCTTCGGAACCGACATTGTCTTTAGGCATCACCATGATGAACATGAATAATAATCTTTTTCATCCATGAACTTTTCAGAACAGAGTGTGGCATAATTAGATATTAAAGACAGAAGGCACTGTTTAAAGTAATCTGAATACCCATATTTATTTTAAATATCTCGTTTACCACTATCAGTGAAGCTTTCAAACACATGACTTTTCTTTTTAAATTTCTTCAGTAAAATTCATTTACACCCATAAAAGATTATAACTGGTGGTGTTTCTCCAAACTCTCTTTATGCCAGTACAGAGATCTAGGATATTTTATGCAACTCAGAATGAGCAGTGTCCAGATGGGAAGGATTTTCAAGATGCAGAATCTTAGACATCATTCCTCAAAACCTGAGGAGTTTATGATAAGGTAGATCCTTCAAAAATAAATAAAAAATATTGGAGGTCTTTCCAGCCCGAAATAGGAAGACATAATGATGATGTAAAAGATCTTTTTTTTTTCTTTCAAACTCAAGCTGAGAAGTTTATGGAACTTCCTACAAGCATTGCACTGAATTTCATTTAAGAATTCTGGAAAGATGAAAATAGGGGATTTTATTTATTTATTTTATATTTTATGAATATGGAATGCAGTGCATAAAGCATATCCTTGTCAGAGTTGCATGAAACCTTGGAGAAAGTGTGACAATACAATCTTTCTTCCCTTATCTTCAGTGTAGTAAACATTTTTCATAAATAATATTCCAAACCTGACTGAGGGAATAGCTACATATACAAATGGAATTCATCCAAATCTACTCCACTAGACTCTCATAGGAGCTTTAAAGACTTCCACTTACACAAATCTACTGCTTAATGCAGATGAAATTACTGCTAGTATGAATGAAAAGGAGCCTTTGACAGGCACAACCATTCATGGATTCACCAAATGACTAATAAAAATTACCTTTGTATCTACTTTCTTCCCTGAATTACTGTTGTTGTTGGAGACAGAATAAATTAGCAGGTCATCAGGAGAGAACATCAAACCCTTACAAAGAAATTAGGCTAACCCTAATATCCTGTTGGGCTCCAGTCTTTTCCTTGTTTATTTTTCCTGTGTAGCAAAGAACTGTTGGTATAAAGAGACTCATCAAGAGACTCAGCATCAAGTGTTTATTTGAGGATTTTCTCCTTAGCTTTCTTAGCTTCTAATGTTCTTTATCAACAAGGTCCAAGCTAAGGGTAACTTCACTGGAAGTAAGAAGAAAATAAAAGAAAGAGGAACAAGCCTTTCTAAAATATGCACTTTTTTAAAACTTTATTTCAAAGTCTTTGGACATAGGGAGGGCTATAAACTGAGAAGAGAGGTGGACAGCAAATGAAGGAGGAAGGTGAGAAGGAGGAAGAGAGAATGAAAAGAAGAAGAAACAAGGGGAAGAGAGAGGTGCAACGTCAGAGAGTGCAACAGAGAGGAGAGAAGGAAGAAAGGAAGGAAAACAAAGAAAAGGAAAAACAATGCAAAGAAGAAAGGCAGAGAACATGGTTGAACAGAAATAAAGAAGGTAAAGGAAAAGTAAGGTGAAGAAATTAAGAAAAAGGAAGAAAAAGGGAGAAAGACAGAAAGAAGAAAGGGAGAGAAAAGGCAGATTTAGCACAAAATGATAGTGCAATCATAATGGCCCCAAGCACACAAGATTTTTTATCACCTTAAAAAAATTACAGTTAAACATGGAAAATTTAAATTAAATATTTAATGAAAAGAATATTACTTTGCTGACTGAAAAAAACTAGACAGCACAGCTAAAAATCAAAGCCCTGCTGCCTACTTATGCTTCGTCGTTGCCTTAAGACTACCCACAGAGAGCACTGCTGAACTCAGGTTGCACAGGTTTTATGTATAACTGTGAATTTCCATCCTTTCATACTTGAAGGCCAGTCAGTAGAGCTCTTTCGATGTTGCTTTCTAGGTGAACCTTTCTAAGGACAAAGTTGCTTTTTTAATGGAAAGCACAATGCTTTTTCAGCTGTAGAAAACAAAATGTTGCAGATAGCAGAGCACCTTCTTAAGCATGACCAGAACACATGGAAAACAGCCAGCCCAATGATTCGCATACACCTGTTAAAATTGCTGAAGTAGAATAGAAAATAAGCAGGGGAGCACAGCAGAGTATGGAAAATCAGCAGGCTACCAACAAGGCTGAAAAATACTGGCATTTTTTTCTTCTCTTTTCTTTTTCTTCTTTTTTTTTTTATTGTCTCACAAGTGCTAACAGTAACTTCAGGGAGCAAAATAATAAACTGAATCTAAAGATTTATTAGATTCCACTCAGCTGGATGTTTTACCTGAGGCAATGTGTTGGTCGTGTGTTTTGAACAAGGCTATGATTTGACATAAGAGTTGGGATTGTCCCATAACATCCTCTTTCTGATACACTTTTTTTTTTTTTCTTTTAGAACAACTGTCTTGACACATGAAACTAACAGCTCTTATTCCAGGAAGAATTAATTCCTGCCATATCCTACACCAGTGGGACTAAAGACAGTGCTATGTGTTGAGAGAGCACCTAGCACAACTAAGCCCTGAGTCTCATCAGACGCTGGGAATTTTGCTGTTCAAACAGTAAACGCAGAAGCAACAAGTTGAAGTGCTGAAAGAGCAAATTAACTCAGTAGGAACTTGAATATACACAAATGCACTGGAAATAACCACAAGCAAAGTGGCTTTTATTCTTTTAATAGAAGGGATATAAGTTTATCCAGAAACTGTTTCTAATGGGTATCATTTTTCTTTGTGAGGAATTAAGTTTGAGAGACCTTCCTCTCCATCCTTTTTTTCTCACTCCTTTCTTTTTAACGAACCCAAACTTTAAGTGTTTTTTAAACAATACTCTTCTATATATTCTCCTACTCTTGGCCTTTGAAGTGATTATAGTTAATAACATGACAACTATTGTGATTCTGTAGCATTTTTACTTTATATGCCCCAGAAAATTAGTAAGTGCGGACAGTCAACTTCTAAATATTACTTACTGTTTTCAATGAAGAAAATTGAATGGAAAGGCATTTAAAAGGAAAGTGAAATTATTTTAATTTTGAAATGTTTAACCAAAAATAAATATTCAAGAGCTACAGTTAAAGCAATTCAGAGACGAGGGAAGTATGCATGTCTAATTATTTTGAATGCACCTATTAATTTTGATTAAAGTTATATATTTCTTAAATATTTATTCCTTAAAACCAAAATTATTTTACCTTACTAGAAAAGCTGAAAAAGCAGCTGTAAAAAACATCCAGTTTTTGATTGTATCCAACATGCTAAGAAAAACTGGGTCAGTGCTTTAGTCCAAACAGTGGCCTTCAGTCATTGTTATTCTTTAACTGTAAGCACCCTCCTGGCTATGCTGACCTCCCAGTAAATGTTCAGGCACATGGAAGTAACAGTTTTCATTGTGGATCTGATAGGATCTATGTTTTGCCTTGTGGATCTAAGTATCATAAGCAGGGCCATGCCATTTAGTCCCTGCTTTCCTTACTAAGAAACAATAAATATTCCTGTGCTTCCAAAATCCGGTTCTGTACTCTCTTGTCTTCACTGCACATATGTTAATTCATCCAACTACTGCCCACCAAACATTTTCTTTTGGAACAGGGTTTTGAGTGGGTTCTAAGAGAATGGCTTGCTCTGGAAGAGCTTCCAGAAAGTGTGGTGGAAGAAGCTTTGAATTGCTCCCCACCAGAAAGTCCTCTGGCACTATGCCAGAACATTTATAGCCTCAAAGAATCACATGTGTCATGTCATAAGGTATGCATAATTTATATCAGTTTTGTGACATAAAAAACATGTTCTGCAAGCTGAAGCATAGCCTCTATGCCTCCTACTCACACACACGTACACATATATATGTAGGTTTTATCTTAGGTTCAAAGAAGCCAAACAACAAGTACTACAAGTGCAGGACCTAAGTCCTGCCTATTGTTGACTTACTAGACCTCTGCAGGAAAGAAACTTTTATCAAAGTGAGTAAATTCTGATGCATAGAGCTGGTGCTGGGGACATGCTGGAGTGGATGGGTTTAGTCTGTTTAAACCTTGGGTTCGGCTTTCTTCTAGCCAATGCCTAATTAGCTTGTCTCACTTGGGAGAAAAAGACTATATAAAAACTCAATGTTTCATCCACTTAATTGAAGGTTGGAAGGTGCAGTGCAATCTTTGACAAACAATTTTCCCATAGATCAGGACAGTTACAGTGCCTCTCTCCTTTATGTTAACTATGTATTTAGAGAAGTTGCAATTTTGTATAGTTTCCCTCAGGGAAACTCTTTCCTTAACCCAGATATCTGTGAAAAAACTCTTTTTTTCTTTTCTTTTCTTTTTTTTTTTTTTGTAAAAAGTTTTAAAAACAGGCCAAGGGGTTCATAAGTTATTAAGGCAGAATAGTTATGATCTGTTTGTTCTGTGTCTTTCCTCCTCTTCCCTTACCATGTGAAGAGCTAGATTCTGCAAGACTCAGTTAAGAAATATGGGAAGAAAAACCAAAAACTTCATTTTAAAAAAAAGAAGAAAAGTATGGATAACATTTATGGAATTCTTATGTTAGACAATACCTTGAGAAAATAGCAAATGTCTCAACTATGCTAACCAAGATAATATAAAAGTATTGTAACACCGTGAAATGGTGTTTGTATATATATACACTTAAAATTATCTTCGGGAATACTATAAACATGATTGGATGCTCAGACATGAACATAAGAATGCAGAGACTTTTAAGCTCTCTTTCCAGTTCCCCAGTTCACAGGGGAATATGGAGATGAAAACATAACTTAGGGAAAGGTGATTGAATATTGCAGTGGAAAGAAGCCTGAGAAGCATTAAATCAACCTCACTGAAGTGCTTCAGTCAAGGTGTTAAAATGGTTTAGCAGAAACCTGCAAGCAACATGTTTTGAAGCGTATCCTGCCTAAACTGCTTCAGTTTCATCTTATATGCCAGTTGCCGTTCTTCAAATCCATGCTTTGTCTTCTAAGAACTGTCCCAGTACAGAAGTTAAAACTATGAAAAACCTGGTCTTACACATAAAGTAGTGAAAAATGTATGAAATGAATCAATTCATTGGGGTCTCTGCTATAACCGCTCCCTCCTGCGGACAATCTTCTCCAGGGTTGTGAAATCCTAATGCACTTCTACGATTCTGTATAAATGAGAGTTATTTGCCTTATTGTGCTTCAACTCATTGCAGACAAAAGTGCTTTGCATTCCTCCATTCGCATCCTTTGTTCAGTTTGCACCACTTAGGATATTTCTGCCTTTCAAAGACTTTATGAATCTCCAGACGAACATTTTCTTTTACACTGAGTGGTTGCTGATCTTCAATTTTTTGCTTTCCTTTTCATTTCTTCTTATGCAGGTTCTTTTTCCCCTCTCTGTGTTGGTGATCTAAAATTCCCTATATTTTTATCTTTCCATATTATGTACATGATTCCCTCTCAGCCTCCTTGGCATTCTTTGTACCCTTCATCATCCACTCTCAGTACTGAAATGTTCTGTATCAGAAATTTTAATAGTCCTTAGAATGTACTTTCCATCTTTTTCTTTTTCTTCGTTTTTTAAAGAAGCTTTTCATCTCCATTCCTGTTTTCTATCTGAAGGACTTATCAATCTTTTCAATTCTACTGAAAGACATGGCAGAACAAAGGTGAAGGGTTTCCTCAAACTGACAGGGTACTGACTATCTAGAACCTTTGCTCAGGTTTTTGGCTTTTTTTAATTGACACATCATTCGGAGATCTGGGGTTCTGCCCACAGAGAAGAAGAAATGCCATCAAGCCTGGTGGAAGAAACCCCTTTTCTCTCAGACTATAAAAGTGCATTTCAAGTGTGTTAAATAAATTCATCTAACCAGTTGGTTATTCCTGTGGACTTTCCCTTCAGACTCCTTAAACAGAAATGGGTAATCTTTCCCACAAGTTTGTAAGTTTACCCATCTTGGGATAAGTGGGATTAAAAAGGCTGAGACCTCAGTGAAGATCAAGAGGAAAGGGAGAGAGACTTAGCACAATTTAAATGGTGATAAACCTTTTGCAAGCTGAAAATCAAACAATGAGATCAGCCTTAGGGACACTGAAACAATAATCAAGAGAACACTTGGAAAAAATATTAAGACAGAACAAAATATATGTATTTTATCTAGACATTTTGAGAATCAAAATTCACATTAAGAAACATGACACCTGTCTTTCCTTCCTGACTCTGTATGACTTTTCCTCTATCTTCCCAGGACCACTATACTAAACACTAAAGGCATTATCAAAATATATCACACAACATCTCTGTGAGGGGCAGAAAAATACTATTCCAGACCCAGAGAAGCAGAAAGATAAGAAACAGTGCTCAAAACGGTCTTCCTGATCCTTCAGGTTGGTGATAGATATACCTTTCTCCCCTCTCCCTTTAGAATGATCATAATCAAAATCTTGCTTCTTTAAGATTGGGGATCAAGCTGAGGGAAGCTAAGGTGACATAGACTAGGACAAAATAACAACTAACTTAGGTAGTCATATAGCACTGTGTGTTAAGATTGAGAACTGCATATACTGTGGCAAGTATTTATGGTCTGAATAGAAACTGTCTACAATTTAAGTACAAATGTGGCTGTGCATTATATAGACATATCTAATCTGGGTTTATAATTGCAACTTGTATAATTGTAGCCATATGGTTCAAGGGACACCCAACTATTTGTCCTGCATACCATCTGTGATCTGCACCCCTTTGCCGAGCTCTGTAATGTCACAGTTACCCCACTGACAACACGGGTGAGAGTTAGGCTGTGAAAAGGCTGATCTGGTCTGTATGAGTTGCTGTCACACTAGTGATCACATCCTGTAATCTTATTATCTTTGCCATCTCAGCAGTAGCTCCAAACTGAGACAAAGCTCAGAATTGTTACGCTGGTTCCCTTCTGGGTATGAGCTCTGCCTGGCCTACAGAAATAAGGGGAGGGGGAATTCTAGCTCAAAATATTCAAGTTTTGTTAACCAAAAAGAACCCCTAAACAAACAAATTTTTTAAAAAAACCATAAAAAAACCAAACAAAAAATAATTGTCCTGATTAATGTAACAAAACTCTACTTTCTTATCATTTTAGTTGATGAAAAAATAAACTAATATGAGGTTCTATTGTTGTGAAATTAATTCAATATAATAAAAATCAGGCCCAAATTATTTTAGTGGTGAAAGAACAAACATAGAACAATAATCAAACATCGGTACATCTGAACCTACTACCTGCAGGATTCTACTTACTAGAAAAAAACAATTCACAGTGATAAAAAGCAGAAGAGGTAGTCAACAAGGTAATTAACATAACAACAGCTTACTTTCATACAAATTGGAAGGGAATAATTTGACATCTAATACTGGGATATCCAAAATCCATTACCTTTAACAGATTCAGAAAACTATGTAGTTTTGAACAAGATGAGAAGGAAATATTCAGATCCAATCCATTCTCTGGAATCTCAGTGACCAAGACAGGGTTTGGGGAAGCCCCGTCTCTGTTCGTAGTTTACAGTTCAGAATACTTGCTTTGCTCATTTTGTTGAAAACCAAGTAGAAAGATGAAAGCAAAAAGCAAACAAAAGGCAGATGGAAGAGGCAGTCATGGTATCTCCTCACTTTACTCAAAACAAGTTAAAAAAAGATACTGGTTATCTACCCTTTTCGCCATGATAGAATACATACTGGTATCTTTTGCCTTTACACAAGTTCACAGACTGCTTTCAGTGAAAAAATTAATTTTATGCTCTGATTATTGAAGCTGTTCATCTTTAAAAAAAAAAAAAAGAATCATGATTCATTGAACTATGAAGGGAGAAACACACTTTAGCCTATTATTAGTGCACTAAGCTGGAAGAAGAGTCATAAGTTCTCATCCTTGTTCCCTGGACTGGGTCTGTATTTTAACCTATGTGCATTTAATGTTGAAAATAAAACTGTATCCAGTGCTGGGATTTGTAGCATTTGCTCCATAAGTATGAAATACCAAAAAAAAAAAAAAAATTAAAAAATCCCTAATTATAAGGAGGCTCCTGAATCACAGGGAAATTCACAACAAGTATTAAGTCCTGTTCTCCCTATTATGCCATTTAGCTGAGTAAAAACAAACAAGGAAAGAGTAAAAAAACTACAAGAATTCACAGGAGTAAATTCTTAAGCATAATAAAACCAATTTATTTCAGACAGATAACTGGTTCATCATTTTCAATACAGAATGTTAAATGCTTCACCCACCTCCTTTGGGGTTTTGTCCTGGCACATATGTCATTGCCTATAATTAGACATTAGAAAGAACTGTCTACCACTCCTGGGTCAGATTCTGAATCCTTACCTCACTTGTCAGACCAATACATTTATTTTTAAGAAATGGACTGGAAAATTTCTGCTCCTAGTTCTGTGGGTCTCGTTCTCTCTCTTTCAGAATTTGAATTTGTCTGAAAAAGGTTGACATAATCATGAATAATTCCCACTGGGAGAACTATTGACACTCATTATGCCTGTCTATGCTGAGACTACTTTCTTTTTCTTTTTATTGTTAAAAAAAATGTACATTTTTGTCCTGAGAAATGCTAATTTGATTGGGGTATTCAGGAAAGGGTCACCGATAATTGCTCATAGAAGCTCTCTCTCTCACAAATGAGTATTACCTGAGAGATTTTTATGTTATGTAAATATGCAACACGACATTGAATCTTATTTGTGATTGGATATTACCAACGGTTATGAAACTTCTTTTTCATTTCCATTGAAATATCTCCCTGAGGTTAAGTTTTATAAGTACGGTGGTAATAAATTTTGACAGATTTGTGGTTGCAAAGAACTATATATTTCCCTTTTTTGATGAAGGGACACTCTAAGGGTTAAGCATGAGTGGCTCAGAAATCAACCTGTGTAAAAGAACAATGTGCAGTAGCTGAAACAGTAGGTTATGCTATATAGCATATGAGAAACTAAGTGTGACCAGAGCATCATGACTTCTTTCTGTTCATAAAGCCTTTCTTATTAGTGGACACTATTTTCATTGCAAATCAGTGTGCATTTTGAAACACACTTGTTTTTCTCAATATGCACAGGATAAACCTAGCTACTGTCAGTTTGGTTAACAGCTAAAGGACAAGCAAATGAGAATAATAGAAAAATATGCTATCACTGTAATGACAGTGAATACAGAATGCTTCTACAGTACTGGAGAGTTGGAGTTAACTTTCTGGAAAGCTCCAGAAAATGCAGTTAATTTAACTTTGTTAAGAGCTAGTACATGCATCCACTCTGGCTACATTTATGCTAGTAAATTAAACATGATCAGAAATATCCTCTGGCATTGAGGGCAACTGGCACGAAATGGTCCATAACCACATCATTAAACTTGCCTATTACCCAAAATATCCATATCCAAGCTGTATATTGGAAGTTGGGGCTCTGGCTCGTGCCACCTGCCCTTTCATCTAAAAACTGTCAGCACAGGCCAAAACTGTACCAAGACCTCTTCAATATTTCAGCAGTATGGATAGCCAGGTTTCTGTAGTCAGGAATATTTTCCTGGAGTGGCTTAATTTACTGGTAAGTAAAAAAAGCCTATAGGACAAAAGTCCTGAAGAAGTCTTGGTGGAAGAAAAATGAGCTGTTTTTTTGTTGTGGTGTTTGCTGTGTCTTTTTTTTTTTTTAGTTTCTGACACTGTTTACATAATTTCTGAACTAATGTCAATTTTAATGCAGCTTTCATTTCTCCTTCCTGCTGATGCCATCTAGGTAGTAAGTTCCTGGGCTAGCAGTTCCTGGTAACAGTCCCCTGTGAGCCTCTCATGCAGCCCAGAATGGTCTATGTAATGACTCACTGAGGCAGCTTCATCAGTCTAAAAGTAATTTTTTACTAAGCAAAAGACCTCCTCGAGGCTCCTAAACTCACATCGTCTACAGACAAAAATAAGCACTTTGACTGTGTAATACATCCCCCTTAAAGAAAGACATCTAAAGCAAGTCAAGCAGTAATGTTTCCTAGAAGTGGTGGTGGGCTCAGATAGACACCTGTGATGTAGACATCTAAAATTAAGTGAGATCTGTCCTACTCAAATTATTTCCATAGAAGAGGCATTGCTGGGAAGAACTAGTAACGGTTTGCAATATCCATCTACATGCAACCACAGCTGGCATGCAGAAGCTTTAGCCAAATCCAGAGTTAGGGCTAGAAAAAGCAGAAAACATTACCAGCAACAGAGTACTCTGGCAGACAATAGATCAGGGGATCTCACCTAGCAATCCACTAGATTTAAAGAGTTTATACCACTTTTTATCCACCAATGCTGACATACCCATGGGTACTTTATAGTGCCGTGTATGTTGTTGCAATGCACTACCACTTGTAGACTCACACTGCTAACAGCAAAAAAACCCAGCAAATAAAAGCAAATGGATATAAGGTTTGTCTGTCCTTTATTTTTTAATGGAACATCTCTGATGCTTCTTCATTTATTTTATATGGGCTTTCTCCAGGTAGAACCATGGATCAACAGTCCTCCATTGTCTCTGAAAATCTATTGATTTAATATCTGGGTATGGAAAGGATAATACCATTTAAGGGATTTACTTCTTTGTCAAAATGACTAACTTATCTATAAATAACAAGATAACAAAAAAGACTTCAGGAGGCTGTATTGGCATCATGATAGTAGCTATTATATGCTATCCTACTTTCAGTATGTAATTACTCAGGGAAAAGAGAGCAGAGCAATGTTCCAGTGATGCATAGTAGCAGAAGAGCAAACAAAGAGATGTGTGATGATACCATAAACCGTGAGGTCAAACTAGTTCACCAGTTCTTTCCTAACTGCCAGTGGGACAGCCCAAAGCAGTAACATCATGTCATTCAAACCTTAATTATTCACATTTTCACTCTAAAAATATCACCTGCTTTATCTTCTTTTAAGAAACAATAATTTTTCATTATACAACAAAGAGCAAATATGATTCACTGTATTACATCAGTAGTTGGAAACACCTTTATAAGATTAATGAAAAAAATAGGAATAGAGTGTGTGGTGGGTTGACCCTGCTGGACACCAGATGCTCACCAAAGCTGCTCTGTAAGTCCTCGGGAGGACAGAGAGGAGATAAAAAGAAAATGGAGAAGACCCTTGTGAGGAAAGATAAAGACAGTTTCATAAAGCAAAAAGTTGTGCATAGAGGCAGCAGAAAACAAAAGATTTATTCTCTAGTTCCCAACGGCAGTTGATGCCCAGCCACTTCTGGGGAAGCAGAGCTTCCATACATGTAGCAGTCGCTACAGAAGATTAATACTGTAACAACAATTCCCACCACCACCACCACCCACATTCCTCCTCCTTTCTCTTCACTTTTATTGCTGAGCAGACATCATACAGTATGGAATATCCCTTTGGTCAGTTGGGGTCAGCTGTCCTGGATGAGTCCCATCCCAAGACCTTGCTCATCACCAGCCTACTGGTAAGGGGGGTATGTAGAGACAGCGTTGGTGCTGTGCCAGCACTGCTCAACAGTAACCGAACCCCCGGTGAGTTACCAACACCTTTTTAGCTACAAACGCACAGCACAGGGCTGCTGTAGGGAACATTAACTCCATCTCAGCCAGACCCAGCACAGAGCAATTAAAGTTTTCAGTAGTGCAAAACGTTTGTTTCAGCAAAGTAAGGTTACCAGGATTGATAAACTGGCAAGCTTATTTCTTAAAATAATTAATGATGGATTTCAAATTAAATCGATCAACCAGGAAAATCTTAGGTCATTCACCACTGAGTGCGTCATACATCAGGTGTCAGAAGAAGGAAAGAACAATTTTATATTATAGAAGCACTGCAAATATGCCTCTCTTTCACTGGTAAGATAGAAGTCCTGTCTTCTATCTCCATTTCTTCCTTGCAGGCTGACCTTGCAAAGAGGTGCATTAGGAGAATGGCATCACTACAGTCATCTCAACCAACTGTCCACTGTTGGTTACCATGGCTACTAGGCCGTTATGAAATGTGACAAAGGCACCGACTAGACCTTTCTTCTAAAGAAAGTGGTGGCCTTAGCTGCATTTATGCAATGGCCAGTCTTTTCAAGGTTGTGCATGCTCTGAGAACACACTCTCTGTTTAATCCCTCAGGGAGGTAGAAAGAAGACTATGTAGAGGTGGGCCTCGCGTAAGCTAAATTCTGATACTGTCCTATGAGATATTTGTTTAGATTTCCTCTTCAGTTGATAAATGAGTCACTTTTGTGGCATGATTCATCTCACACATTTTGGTTCAGTTTAGGATGAAATTAATCCTAGAATTGCCTACATTATTCTACTGATCACGTAGAGGATCCATTGTGTTTACTTCAGAAGTTGACTCTGCCTATAGATGACTAATGCTAATTGAAACCAAATGTTTTGTTTTCTAAATCTCATTCATGTGGTACTGTGCTGATCAGCCAGGACAAGATGCTCCTAGGTACATGCAAAGGCAGGGACTCAAGCTCTTGTCAGTGTCAAGGATAATAAAACTCTAAAAAATATAAAGTTTACATGTCACAAGTCCCAGGCAACAGCTGACCATGACTTTCAAGGTCCTGGTTTCTGGTATCAACTTTCTGCCTGAGTCCCATTTAATGAGTCAGTTGCTGACTTTTCTTCCAGATCTAGAATGCCGTGAATGTCCTGTCATACTCAAAATCCTAGGAGAAAGTCTTCAAAAGACAGATGGAAATGTTCTAATCTTCTCTGTGGACTACAAATGTTAAAATAACTTCAAATCAATCAAGACACAACTGAAGGTAATACAGTGCTGAATAAATGAGGGAAATAGTACAGCACCTGATCGCTGAGCCTTCAGCTAACAAGAATAACAGGAGAATATGTTTTATCCATGTCACAAACCTCTGTAAAAGAGAAAAGGATCTGACACATACTTATTAGTTTTTTACAGAAATCCAGAGGAGAATTGGAAGTAAGGGCCCTAATCCAAGTGCCAAATGTAATCCTACATTACACTGTAACTCAAATCCCCATTCTATATATATTGTAAAAGACTGTCTGCTGGAAAAACAGCTTGTGTAGCAGAGGAAAAAAGGTAGTGACAGGCTCAAGGCAATGTTACTTAGCATAATCTCACTGTTTCTCTAACATTATTTAATGTCCACAAAGAAGTAATTTTAAACCTAGCTTGTCTGCTTCTGTTAATTTAATTTTAACAACAAAAGCACAGAATCCTTTGTCTTAAGCTTAGAAAAATAAACTCAGACTGGCAGTTATAAAGAAGATGGAATGTGAAGCACATATCCTTGAATCTCTTTTCTTCACCTGAGAATGGGAATACTGGCAAAGAGGTAGTTCCCCCAAGAAAGCTAGGAAATTTTCAGATGTAGTATTTCAATGACCATTTTTTTTCACATCATGTTGGACGTGCTTGCTTGACCATGCTGAGTGTTCTTCCCTGTTACTGTGATTTTTTCATGTTCTTCCAAGGAATTAATTAATTTCTTCTGTTTTGTTTTTTTTTTCTCACATAAAGATGAGACCAGGCAGCTAGTTAGAAAATGTCATACATCTATCTGTTTACTGCTAATTTAGAGAATAAAAGATGAAGGTATATCACAAATCCCTTGTAGATACTTACAATCAGGTAAGACCTCCTTTAAGTGTTTTTTATTCCAGCAAGTTGTACTTCTCTTTCCTGAGTTAACAAAACAAAACAAAATAAAATGATGGGGGGTTGGGGTTTTGGGGGGTGGGGGTGGGTTTTATTGTTATTATTATAATTATTATTATTATTGTTGTTATTGTCTAAGTCCAATAGGCAAGTGGATAAGGGTTAGGCTAGCTGTTAGTTCTAGAAATGAGATATAATTCTGGCTTTTGATGAGTCATAATTTTCAATTGAATAGGGTGTCTGCAGCAGGAATGGGCTAGTTCTTGAACTTATCCTATAGGCCTTTTAATTTATGGCTTACATCCTTTTTCACACCTGGAAAAAAAATGATCTGACCTCTAAAAAGCACATTTTCAGTACATCCCATAAAACAGCAGGAAAGAATGCAGAATGAGAATGCAGTTCCAGCACCTTGCTCTTTAAAAAGCTTTTAAAGCCTGTCTTATTCATTCATCTTTTAACAAAGATGAATTCAAATGACAGTTTTTATCCTAGTCTGCCTGGTAAGGCAAGAATAATGTTAAATCAATGCCAAAGTGATCAGGAATGAGATCGAGATCAAAATTCTGATCAGCCCACGATGGATTATTCTGTCTTAAATATTAAAAAGAAATAATTCATAAAAAACACCGGAAAAATAGAAATATGTCCCTGGATCAGCTAATGCATCTCACTGCTAGCATCAGCCAAATTTTACTCACTGATTAAATGACACCTGGAGAGAAAAACACTAAACATAAACTTAGTGGAGGATATGACCACTGTGGAATTAAAAGAGAATTAAAGTTCTTGAATACAAAACAGTACCTTAAGAGTTCAGATACCCATGAGAAACACAACAGGAGGGAAAACAAACACACTAAGATAATGAATATGTATAGCTTCAAAGTGCCAACCCTTAAATTGCTATGAATGTCTTAGATTTGGTACAAAAGATTAGTGGAAATAGATAGCAACACACAGATCTTCAGTAAGTTCTTTAGATTTTAAGTCTCCCATTGAAATCAATGGTGTTTCAGGACTTTACAGTAGGTGGACAACCATCCCCAGTGGGCTTTTGATATCTGAGAAAATAGCAAAGTAATATTTTTAGAGAAAATTTGTGTCTTCCGTTAACTCTGACACTGATAGTTCATGCACAAGCAGTGACAACTCCTTCTTCCTGCCTAGTTTGAGAAAGCCAGTACATGACAACTTGCTTGTCATGTAGTGTCTAGTCACTTGTAAGCATAGGTCTTCTGTGAGCATGACAATTAATATTTTTTTTTAATATTCCATGTAATTGTGAATAGTTTGTCATCAGCAGTGGAGTTACTCATCAACAGAGAAGACAGTCTTCAGGTCCTGCACTATGAAGCAAATGCAGCTAGTGACATACATGAAGAAAAGGATGAGAGTCCTTCCTAGATGAGAGTCTCCCCTTGCATCAGAAGAACTCTCTTGTGCTACTACTATTCAGAAACAATGTGTTGTACATAACAAATATTTATACCCTTGTTGAACAGATCCAGATACATATTCTGTGATTGATCTTTTTCTCCTTGATATCATTCTATTCTCTTCTCTCCTCACAAGTTATTGAATTTCATGAATCATACATGCTCTCTTTTTCTTTTCAGACAACCTTGCGCGCATATGTTTTTTTAAACATATTTGTCAGTGACATAAAGAGTGGGATTGAGTGCACCCTCAGCAAGTTTGCAAATGACACAAAGCTCTTTGGTACAGTTGACATGCTGGAGGGAAGGGATGCCATCCAGAGGGAGTTTGACAGGCTTGAGAGGTGGGCCTGTGAAGCCTCCATGAAGTTCAACAAGGACAAGTGCAAGGTCCTGCACATGGGTTGGGGCAATCCCAAGCACAAATACAGGCTGGGCAGAGATGATCTGAGAGCCGCCCTGAGGAGAAGGACTTGGGAGTGTTGGCTGATGAAAGGTTCAGCATGATCTTGCAACCCAGAAAGCTAACCGTATCCTGGGCTCCATCAAAAGAACTGTGACCAGCAGATTGAGGGAGGTGATTCTGTCCCTTTACTCCCCTCTTGTGAGATCCCACCTGGAGTACCGCATCTAGCCCAGGGATCCCTAGTAGAAGAAGGATATAGAGCTGCTGGAGTGAGTCTAGAGGAAGGTCATGAAGATGACAAGAAGGCTGTAACACCTGTGCCTGTGCTATGAAGACAAGCCAGAAGTTTGGCTTGTTCAGCTTGGAGAAAAAAAAAAGGCTCTGGGGAGAATTTACAGCAACCTTCCAGTACCTAAAGGGGGCCTACAAGAAAGCTGAAGAGGGAGTGTTTACAAGGGCATGTAGTGACTGAAAAAGGGATAATGGCTTTAAGAGGGTAGATTTAGATTAGATATAGGGAAGAATTTTTCACTGTGAAAGTAGTGAGGCACTGGCACAAAAAAGAAAAGCTGTGGCTGCCCCTTCCCAGACAGTGTTTAAGACCAGGTTGGATGGGGCTTTGGGCAACCTGGTCTAGTGGAGGGTGTCCCTGTCCATGGCAGGGGCATTGGAACTAGATGATCCTCAAGGACCCTTCCAATACAAGCCATTCTGATTCTATGGTTGTTTTTTTTTCTCACTAGTAATCCTAGAAGTCCTCCTACAACCAGTCCAAGGGTAATTGGGATAGAAAGGCCACATTTTTAGAAAATATTAAACAGTACTGCAGAACATCTTTTACTGGGAGACTGTCATTTATATCATCAATTTTCTTAATAAGAATCTGGCACAATTCCAGAATGGGATCCTGCAAGCACTCTCCAAAAACATTCCTGGACATGGACTGAGGGTTAATATAATCCAGGGACTGATCCCTGCAGACATACTGCATTCAATCCCTGTTCTGGAAGCTAAGACTAGGATCAGCAGATGTATTTCTTACCATCTGATCTCAGTGCCCAGGAATGTTCCCAAGCATGTTTAGCTTGTATAGATATAGCCAATACATCCTTCAGTTGATGCATGCACAGTGTTTGCTACTGTCATAATTTACATTAATTTCAACTGGTGGGACAGCTAACTCTTTCAAAATAACTTGGGATACAATCACAATGTTGAAATTCTTCCAAAGTTCTTTGAATTTAAAATTATACGGGTGGTGTGTTGACCCTGGCTGGCAGCCAGGTATCCACCAAGGCTCACTCCTCCTCAGCTGGCCAAGGGAGAGAAAATATAATGAAGGGCTCGTGGGTCAAGATAGGGAGAGGGAGACATCACTCACCAGTTACTGTCATGAGCAAACCAGACCCACCAGGAAAAGAAAATCTCATATAATTTATTACCCAAGCAAAACAGAGTAGAGCAATGTGAAATAAACCTAAATCTCAAAACACAGCCCCCCTACCCGTCCCTTCTTCCTGGACTCAACTTACTACCAAATTCTCTGCCTACTCCATCTGAGAGGCACAGGGGGACAGCAAATGGGGATTGCAAAAAGTTGATCACAGGTTGTCTTGGCCATTATTCCTCCTCAGGGAGGAGAGTCCTACTCTTTCCATGTTCTAGCATGCAGTCCCTCCCATGGGAGACAGTCCTTCACAAACTGCTCCAGTGTGGGTCTCTTCCACAGGATAAAGACCTTCAGGAACAGACTGCTCCATCATGGGAACCCAAGAAGTCAAAAGTCCTGTCAGCAAACCTGCTCAAGCATGGGCTTCTCTCTCCATGCACTCCAGGTACTTCCAGGAGCTTACTTCAGTGCGGGCTTCCCATGGGGTCACAGCCTCCTTCAGGTATCTCCATGTGTCTGGCTTGGGGTCCTGCATGGCCTGCAGATGGAATCTCTACTCCACATCATCCTCCATGGCTGCAGGAGGATAGCTGCCTGCATCATGGTCTTCACCATGGGCTGCAGTGGAATCTTTGCTCTCATCTCTGGATCACCTCCTCTTCCCCCTCCTTCACTGATGTTGGTTTCTGCAAAGTTTCTCACATTTTCTCATTCCTCTCTCTAGCAGCAAAAAGCTTCCAATAGGTGTTTTTTTCCTTCTGAACTATGTTTCTGCCAGTCACTGGTTTGCTTATCCTTGACCAGGTCTGTCTTGGAGCCATATTGCATTGGCTCTGTTGGATCTAGGGGAAGTTTCTAGCAACTTCTCACAGAAGCAACCATGTAGTCTCCCTCCACCTTAGTGCTACCAAAACCTTGCCACACAAACCCAAAACAATATGAATTTGAATGGGTGCCGTCTACTAACTCTGTTAATCAATAGCAGAGTCAAAAAGAATACTTAGATTCATACAGTTGCCCCCACTACCCACCATCCACAGGCCTTATCTTTATATGCTGTATCAACGCGAGAACGATGAAATACCATATTCCTTGCACCATTTACCTGAATAAGACTTGCATAAATCCCTGTAATATCTCTGAAGGTCATCGTCAAGTATCAGAGATTCTCACATTTTTTACATTTGTCACCAGAGTTACCTAAGGAATATTAAACATCCAAGCCTTTCAACAACAATTATCCTTATTAAATAAAATCCTTATCAGCTGTATCTTTAGTTCAAAAGAAATCCCAAGCACCGAGACACATCCATAGCATAAATCCATGGCAGCGCCTGATTTCTGCAAAAGAATATTAATCAAGAAAAGTTTTAACTTTATCAACTGCACTAATGAAAAGGCATTTTTCATTACTTATTACACAAAGCTCAATGGGGTGAAGAAGAGCAAATTGTAAGCCTCCACATTTCAGCTGATGTAGTATTTCTCCACTTCACAGTGTTTTTTAAGTACCCTAGATTTCAAATCAAGGAACGTACATTGTAAAGGGGATTTACACAATAAAATTAACATGTGTCTGACTTTTTCATGTAGACAATGCTTGTCTTAAAACATGAATAGGTACATTTCTGGAAAAAAGTTCATTTTTAGACAGTGGTTATAGTGCTGTTGGTATTTATTAAATCAAGGCACTTTTATGATGAAAATGTGAGCACTTTTTGTAAAAGCAGTGACAAATATATTACTGGAATTATGTAGAGCGCAGTATAATGATTCAATTACTATAAAAGCTGAAATCAAAAGGAAAAATGCATGCATGTATGGGAACAGGAGTTGGGCCTTACAGTTGAAACAAAAAAAATTAAGCCAAAAATTTGAACTGATTTCCATTTCATATAATTTCTGGAAGACTACAGGTCTTCCAAAATGTGACATTCATTTTGTGAATCTGGCTCTTAGAGTAGTTTTAAGGGCACATTACAGTAATGAATGCTTTTAATCCAATGATCTTTCCAAAATAAAAAAATATGACTGCCAACTCAAACCAGTCCAGAAAATTTTATGCCAGATTGCTGTCTGACCTATTATAAGTGCTTATTTTACATGCATGACATGCATGTAATATGGCTAAAGTCAAGTTATATAATTTTATTTCTATGTCACAGACTATTTAACAAAATATTTTTATATCATTAAATGATGTCACAGTGAAATCCATAATTCGTGCCGCACCAGAAGTACAAGACTGTATAATAGGTCTCACTAGCACACATAGCATACTCTGTCCCAGTATCTTGTAACTCCATCCCATGTTTTGAACATGTGTTTTCCTTTTTAACATAGTTTTTGCACCTGATATTTAAACATACAACCAGGTCAAAGAGCTTAATAACTAAGAAATTTGAGTTTCCAACAACCATAAATGATTATTCTGAAGGAAGGGGAAAAAATCCAGTTGCTTTTGCTAAAATCTTCTGAAATTCCCCGAGATAAGTATAGATTGTCTTCAGCAAGGCAGGCAAACCCCTTTAGTAATACATATCTACTCACAACCCCTCCCATGGGTTTCTCCATAGGCTGCAAGGGGCATCTTTCTCACCGGCACCTGGGCCGCCTCCTCCCCTGCCCTTCTCCGGCCTTGGTGTCTGCACAGCTCGTTACATCTTCTCACTCCCTTCTCCGGTGGCAAAATGCAGCTGCTTCCGGGTTGTTTTCTCCTGTATGTGATTCTCAGAGGCGCTCGATTATCTCTCGGGCCGTGACTTTGGCCTTGAATTGCTCGTTGTTTATAGTTTAGGCTGGCAGAAAACTCTTAAATGCTGCTTAAAGAAACCATCTCAGCAGCACAGCCTCACAAAACTGCAACAACCACCTCATAGAAAGAGTGAGTTTCAAGAGCGAGACAACTCATTGAAATATCTTGGAGTTAGGATGTCAAATGCATATTTGTTCTTTTTTTTTTTTTTCCATTTCGATACTAACAATACATTTATTAGGTAAAGTGAAAGCTTTGCATTGTATAAAAAAACCCCAAAAAGTGACATTGTTCAGTGCCCAACACCTTTTCCCCACCAGTTCTTATAGAATTTGCCACATTATCACACTGAGTTTTAATACCAGCCCATAGCTGCTCACTTTTCTTGGTACTATTCTCAGTATTTCTGCTTCCAAAACTGCAGTACAAAAGCATGCACTGGCACCAGGGGACACCAACACAGGACAGTGTTTACAGGTGGGCCTTTTCCCCAGCCATCATTCATAAAATGGAACTTACTGGTACATGGCAGTATGAAAAAAATGATATGGAGTATATGAAAAACACTGAAATAGAAATTAAGTTGATTTCAAAAACCTATTTGAAATAGAATTCTTAATTGAATTGAATTGAAGCATTTTGACATCTTAATGAAATTCTTTCAAGAATAAGAATGTGTTACTATGAATTGCTGATTTTTTCAATCATGCAACTCTAGAAATACACAATAAATCAACACTTCTAACCTCTGTATTCTTCCTTGAACAAAGACAACTGCAGGCAATTACAGGTAATGAAAATTCAAAACATTTGTGCTGGAGGAAATTGAAAAAAAAAGAAGTAGTTTTCCTGATTTGAAAGGCTAATTACAAACATCATCATCTTGCATAGATAAAACGCTCCTATATGCAGGCAAGGAAACATAATACAATTCTCTCCAAAACTTTGGTAGTGAAATGAAATCAAATAAAACAACTGGTTATTCATTTCCCTAGGGTATCACCAAAAGTGGTCCTGAGGTTTGGAGACTGGATCTAAGAGGCCATGAAGGTCAAGAAAATCCCCTGTCGAAGGAACCTGAACATAGAAGCACAAAGAGATGTATTATTCCAAGTTTTCTAGCTTCCGTAATGTAGGGCACACCGCACAAAAACATTACCCTGCAGCCAGAGAGCATTGATGACCCAAGGTATCCTGCAGACCAAAAGTTAAATTTTCCAATGGAAACATGACTACTTTTGGTGTGCAGACTTAAATAAAAATAAAAGAGCTTTAGTAAACATTCCATTTTGATGGACTTCCCAGTTCTAGCTAAAAATCCATGTAAAGGAAAGACTTCTGACTGGCTCACTGAACACTGACAATTAACAACCAGAAGGTGAAAATCAGGTGTGACTTGGCTCACTTGGAGCTAGATGGAAATGAGAAATCTGTGTAGCTGAAGGCTTTTGTCAGACCTTGTGTACTAGCCACGAATTAATAATTTAATTTCCTTCTGGCTCTCTGTCTCCAAGGAACTGACGAGATTTTGACAGTATTCCTTTACCAGAATGGCAAAACTCCCAGCCCTAGGAGTCAAGAACTCCTTAAGTTCTAACTCACATGAATAGTTTCTTTCTATAATGTATTTTTTAAGCAGCAAGAGATAAAGTTACTGTCATCTAATGCTATTAAGTAATTTACACGATTAAAAAAGTAATTATGAACAAGTATTGTTGGATTTGATGAAAATACCCTGTATCACTTGTCATGTATAATACACCATGCCCTTAATACATATGGAGTTTTGAAAGGTGAACTAAAAATGCAAATCATTTATGTAATTAAATGTAGACAGGGACACAAAAACAGTGTGGAGGTGTCTATGGTTTGTGATAGGCAGGTTGTATGTCAGCAGACAGATTAAATTTAAATCACGTTTAATTACTAATTTTTAGAAGTTCTCAATTGCTTTTCATAGAATTTATTATCATATCATATCCTACTAAATAGCATTTAGTAATGCAATTTTTAAAAGTTGCTGTATTAAATATAATTTAAACATTCCTTGTAAAACTCAGCTGTTCAGTAACTATATACTGGACCCTACAAAATAAAAAAAATAAAAAGATTTTGACATTACACTGTTTAAATTAAGCATGTTTAGAACTAAGATGGTTGTTCCTCAGTTTCCATGAAGAAAAGGCCTTTACATTTTGAACATCCTGTAACAACCAGAATTCCTGCCTGCTCTGAAAAGGCTGAAGAGCAAAGATTGACAGCCTAAGTTGGGGCTCCCAGAGAGAACAGCAAGGTCTACTGAGTAGGAAGAAAGCACAAAGTGTTTGTAACTGTGCATCAAGCCAATATTTAAGGGAAGAAGAACACAGAGACAGATTGTGGTCAAGAAAGCAAATTAGAAAATCACCTACTTGCAAGGGAAAGTAGATGTATGAAAAGCTCCATGAAAGAGAATGTTTAAAAAATCAGGTCACCAAAATTCTGCCTTGGAGCTCATGATGTATCACAATGTTGTTTTGGCTTGCAGAGCTCTCCAGCTTTGCATCAGGCAGCTCTCACTAGGGAGGCTGCTAATCTTGGAAGCATGGCCCTTTGCAATTCTGGAATCTCAGCTCCAGCTTCCTAGATCAGGCCTGAGGGCAGGTGTCTGGAGTCTGCCAAATTTGCAGCTGGGATGTGGATGCATTGCAGGGCCTGTCAAACAGCATAACGGTTTCCTGATGTGATCTGCAGCAAGTTACTTCTCTGCAGTGTGACCACTGTTCTAGCAGAACTCATTTTAAACAATAATTCCCACAGAAAATTCTGCAGGATGTATAACTAGAACAAGGACAGTGCTGTGCCTAAAATAGGAAGTGCAATGAAGCAGACTGATGAGATACATCAGTTCATCAACTCTTCCTTTTTTGCTGAGTCCTGCAGGTCTCAACGGTACCAACCTCTCCTCTCTTGACACCCCAGCTTCCCAGTCAGGGAAGACAACTGATAAAGCTGGTTTCGTCCTTTATTCAGTGTCTACTGCGTGGAGAGCCACAGGCTCTCCGGGCTCATATGAACCCTTAGCAAATGATCTGGTTTTAATACTTAAATTAAATAATGACTTATTCATTTATGTGAAATTTATTACATTATATTTGAGATATAAGCACTAAATTTACTTAAGTAATGTTTTATTAATTTTTAAAAATTACTTGAAAGAGTAACAAATTCCATTTGCAATTTAAATAATTGAATTCCTTAACTGAGTAATTGTTTTACTTTACATTTTAAAAGTATAAGACACTATTATGTCATGCTGGGAAACAGCTTTTACCTTTTATAAAAAATACCTGTGGTTCAGAAATGCTTAAATGTTAAATGTTAAAGTCACTCTGCTGTCATGATCCCCTCGAAACATGCAATAACAATGTGGATAAAATACATATTACTCCATAAACTCAAAATTTAATCATTGTTCAGATATAAAATTTTACTTTATTTATATGCTATCCTAATAATTAAGTTATATTTAATTTTACTGCAGATAGTGAAACCTGTAACATGGGGAAGTCACATGATATCCTTATCTTGGAAAAGCAGAGGGTAGAACTCTTAACTTTGTATTCAGTCCATAAATAAAGGCTGCTTACTGGCAAAAACAAAGCAAAAAGCTAGAGAATATATCTTCTTTCCTTGGGAAAGTTTGATGCCTTGAGTGTTTGGAGAGTGTCTCTGCCCAACTTCCCATCCAGCCACCCTCTCTACTCACACAGTCACACTTCCATCTCAAGAGTAGGGTCCTGGAAAAATTACAGTGAAGGAAAACAAGGATGATCAAAGTTATCCTTATGAAGATGTTTCTTTGAGAAGAAGGAATCATTCGTGAGATTGAGTCAAATAAGTATTTTCATCCTGAAAAAAGATTGAGTGGAATATAATCTTGAATGTCACAGAGGAGGGGAATACTGAAGTGGGGTCTGCAGAGGTGGCTTCTCTGAGGGCATACCAGGGCTGGCCCATGCCAGGCACAGCCAGTTCCAGCCAGCTCCAACCTGGGGGTATGGTTGAGCCCCTCAGCCAAGATGGTGGCACCTTGGGGAAAATGTATTTTAAAAAATGTGAAAAACACTGCACAGCAGCTGTGGAAAAGAAGAGTGAGAAAATGTGAGAGCAACAGTTCTGCACACACCAAGGTCAGTGAAAAAAAGAAGGGGAAAAGGTGCCCTGGTGCTGGAGCAAAGATTCTCCTGCAGTCCATGGTAAAGACCATGATGAAGCAAGTTATCTCCCTGAAACCCATGGAGGACTACATGAGAGCAGATAATCACACTGAAGATGATGGAGGACCCACACTAGCTCTACACACTTTTTTCATCTTCTTTTCTCCCCTGTTCTGTTGAGGGGGAGTGAGAGAGTTGCTAGGTGGATGACTGGGTGCTGGCCATGGTCAAGCCACCAAAACCATTCAGGAAGTCCCTGAGTCATTGAACACTGGTGTAGAATTACAGAGTTGTCTTAATCTTCTGAAGGCATTTCCCATGGCATACTGTGGTCTGATCCATAAAACCATCCTTCCAGTACAAGAGAACAACTCCACATCCTGTCAGTGGTTCTCTTAATGGTGACATGTAGAAGTAGTATCAGTTAGTAAGTGGAAGAAAAGGTGTCTAGATTTACGTCAGAAGAGGCAAAGTAACATCCCACAAATGGTTTATCTTTACAGCGCCTTGTATGATCACATACAGAGAGTCAATTTTTAGAAAATAGTATTAAAAACAAATGAATGGAGTAATAGCAATCTTACTTGGCAAAATCATCTGTATCTTCTTCCTTGTACATAGACATAACCCCCTATGTATATGTGTATATATATAGCTAAAGATACACACACACACACATACATGGAGTTGGGGTTGTTCAGTCTGGAGAAGAAAGGGCTCTGGGGAGAACTTATAGCAACCTTCCGGTACCTAGAAGGGGCCTACAAGAATGCTGAAAAGAGACTGTTTACAAGGGCATGTAGTGATAGGACAAGGAGTAATGGCTTTAAACTGGGTGAGAGTAGATTAGATATAGGGAAGAAATTTTCTACGATGAGGGTAGTGAGGCACTGGAACACCTGTCTGAGAAGCTGTGGCTGCCCCCACCCTGTCAGTGTTCAAGGCCAGGTTGGATGGGATTTTGGTCAAGCTGGTCCAGTGGAGGGTGCCCCTGTCTACAACAGGGGTGTTGGAAATAGGTAACCTTTGAGGTCCCTTCCAACCCAGACAATTTTATGGTTCTATCATGATTCTATGGTAAGAGGCCACATGCTGCTTTTACTCATAACGATAACAATATTTGAAGTGAGAATATAGACTAAATTACTCAAACCCTGCTATTTCACCAATACCTTTTAACAATCCTTCCTTTGTCTTCAGAAGGACCACATAACTTCTCATTGCCCATTGCAAAGAAATCATCAAGAAGAAAGATTCACAGGATATACAGATTAAATTAAGAGAGAGGAAGAGGAAATGATAACACAGGGAGGCCAAAGTGACTTGCTCATCTTTGCAAGCCAAATTGTACTAATGTGGAAGCTGCTACAGAGAAGTCAGACACTGGGACTTAGTATAATGTCAGAATTATAGCTACATTAGTTCTCAAATAACACAGCAAAAGCTTTAGCCTATTGACTAGATATAATTTTCTACCAAATCTGGAAAGCCGAAAGCTAAAGGCTATCAGGTCTGATCCTGAAGATTTTGACAAATTAAGGCAGGCAGACCTCACTTGCTTAAGAAGCAGAGTGTGCATTAGCATAAAAAAACTGGCATTGAAAAGCAGGTTAAGTAAAGCCAAATAATAGATTTGCATTGTAAAGGTACAAAGGTATGCATGGCAATGCCATGCATAGTTTCCAGCCTGCTTTTTGAACATGCATCTTGCCCAGGATGCAGTATTTGCAAGTAAGAACTTTAATAAGGTCTAACATACCAAGAAAAGAAAGTACCTGCCATTTTAGGAGGTATGCTAAGGCAAAATCTGTGTCATATGATTTCATTAAAAAAAATTCCCAATATAATATAAAATATGAAAAGTAGATGGAATTCTATATTCCACATGTTATGGCACCTGGGCAAAAGAAAACCTCTACATTCTGCAATGTGATAGGAAGTCAAAGGATTAATGCTAATACTTGAACAACAGATACACATGAAAAATGTGTGCATTATCGCTCTGCCCATTCCCCTCAAAAAACTAAAACAGCAGTCAGGAAAACACCAGCTTGAAAAGAATGAATAGGATATGTGTTGTGTTTCTGGCCGATAGCACGGTGTCCAAGTAGTGAGACAATGACAAATTCCATCACATGCTGCTGAAAAAGAATTATATACGTTGAAGCCAATTAGGACTAGAGTTCCAGCATTCTCTAGCAACCTGCAGATCTTATGTATATCAATTTTAACTGTGGATGCCTTTTGCCAGGAGTTCAAAACCAAATTATGTGAACAAATTATGTGGTGTCATTTAACCCTCATCCCTTCAGCGTGACTCACCATGATTCCAAAATCAAACAATTACCACATCAAATTTTAAGCCAATTATATCCAACTAATCTCAAATGACCTGTCTACTTTTTCTATTATAGTTTGGTGAAGTACATAAAATTTAAAGACCTCTAGAAAAAAAATAATGTTTAAGTAGCACTACTAAAGAAGTGTTGTTCTATGTTGGTCATTCTTGTGAACACCTGTAAACTGTTGAGTTTAACTGTGTTACATCTGTGCCTGATTTTGTGAGTTCTGACTGATTTCCTCCTTACAGTGTAATGACTTGTCTCTTCCTTCTTCCTTTCCATATGCCTTTTTGGGGTACAGTTTACACAGAATGAGACACCTGAGAAATAAGCAATCTAGAAATCTGCAAGCTGCAGAAGAGGTGGTAGTTCTCAAAGAGATAAAGTCAAAAGGCAAAGAAAGTCACAGACTTAGCTATTATAGTTTCAAAACGAATAAGTGGCAAGGATATGGCCTTATACTGACCTCCCAAAGACCAATAGCCTTTGAGACTCAACAACAGAAGCAAGGAAAAATGACAGTTTCCAGGTGAAACCTTTCTGCTCTACAATGTGAAAACAAGGCTCTACTCAAGGGAATTCCATGCACCATCACAGGACACAGTACAAGGCCATATCATGTCCTGAAATGCACTTTATGTCTGCTCATTTTATGCAACATGAGTTATACTGATAAATTGTGGCAAGAATCTTACTGACACCCTGGATCAGACTCTTAGTGCATCTTTATGAGCCAGAGAAGCAGTAAATCACTATTATCTCAATGGATTTGGAAGCAGAGAAAGAGGGGAGAGAATATCACTAGACTGAAACTAAGCAAAAGGGCAACAATCAAGATTTCAGTCCAAAACCCCTATTCTGCTACTGCTAGTCCTCTTAAATGTTTTTCTGTTTGAATGAAAAGCTATCTGAGCTCTGAGTTTTGCTTCTGCTCACCTCAGAACTGCCCATTTGTGGGATTTTCTGCCTCAGTCCTATTACAAATGCTTCACTCCCATTACGGACACAACCCAATCTGCATTCCCAGAGTATACAAACATTTGGAGAACAGGTAGCTCATGAAATGTTCCCATTTTTATTTAGTAGGGAAGGTCAAATTGAACCTACGGCCTGGTAGATTGAACATAATAGTAGGTGGAATATTTAGGTTCATCATCCTGCTTATTATGGAGCAGTTCAAATTGATGTTCCCGTCATCTGTATGAACTATCATGATCAGCAGGATGAGAACTATACCACATGTGGTATCTCATACGCTTCTTGAAGTCAAGCTATGTATGGACACGTCGGAATGAATTTAAACTCTAGCCACTGATGGTCTCGCCAAAGCAAGAACCGAATTCATGGAACTCAGGAAAGATGAAAAATTATATGTTAAGGAAATCAAAAGTGGAGATTGATACAAATAATGAGAGTTTGTTTGAACTTCTTTTCACTGAAATTGAGACTTTTACCACTGATATTTAATGCGGCACTGAATGTGTTCAAAATGCCCTCTTTAACCACCGTATCTACTTATTTGGGGAAAACTGATAGCGAGCCCTCAGGCAGATAGCAGAAGAGACATTACTTTATGCATGATTTAAAAAGGCATGTAGGAAAGATGTGAGAAACAAAATGTTGTTACTCTTTCCAAATTACAGCAGATCTGCAGCCTGGACAGAATTCAATTTTCTCTTGACAGGAGTTCAAAGTCGGGGTATAAATTAGTGCTTAAATGTAAAAATATTTTATTAGCTATTTGTTTATAGAACATAGACAAGTTAAGTTTATCTGGAATACAGAACAGCAAAAGCAGACCATTCTTTTCCTGGAAACCTCAGTATTGTTGTCTTCCAGAAGTTTTCTGATCTGTCATCAAGAACTATCTATCTGCTTAAATGAACTCTTTTTTTTGTCCTAAGTACCTCTTCTTTATTGTAGAGAAAACTTTTATGTAAAGTTGACCTTTAGAGGCTGTATTGCCTTAGTATGTGAGTCATTTCTGTAAAGAGAGCAGAATAGTTTTGAGAACAAATTTCCAGAGCAGGAAACATGTAAAGAAATTGGGAGAGGAGGGGTAGGGAGAAGAAATATTCAAGGCAGAAAAAGGTTTGGGATTTTTTTATTTCCAAATAATTTTTAATTTATTTTTTAAAAATAAAATTACTTTTAAGAGCATTTCATAATTTCTGTCTTCTGAATTCATTAATAATACTCAAAACTTGGGAAAAAAACAAATCCTTCATGTTATGGTGAAGATAGTGGACTGAAATTATTTTAAAAGATATTTCAAACATATAAAAATACCCACATTCAGATCCATTACATGCTCTCAGCTCTCTTTCTGCTTTTATATTCTTTTTAACAAATTGAGTCAAGGCTGGGTTTCTTACTTTTCTTTCACTTTTTTTCTAATTGCTCCAAATCTCAAAAGTTATCTAGCCTCCTAGAATACATAACATTTACAGGAAAAACTACATGTTTAAAATCATATGAAGCACATACTGACTGGATATATGTGATGGAATGTCTCCTGATTCCATCTATGGGCAATGTTTCATAATAGTCTTTATACTGACATAATTTATCATAACAAAATATATTCTACAATACAGGGAAATAGCAGTTTCGATAGATGGGAATTACTCAATTTTCATGTGGTCTGTTCTCAAATTTTAAAATAAAATTTTACATTTTTTTCCTGAAAAATATTAAAAGGTTTAATGTAATAAAATGTTAGTCTTTAGGGAGAAGAAATTAAAAAAACCCTAGAAAATTACCTTTTACTTGACTTGTGTACTGGGAAGATGATGAAAACACTAATTAGTCATTAACACAGCTCAATTTGTAGTCTTAATGCCTCAGAGACAAAAGGCTGTTAACTGTTATTATTTGTATAATGTTAGCACTACAAGTCCCCATTTCAGGCTCCCCATGTGCTAGGAATTGTAGAAATACATACCAATTTCAAGAAAAAAAAAATCCAACCCCAAATAATATTGTAACATAAAATTAGACTGTAACAAGTGGCATCAGTAAAGCAATGAAAGGGACAGTAGTCAGAGCAAAGCTGTGTTTTACAGCATTTTTCCTGAAAACAGTAGCTCACGTAAACATTGAATCCACTAATATCTCCAGACAGACCGGTGGGTTAGGTCAGTCAAAGGTCCTGTGGCTTTCCTTCTTTCACACGTTTTAAATGTATTCTAGCAAGTAGAAGAATCTTAAGCAATTGTAAGCAGCATGCTGACTAATTACAACCTGTCATAATAAATAACTGGATCCACTCAAATTCAAGAACTCATGTAAAGGAAGAACTCCCAGCTGATTTGTGCACATGAAAGACATGTTAGTTTTATTTAGTTAGTTTTCTTTTATTCAGTTGTGCCTCTTCTTGTATCCTGGGTTATCATCATACAAGTCAGATCTTCTGGGGATATATTTTTAGAACTGCTAGTAGAAAAATAACCCTTATGCTTGAAAAGTTTCAAACAAATAAGGAATCCTGACAAATTTTGACAATCTGCATGAGACAAAGCTGTACGGCGGAAAACAATACCAAACTGGAAGGAAAATAAAAATAAAATAGCTAAAGAGATTGTACAAGTTTCCTACGGCTCTACACAGTAAAGCTTTTGATGGAACAAGAATTTCTTTATTCTCTACAACAAAAATGTGAATTCTGTGGCATTATGAAGCTAAACAAACAGCTTTTAACAAGTGAACAGACTGTGAAATAAAAAGAATTAAGAAAAGAAGTAGCTCTTGAGATTTGAATTTGCCTTTGTGTTTGACTGATTCACTATTGCATATGGCATCTTCTAAAATTATTTTAATTAAGTTGAGAATATGCAGTCTACTAAAGCTATTTGAGGTTTTTCATTAAAGTACAGTATTATCAACCCTGAAGTTCACGAAATGATGCAGCCCCCACCCCCATTTGATAGATTTTTCTTAAAGCTACATTATACATTTTTCCCTGACTAGATGTTTCAAAATAACCCTGGGCCACCTTCAGAACCACACTGTTGCTCATTCTCCCAAATGTTTATCATTGAGTTAAACACTCACTGAACAAGCTCTGATTCTTTACATCGTATCGTAAAGCATCACCCAAACAATTATCTGAGAGAATCCAGGAGACACTATCTTCCACAGTCTCCCTTTTTTATTTCTGCTCCTGCACCACCAATATACATCTAAATCATCATCACTTCCCTCCATGAGCAGTGAAATATGTACCTGTGATATCTCTCTCTATTTTTCTTTTTTATCTTCTTCTCTGGAAGTTATTCACACATCTCTTCCAAACTAGCATTTCAGTGAAAGAGGAGAGGAAGAACAGATTATTTGTATCAGGTTCTGTCTGTACCCTCTTTCTGCTTTGTGAGAATAGAGTTAGACAATTTCTCTATGCCTTTCATTTGCCACAGTTATCTCTCAAAAGCTGAGAGAGAAAGGATCTTGACTGCTCTTCTAGCAAGGAGTGGAAGTAACCAAGAAGTACTGAACTTGCCTTAAAATAATGAGTCCTGGCTATAAACTGCCAATGAATCAGTGATTTTTATCTGTTCTGGATCTGCACAGGTGCAGCAACCAGACCAACACATCATCTCATGCATTTTTTTCATATATCTCCCACTTTTGTCAAGAGTACTTTCAGCAAACACCTATAGCTTTTGCAACCTTAGAGGCATTTCTGTATGGAACATTTCCACTAGCAGTACAAAAAAAATATATCTTTCATAACATCACCATAAAATCTGCTTGTCCCATAAGGCACCAGTTATAAGAAATTCCAGGTACAACATCACACAAAAAATAGTTAATTTTTACTTTACTTATCTTGAATTAACTAAACTTACCACTTATGCCTTTCTCTTGAGACCTTTGAGCAGGGCTTGCTCAGCTGTTTTCCATGATGATCATCACCTTTTCACATCAGACTTGCTAGCTGCGAGTACCATCTCAGTTTCTTGTCACCTGAATAACTTTCCCATAGCCTATGTTGTCTCCATCCATTGCTCAGTAATTGTCACTTAAGACTGTTGTCTTAGCTTTCATTCCTTTTCTTCTAAATTCAGCCCTGAAAAAGATTTCTGCTGGTTTCATAACACGAACCATTTTCCCATCCCTAAACTTCATCCACTTATCGGGGGAAGCATGCTGTTTCTCCAGATTTGTCCATTCATCTCCAAATTGCCTGAAGGCAAAAATATCTGATCTTTTTTTTTCAGTCCTACCCAGGAATCTTGCTATATCCTGCGTCTTACCAGGAATTTCTCAACAGTCCTCACTGGGCTCCTTGGATAAACAATTTATTCAGTGCAGTGAAAGTTTTTCACTGCAGAAAGGGCAAACTGACAGACCTGGTCATGAGAAAAGAAATTATAAACTCAATACAATGGCCTGGGTTTCCATGTGGAACTGTGATTAGGGTTTAGAAAAGGAAGGGGCTTGATTATCATATCTTAATAGAAAAGCAAATTAGTCTAACTGAATAACAGTTATGGTAAAGTATTTTGGTAAAGAGAATAACTTAGAGAAGAAGATAATGGTCATCACAAAAAGAAGCATTTGAAGAGGAATTTTATTGCTAACAACTAAAAAAATGATCTGGTAAAACACATATTTTGCATTAATTTAGTTCTATTTAGTAACATTTTCCAATGACTCTTGAATGATCAGAATATTCATGAAAAACTGTCAGTTTAACACAAAACATTAAAACATCACTGTGTGTCATCAATAAAATTATCATTGCCTCTCTTTATGTAAATAGTCTATGCCATTATAGCATTTTAGTGCATCAGAAATATTGATATATTATTTTTCAGAAATTATTTTATAAATGCAGAATATAGAGTTTATGATCCAAAATAAGAGTGTAAGTTTGAGAATGTTGGGCGAGCCCACCAAGTGTGGAATTTAAGGTCAAAATTCTTTGCCCTTTTTTTCAAACTTTTCCAATAATTTACACAAAACTGAAGCACAAAAAAAAAAGATCTGACATATCTTAAAAGTTCTTTTTGTCATTTTCCTGTAGGAGGATTGTGCTAAATTACTTTGGTATAGAAAGGATCTGAACCTGACAGTTCCATCATGCATAAGTCCCCTCTTTGCTCTGCAACCACACGACAAGTGCACTGGGTAGAGGGAAGAACTGAAACTCACACTGTTGCTTCTGCTTTCTAAATCTGGACCATTTTTGTCTTAGCTTCTACAAAAAGTACCCAAAATACATCAGTTCAGAAGAGACATTTTGCAGAGCCCTAAATAATTTGCTGGCGATAAGCTCTGATGTAACTCTTACTATCATACTTGAATGACAAGAAAATCCTTCCTCTCTAATTCAGCTGAAATATTTTATCCTTCTTTTTGGTTCCTAACATAATAAAGCTCGCCTCTTTTGATTTCAGACACCTCAGGATGGGGATTATATCTTCTTGTATGTTGGTAAATCCATTGCACAACAGAGTTGTAGTATCAATTTTATTCCTGGGGAATTATTCTAAAAAATAATAAAGATTTTTTAATTATTTTTTTTTTTAAAAAAAATTCAGTCAGGAAAACTTATCCTGTGCTTGGTTGCTGGATCCTCATTCTAAGTTGTGGCTAGGACTGCTATCTTAAAACTACTACAGTAGCAGTAGTAATAATGTGAAAATGTCAAACTCTTATTTATCTGCAGAAAAAATGTAAGCACAGAAGAAACACTAATGTACCAAATATACACATGGAATACAGTACACATTTTAGGACAGAGAAATATAGAAGTATAGGAGCTCAGTTGTGACAATTGTCTTTGCCACTCATAAGAAGATAATTTTGAATGTGTTTTGTTAAAGAGATGTCTCAAATACCATTTAAGAAAAATAATGATTGAAAAAATCAGCCAAATATCTTCACAACAGGTGAGTATTATTATTATTAGGAGCAAATATTATATATAAACACATTACTTTCATCTGATATGGCATACAATCTAATAGCGACTAGAAATAATTATAGGCTGAGATGCTTGCAGATAGACATTGACCTCATTAATCACTGTGATGGAGATACTGGTAGCTTCCTGCAGTGAGTCATTATAGAAGTGCATCAAATAACAAACAATGACAGCTAGCTGGTAGTGAGTGAAGTCTGACAGATGGTCAATAAATTCAGAACTGACACATTTTTCTAACTAAAAGGTGGGTTTGAAGTCTTTTGGGGTTCTAACAATGCTTCTCTGGAGCACCAAATCTGGGTCATAAAAGTTAACATCCAGTTAAAGCCCTCCAAATGTAAAGAAAACAATAAAAAAACAAATCCTCTAGAGAGTAATCAAACGGCAGTATGCGCAAATTTCTAAACACCAGTGACACTTACTAGTACACTACTGTTAAGAATGCTGCATCATTTCTAGTCTGCCACCATGCTGTGAACCACCACAACGCGCTTTATGCTAATGTGATGAGACATCACACAGTTTGATATGATGTGGAACAACACAGTGGTGAAAACTTATGGACCAACGTAATTACTTTCAGATAAGAATTATTAACTCAGCTGTCAGAACTCTGATCTAAATGTGCATGATCTGAGGATAAATAAATAGATTAGATAGATTTACAGAGAACAATTTGCAAGAATGGATATTCCATTGTGTCTGACTCTATACACAGTTCTATTTAAAGTGCTTCTCCCTGTACAATAGTCCATACATGTATTAATCTCCCCGTTGCCCTTTTCAAGACTGACGTCTTTTATTAATATTTCTTGTTTTCCTGGTTTTGCCCTTTATAATTAATTAAAACAAACATTTTTGGGTGTGTTTGGGTTTTTATGTATCTGAATTGGCTAACATTGAGTTATTGAAATAACTCTTTGTAAGAGCATTATTGAAGGAGTAATCATAAAACTGGTAATTAAAAATAGATGTCTAGATCCTCAGCAGGAGTAAAGCAGTTTTAAACTCTGGAATAGAGCTGGTTTTCTGTTATGCAGGATGGTCCCTGGAGTCCTCATGACCCGTTTATTGAGGGAGTTACACTGGACCAGGGAAATACAGGAAAAGAAAAATTGCAGAACATGCTTGCAAATAACAGCACTTGTGAGTTAATTTAGCATATAGTTGCCAGCCTTGTTCTTGCAACCATGGAAGACAGACTTTTATTCAAAAGTCAAAACCTGAAAATGTAGAGAAGATTTGTGCAGGGACAAATATGCAAGAGAGCATGTGGCTATAGGTACTGTGATTTCAAACACTGAGTAAAGGAAAAGGAAGGGGGACAGCTCCTATCTAAACAAAGAAGGCCAAAATAAACAATGAGGAGCAGTAATGGAAGACAGAAGTCAGGGAGTGAAGAGAAACCACAACAATTCAAGCTGGACCCATGTCCCGGAAGACTCTGAGGACCAAGGATGCATCTGGTAATTCTCCAGATTGCCTGAACACGAGTAAGCACTGACAGAATAGATGACCTTTTGGTTCTATTTAGTTTGGAATACTTAACGGAGCAGTAAGATGTTGCTCTCTAAAAGCCTAAAGAAGAGATCTGGCACTAACACATTCAATACAAGACAAAGACCGCTGTGCACATTTATGCTGCTAAGAATAGCGAATAGCTGGTGACAGCATGACACTAAGTAAAGAGCAGAGTATTCAATCCATGCCCTTCTTCGGCAGATATATAAAAGTGATCTACTGTTTATAAGAGGGAGAAATGACACAGCAGCTTCCTAAACACTCTGGTGTTTTATTCTAGCTACAGAATGAAACAGGTGAACAAAACACACGTCTGGATTCAGCTTTGTTATTAGAAATATGCTTGGTGTGAATTGCTGGGTTTGAATGAAACAAAATAAACCTGAATGAATTATTATAAATCTGCCTATTATTTTTATCAGATATTTTTGAAATCTGGAATCCATAGAAGAGGATGTCCTGTGCTGGGCAAAGGGTAGTGTATTTCTAATATCCTAAAGTATCCTTTTACCTATATATCACATCTGTCACTCCCTATGCTCAAAGAACAATCTCCTGTAACCATTCTTAATGATGAGAATCAAAACTACAGTGGGTTTTTCTTCAGGTGTAGTAATTCAGAAAGCTTATTTCTTCCCTCAAGGACCGGAAATATTGTTATGTGACTTAGGTAACCATCCATGTATCTTGTAGTGAACTGTTCAGGAACAATTGATAAGCAGCAATTTGTCCAACCAAATGATTCATTCACCAATTATGAATAATAACTAATAAGTGAAAATTATTACCAGAACTAGTATAACCCAAAATCAGATAAAAGAATAAATTCACTGAAACCATAATTGTAAGTAGTGAACCAAAAACCTGAACCAGGTCTCCTGACAACCACTTATCACCAATTGTCACTTGCCATTGCCGACTTCTACAAAAAAAGGAGACATACAGATGTGTCTGCTTTTGAGAAACACTTCCATGTTTGGCATTGTAATTTTTTTTTTTTCCATTGTTTGATTTATGAAAGGTTTCAATAAGAACTATTTGCTTTTAAAGAAAGCAATATTTCAAAGCCAGAAGAGACTAATGGACAGAGAAAAAATTAAGTTGCTTATCTTTTTTTTTCTCATTAACTGTAGATTTTTATTCTTAAAACAGCTATCCAAAAAAGAGAAAAAGAAAGAAAGAAATTGTCATTTTTGCCCTTCTTATTGCCTACTCTCAGCCCAGTAATATTTTCATAGGCTGTATTGCAAAACAACTGTACATGATAGAGTGGTTAAGGATTTCTTCAAGCAGATTGTTATGAAAATGAGTTGACCCCATCCTCTTTTGTCAATAAAATAGGATATTACCAAAAGGCAGCTTTTGCAATCACATCTGAATTGGTTTTTCAGGCTTCAGAGAAAGGTCGATTCAAACAGTGACAAACATCACCTTGGTAGGCACCACTGCCTACCTCCAATTTTGGAAAGCTTTTATTAGCTCACATTCATGCTGAGGGTCAGCTTTTCAGCGTTCTTTTCTAAGAGACTGAGGCATGAAAGCTCTTGAAATCTCCATTTACTTAATGAAAATAATATTACTGAATGAATGATAATCAAGTGATGTTTTCATTATGCCAAGTAATTTTCTGCCATTTCGATTCTCCTTAGCAACACGTGTTTGTGGGGATTGCAACCTATAGGCTCTTTACAGTCTCTCACTCTCACTCCTGCAAAGGACATCTTAATCAGTATGGGAGGGCTATCCTTTTGAATGTAGCACCAAGGTAGCTAGACAGAGCCCTCTTTGCTGCTCTGCTCCTAAGCAGAAATGTATTTGTAATTTCCTTTTCTGCTACTTGTTTTATTTTTGCAAAGTATTATGTCCTTTGATACAGTAGTGTTAAGGGAATAGGGTAGGAATACAGACATAGGGATTCATTTAGTGAGCCCCACTGTTGAAAAGAGACAGGAGTGGGCTGCTCTGCCAGGGCAGGAGGGCTGAGAGCCACGAGGAGCAGCAGGGCAGACAGGGCGGTGACCTGTCTGATAGGGGACCCTTAGTGAAGCAGGCAGAGAAGGTGTCATGACAGTAACCTAGTTCAGCCAACGATCTAGCAGCCAGGCAAGTCCACTGTGATAAGACAGATCCAGGGTCAGAGCAGGAGTTGAAGTCCGCGAGTCAGGACCAGGATCAGTGAGGTGCATGGCCAGGCATGACAGCTCAGGCAAGCTCTGAGGTTGAGCGCCTCAGTTTAAACACAGGTCCCAAGCAAAGACAGGCCAGGACACAGATTTTTTTCCCATCAATCTGACTCAAGGTCATAGCCACAGCGTATCAGAGATGGCAGGAACTTCCTTTTAGATATCTTTTAGAGAGATACCCATTATCTCTAACACTCTCATGTATCATGTGCTGTTCTGTGCCCACTAGATCAAGAAGGACAGGAAAAGGGTACAGAAAAAAAGGCTACAAAGATAATTAAGGGACTAGAACATCTCTCTTACAAAGGGAGGCTGAGGAACTTCAGACTTTTTAGCCTAAAGAAGAGAAGACAGAGGTTTCTTGTAAGAATTTAATTTATAAGCATCTTATCAATGCTTATAAATTCTTGAGGGGTAGGTGTCAGAAGGATGGAGGTCAGTCCTCCTTCAGTGGTGCCCAGTAGCAGGACAAGAGGCAATGGGCATAAACTTGAATATAGGAAGTTCCACCTAAACATGAGGAGGAACTTCTTTACTGTGAGGAGGGTAGAGCGCTGGGACAGGCTGTCCAGACAGGTTGTAGAGTCTCCGTCTCTGGAGATATTCAAAATTCACCTGCACGTTGTCCTGTGCATCCTGTTCTAGGCCATCCTGCTCTGGCAGGGGGTTTGGACTAGATGATCTCCAGAGGTCCCTTCCAACCCCTATCATTCTGTGATTCCGTGATTCTGTAATGCATTAGGACCAAAGGAAGGATGTATAGGATCCTAGGGATGGAAACAGGTACTTCTGTCAAAGAGAGAGTCAAAAGGATGCATAGAGCAAGAGAATACATGAACAAAGCAGAGGACTGGATAGTAACGATCATGACAGAGCTTCACTGAGAAAAAGCACTGCAGACAAAACAGGACTTTTGAAGGTTTTTCATTGACTTTACTGAAAATAAGTTTTTCATGTACTCTGATGAAAACCTTTCTGAAGCCAAGGGCTTCATTTCATGCATCAGACTTAATAAATAAGATTTAGTCATAATCATAAGTATTTTATAACACCATATATTCATAGGAATTATCTTGTGTGAAAAAAAAGTATTCCTGGAAGAACTTAGAAATCTTGTATGAATTTAAATAGGGTCTGGCTAATAGTTTTACCCTTGAAACTGTAAGAAACCATTTTTACAAATAAAAAAATATTTTATTTTATCCTATTTGTTTCTATTTTTTATTTGTAACTATTAATCCAATATTATTGCTAAATATATTTTTGAAATAAATAGAAAATTATAAGAAAAAATAAAATTCATTTAAGCAGCAAAACCCTTTGGTTCAACATGACAAAACTTTTTCAGATTTTAAATGCTACAAGGAGCAGACGGGATTGTCTTCTGCTTTTTTTTCCAGAATTTTAAGTTCAGCTAAAGAAAGCTATTCACACAGCTCTAGTTAAGACATAAAAATACTTCATGAACACTATTAAATAAGTTTCAACATCTATAAAATCTTAACATCTTTCTGTTTCACAGAATGTTTTAACTTTTTTTCTTCTTAAGAAACAGAAGCTTATGAAGTGCTAGGTATAATAACAGACTATGATTCCCTTGTGAATTCAAGAACTAGTATAAGCCTTCTGACTTTTCCTGTGTATTTCAGTTCTGAAAACATTTTGTGAATTCTATTAGTGCTAATCCACTGTGGGATAACAGGATATAATAGAATATGAAGAGATGCAATTATGGTTTTCTGTGTACAATTCAATAATTCCAAAATGCAAGTGCTTCATTTTGCAGACTTAGATATGCCTCACTCCCATAGCTTTAGCTACGAGCACAGAACTGTGCTGTAATATGGCATATGTCAGCATCACTGATGACACTGTACTATAACTATCTACATATCAAAGAATTAATGTAAACTCATTCCTTTTTCCAATAAGTCAAGCAGCCTTCTGCTCCATGAGAAAACTACTCCTAGTAAATGAGATCACTTATTTAGAGCTTGCGTAGATGCCCACTGAAATCTGAAATGTGAACATATGAACACACTAGGACTGTTCAGTTGGGGTGATAAATATTAGATCAGGTTAGGATTGGCTTAGTTTTATTTAAATAAAGGTACATAAATGTAGTATCAGGTATGTCACAAAATACTCAGTAAAATCCACAAAATATTCAGAAAAACTGTGATAAGGTTCAATTGTTTATTTCAAGTCAGGATGTTAAGAAGAATAATAAACACATGCATCATTTGGAGTGCTGGTCCAAATTTAGCAGGTTTTTCTGGCTCATCCCACTCCATCTTCTGAGGCTCATGTTCAAAAAACGGTATGTGCTACTTGTCCCAGAAATACTAGCAGCACATTCAGAAGTCAAAGGGTTAGAGTTACTAATATGACTGACACTCTTAATAGGACACCTCAAATGAACTTTGTCAAGGATTTGGATTAATTAGTTAATGGATTAATTAGTTAATATTGCACCCCAGGGAAAGTATTATTAGCAGAAGCATGGGTGATGTGTCTTAGGGATATGTAATAATTAATAATAAACAAGAAATGTCATTTTGTAACTATAGAAAATAATAGCTAGCAGTTAAGGTAACTCGATGAAAATGCCGTATTACCAGCTGTATTGCCACCATTAGCATGCACCAGCCCTGTCAGCAACTGCTCGATGCTGGGAGCCAGCCAGACCATTTTGGCCAATCTCTACTCATCAGAGTGCAATGTAATTTGGGAACTACCATATGGCAATAAACATGGCTACACAGATACAGTACAGCCCCTTTATCACAGTGTTATTAGGCGCTAAGAACATTATGTGACAAAAAGAGAGCAGACTGTCTAGGGCTGCCTCGCTGCTGCCTACATATATGAAATATGTTAGCATAATGTTTTGCTTCGCAACCTTGGAGAGAGAAGAATCCTTCCTGAAACTGAATAAACAAATATTTCATTACTGTAATCAGTTTTAATACACAGCTCTTTCCATGTCTACGGTCAAGGAACTGATAGGAGTCTACGGGCTGAAGCTGAAATGCTTACAGCCTACGCAAAAGCTTGCAGAGTTTCTTTCATATCTAGATGGGTCACATTTCCTTCCAGAGAAGAGATTGCTTACACTGTTCTTGTGTATGCAGGAACACTGAAATACTTAGGTAGATGTATTTAAAGCAGAAAAATTTAAAGCTTGATAGAATCTGATGCACGTGCTATTATTTTTTTGTTTTGTTCTGTTTTCTTCCACGTAGATCTGTCGGAGAGCTAGAAAGTGCCTCTAATGACATTAGCTGGCCTCTGTTTTCTCTTGTCTTTCAGTACTACATGTAAAGTGCAGCTACCTGCTGAGACAATAAACATGACTTCCCATGACTTTTCAGTAAATGAAGCTCACTTCTGAGGCCCCAGGGTATAGTCAATCTAAAATATAGATATGATGGCTGGAATTAGAAATTTCATGATCAGCCAAGTGTACTTATAGCAGCTACATTTTGAAGGGGCATTCTTTCATCTATTAATTATATTCCACTTCCCCCTCTCACCAATACTAGCAACTCATCATTTTACATATTTAATGGAACATGACTAAAAATACATCAGAAAATTAATCGGTATTCATACCGTACCAAAGAATTTTCAGAGTTACCATTTATTTCTTTCAGACAGGCTGCTAAGTCTTGGAAAATCTAGAAACAAAAGGAAAGGACTTGCAAAAAAAATTATTATGACAAGATAGCTGCAGGATATAACAGAAAATCAGTGTTCACTGCATAGCACAGTTCAATATAGAAAGTAATTTCCCAATCTTCTTCTGTATCTTTGGCTGCCTACTTCCTTGCATGTCATATATCACAATACAGATTTTGCAAAGTAGATTGCACAGTGACACTACACACCTCCCTGGGCCCCATCTTTAAAGTTAAGATATAGAAATGGAGAGAGGGCGGTATGCTGATTTGTTTTAGCGATACTTTAATTTTGTTGATCCCTCAAAATAAATACAAAATCAGACTCAAGGAAACAGTGAATTAGTATTAGTATTAGTATTATTCTATTGCAGATTTCATGATGGATATATCAGAACTTAAGTGTTTATTTTAAAAAGGAAGTCCTCCCCCTGTATCTGAGAAAGGACATTCTTTTAAAGTATTGCATTTTAAAATGTGATTTCTAATTTGGAGGACAAAATAAAAAATGAGTTTTTAAAAAATGCTTAATTACTCATGGAGAGTTTTGATCCTAAAAGCCTCACTCATTTGCACTAAGGAAAGTAGGATTTGCAACTGCTTGTACTGGAATTAAGGCTAAGAGAACAGGAAAAAATTAAGGAATGTACTCATGGTGGATTTTCTGGTTTATACTGCATGATGAAATGCCTAGATATTGCCTGGAAATGCCTAGAATACTAGCATGCATACATCCAAATGAGAGACAGTAGAAAATATTAAAAATTCCACATGAAATACTTTTTGAATAGTTTATATGAAAAAAATATGGAAAAGGATGGGACGGAATAAGGTAAGAGTCAAGAGAAGCTGTTTGTAAAAGATATGAAGGTAGCATACTCATCCTGGTTGGTAGATGGAAACAGACTGAGACTTCGGTTACCAAGAAGTGAGGGAAGATGGGGATATCTAGTTTGGTTTTAAATATTAATTCTACCGTATGGTAGGGGCACCAATCCTACCGTCTAGCACCATATAGCTCCCTCTTGCCTGCTCTAACCCTGTGTATCTTTAGTCACACTTCAAAGTGAACAGCTTCAAAAGGAAGAAGTCAGAAGAACTTTGCCCCAAAAGCCCTCACTTAGTGGTAAGAGGTATGACAGTGAGACATGTTTGTATCCTCAGAACCTTCTAAGGTGGAAAGGGCCAGAACTTGAATCAACTCCTTTCAGGTGAATGACTTCATATCCAGGTTTTGGTTGGAATAAAGTTAGTATTCTTCCTAGCAGCTGGTATATTGCTGTGCTTGGGATTTTCAGACAAGAATAACATTGATAACACCCTGATGGTTACAGTTGTTGCCAGGCATTCAAGAACTTCTCACCTTCTCATACTGGTCTGCCAATGATGAGGCAGAAGTTACCTAAGAAGCTGTGAGGAGACAGCCAAGAGAGCTGACCCAGACTGGCCAGAGAGATATTCCATACCATATGACATCATGCTTAGTATATAAACCAGGGGGACCTGGCTGGGGGACGGGGGGGATGTGTAACTTGGGCACTAGCTGGGCATTGGTCAGCAGGTGGTGAACAATTATTCTGTACATCACTTGTTTTTTTATATTCTGTTGTTGTTATTATCTTCCTTTTTCTGTCCTATTAAACAGCTTTTTTATCTATGAGTTTTTCTTTTTTCAGTTCTCTTCCCCATTTCACTCTGGGAGGCGGGAGTGAGCAAACAGCTGTGTGGTTGTTTCAGCTGCCTGCTGGGTTAAACCACAACACTTGGATACCTGTGGAGCTGTTGGACAAAAGGGAGAAGTGATCTCTCTTTGAATAGCACAGCACTATTGTTGGGAAAAGGGCAGACGCATACGTCCAGAACTAAGTGACTTCAGGCCAAAGCAAGTAAGTTATGAGAAAATCATGATTGTAGAGACAGACCTTTATAACAAATAATTTCAAGAAGCAAGTCCTCAAGAATCATCTCAAACGTACAGGAGTCATTTCCAAAAGCACTTAAGTATTTTCACAAACGTTGTTGCTTCTAGATTACACCCTACGGTATTTTACCTACAGCAAAATGCACACAGAACCAAGCAAAATGCTGGAATGAGCTGGGACAATGCCACAGAACAGCCTTTTAAAGTTTTGAACACATTTGGTAAAAGCTGCTGTAATCATGTTACAGAGCATAGGCCACACTGATAAACTTAGATCAGTTAAAAACCCAACAGGGTATTTCAAAGATGCATAGAAAAGGCGCATGGAAAGATCTCCTTCTGGAACCTGTGAGTGTCTTGACTCACAAAATGACAAAACTTTACCTTTGTATTCTAGGATAGTCCTCAGTGGAAACCAGGATACAAATGACACTTTAGGCTATGCTAATTCATACCCTTTTCAGGTATTAGCATGTAAAATATTTGATAAGAAGATGATAATCATATAATTTATATTGCCATTTTTATTATTACAGGCCCAAATGACACAGGTTTTTAATGTTTATGGTGTAAATCACCATCAAAAAGGGGTTTTTCTTCATGAGAAGCCTAGTGCATTATTTCGTTTATTGCTAAAATTTATTTCAATGATATACCACAAGCTTGCATTTTAATAGGGGTAATTAAACAAAATGTCAATCTATTCCTAAATTGTTTGCAGGATAATCAGTGAGAAAGCTTCGTGTCTAAAGCAGGTTCCACAGGAGGTTTTTACATACAAATCAAAGTGATACAGAACAGGAGTGTTCAGTTTGTCCTCTTAGGTAGCACAAAACCCATGCTACTATCACAGAACTTCTGAATGCATAAAAGCCTTATTCCTGCCCTAGCAGGTAAGGGTGATAATTCCATTTTTTTATCCCCCCCGCCCCCCAGTTACATTTCAGTGCCCTCTTTCCTCCTCTTTAGCACTCAACCAGGTTATGCCTCCTCCATAATCCCACATGTTTCTACATGTACCTGAGAAAGTACTGCAAACGAAAATGCAAAAGTGGAAACCAGAAACAAGAAAGCTGACAGAAAGCTGACATAGCATTTACAGCCTGACAAACATTTACAATTTCAAAAATTTTATATTACTGAATGAGATTGATTCATCAGAAAATTGTATTAATTCGGAGAGCTATGAGATTTGTTAGGTTTCTATCCACTAGATGTGGTTTTAATTGTTTTTACTTTTCCACAGAAAGTCTATGAGGATTTGTGGACAGATTTTCTTTTCTTTTTTTAGATTAGCTACAAATATTAATGCAAATTTCTGACAAAACTCCCAATCTTCAGGTGGTATTCACCCAAAAATATTAATTGATCTCTGAATCCTCAAATAAATAGTCTTGTGCATTATTATTATTATTACTATTATTAAATATTTGTATTGGGCTTTATTTCAATGTCTGCTTAAAATACCACTATTTTGGCTTCTATGTATATTACGAGAAAGAGGAAATAAATACTTTCTTGTCAATTCAGCACTTTACAAACTCTCTGCAATGTATAGCCCATATCACTTAAGTGGATGAGAGGTTAAGAATGAGGTGTTCTAGTGAGTCATATGTAAAGGTTCCATAGTGCTAACACAATCCAAGATTTAACTGTGACATTCTTCTATGATTGCTGCCATTTACCAAATAGTTTTACATGAACATATGTTAATTCTGTGAGCTGCCTGTGTGAAAAAATATTTTTAAAAAGAAAAAAAAATAAAAAAAAGACTACAAGAGTGAAAAAGAAAAGCTAGAAAGAGAAATAACATAAAACATTAGCTGAATATCCAATTACTGGCCAAATGCCAACAAACCCTGAAAGCAGGAGAGGATCAATTTTTTTAAAATACGAAGATACAATCTGACATTATGAAGAACCGGAGAAGGGATAATCCAAGTTTGTCAAGGTAACACAATATTTAAGAATTCTGGGACTCGGCAGCAGTAAAAAACTTTCTAAGATACGGGCTTTAAGCAAGAGTCCAAATTAATCTAACATGAATTGACTATTTCCAGGGGAAATTTGAACAATGGGAGATATAAGTATGAATTATATAGATAAGATAAAAAGTCAAATACTGTCTCTGGCTGTTTTTCCAACAAAGACAGGAAACATGGAAGTTTGTATTGTAGAGTATGAAGTACAAGGTTGAAGTCTTAAGTGCATATTAAAATTAGATCTCAGAGCTTTCTACCTCACTCTGTGGTGCTGCTTGCTTGGCATCTGGACCTGACATTCAAAATACTGCACTTGAAATACTGCATTTGAAATACCAAATAACTCAGTTGGCACACCTAAATGAGCATGTAGTTAATTATGTAGTCATAAATTAGCACGGGTTGTGTAAATGAAAAAAAGTAATAATATTGCATATGTTACCTTTGGTTGATATGCTCAAGGTCCTCTCCTATGACAAGAAGTCACGACAAGTGCCATTTAATGTACACTTGCTGCACAGTTATGTGTATATGAATCAGAGTTGCTGTTCACTTCACATATTGCCATCCAAATGAGGCGTACTATTGTGTGCAAAGGCAGGTTTCATGACTAGTTTTATTATGGCTATTTCTTATAAAATTTCATTTTGCAAACTGCTTTTAAGACCATTTAAATACCCATTAAATCCCAGTGCAGTATATAAATTAGAAAATTGCAGAAAACACTCAGTTCAATGAAGGGTTCTCTGTGGTCTTGGAAAGAGTGTGTTTCTAGTTAATCATCCAACAATATTGCATTGCCTAATCTGTGTGGCTGGTAGGTCATTAATAAAGAAAAGAAATGAAGCCATAAAGGGACCTCTTTGACACACCCATGTTAATTATCCTCCCATGTGAGTATTTATTTACATAGATACTTTGAAATTTTTCATATGACTTGCAAGTACTATGCTACTATATTTGATCACATCTTTGAAGCTTTTCATTAAAGGTATCATTCATAATAATTTTTCCAGTGTCAGAATAGAAAATCCTTGCAAATTTAGCTTGTTTATATTGAAGGGGGAAAAAAAAGAGAAAAAAAGTAAAAAAATGCACTTTTCTGATTCTCTGTTGACAAAAATAACAGCTTTTGAAAATAATCTTGAAGGAAAATGAGAATCAAATTGGCTTTAATTGTCAAGGTTTGCTTGAGATAATTTTTTTGAAGACTGGTATTCAAATAACTGATTTTTACATGAGGAAATGAAAAAGCATTACAAATAACAGATGCTGTCAGCAGAATGGCATAGATATTACAGAAAAAAAAAAGTACCACAGGTTTCATGGACTGGAAAGCTGGTTGCAATGCTGTCAGTTCCTTCAGTAAAATGAACAGAAACTCTAGATGTTTTCTACCTTGTAATCTTCAGTTTCCAGAAGTCATCCCCCTGGGTTTTCAGGATTAAATTCTTTGGCAGTAAGAGATTGTAAATATACCTCAGCCACTAGACAATAACCATTCTGTAAGCAGTATATGTTTTGCTGTTCAGAATGGGACCCGTAGTATTTTCCATGCAACTAACCTCCATATAATGAAAGACAGCCACATGCACTATTGCTATCTACTGCTGCACATACTTACAGTTTTAGCTTTTCATTCCAAATTACTACATAGTGAGTGATGCAGGGTGGGTCAGGGTGGGAGGGGGTTGGAAGTGAACATGTACTTCTGTGATCAGAAACAAGAGATGTTTCCCTAGGAGGAGAAGAAATGCGAGATCTTGCCTCCCTAAAGCCCTCACATTTTTACCAGGATTATAGATAGAATTAGTGAATAATAGAGAATGCACTAGATAATAAAAGACATCCTCCCTACAGTTTTCTTTTGCCTGGAGGATGAATTGCTCCAGTGGATGGCCTCCCTGCCTTTCATGATGAGGTCAAGAAACTTGCTGTCACTACCACTGTTATGATTAATAATCCAACTGGTAGTGACAGTAATCAAACCACAGACTCTGGAGTACAAACTGTGCTAGTCTCCCAGTGGCTTGAGTCATTACACTTGCAGGGGATCTATCTGCTTCTGTTACAGGTATCTTCTTCTGTCCTTCCTGAAGCAAGTTCTCATGAAAGCATGAGTCATGCCTATTAAGAAGAATAAAACATTAATTATTTATTTTAAAAAAAAGACAAAAAGCTTTGTAACAATTGGAAAAATACTGCTTAATGAATAATTAAACTATTAATAGTATAATCCTCTTAAAAGCATAGAACTACTAGTTGAGAAGATTAAGCTTATAACAGCTTTCAGTACAATGAAAGTGGTATAAGGGAAGAAGCTGAGTTCCCTTCTGCCTTTCTCCCTTCTTTGTTCTAGCAGATTTTCAGCATATTCACTTTAATTGTATTTTAATAAAAGTATGTGTATAAGGATTAGTAGGTAAAAGGTCAGTATAAAAAATACCACATTTGTTAAACAATGGTAAGAATTAAAGGGTTAACTTTTGAATCTGTGATGATGGCAAAGTCCACTGAAAACCTAAAATTGAAGACGAAGTGCAGAAAAGGAGATGGCAGCTGAAGGGAAGGAGAATTATAATAAGGTTATACAAAAATAACAATGAAAAAATCTATTAAACCTGTTACAATCTCAGAAACCATTTCCAACTTCCATCTGGTTAAATGTTGTCTAAATTCTTTGACTCACACACAAGATATAGAACTAGAAATAGAAAGAACTTATTCTTTTATCTACTTAACAAGTCAACTCCTATCTTCTGTTTTTCAGCATTTGAAGTTCTGTCTTCATGCCTGCCACCCCATGGTAGAAGTTTTAACATATCCTGCAGACACGAGGGAGAGCAGGCTGGAAGGAAATGATGAACATTGGCTTTAGCAAGTCAAAAGGGAGCACATGAAGAAAAAGATACTCTGTTTAAGGAGGGAGCAAACGAAAGATCACTGGAGGCAACCTAACAGAATACAGGTTTCCCAGGCTGTCCAGAAATAACTTTGAGTTTTCTTTTGCATGGTACAACTCAGTTCATTAGTACATGTAGTTAGCCACAGATGCAAATCTTGGCAGATGAACTTCTCAGTTGTATCAGAAGCAAGCCCAGCTGGTTTGTAGAGGGGACTTGAGTGAGTTGGATTAAGCAGGACAATGGGTTTTAACTGTGGGAAGACAGCTTGTCTTGCCTTGTTCTAACATACTGGACTTTGGACAGATATGCTGTGCAGGTGTGTGGGCTCTGTAAAAGACTGCTCAGTGTGGAGAAGTCCACAATGCTTACTTCAGGGAGCTGTGATCCTGATTGCTTGCACTGACATAACCAATTTGTTGGCTAATATTGTATGCAGTATGCTTTATTTATTTATGTATATAATATGACAAATAAAACAAAAACAACTGTACTTACCAGGGCTTGGGAAAAAGAAAAAAAAAAAAAGGACCCAAAGGTATGATACCTGAACCTCTAGGTTTGTCCTCCAAAGGCAGTCAAGGTAAAATAGCCAGTCTAGCACAAAAAAAAATAATAATCTACGAACAACAAAGGCTTTGATACTTTTTACTACTATGAAGAAAAAAGTGTGAGACAGATTTTGCTCCAGTGTTAACCTCTTTTATGGCAGTTCAGAAAATAATTTTGCTCCCCCTCATAGTGTTTTACTTGAACAATCATCTACCAGATAGACATTAACTAACTTGTCACGGAAGGGAAGAATGTGTGTTTCACTTCAAATTAATCTTATCAGCAAAACATTCATGGAAAAGAGCTGAACCACATTTATTTGCTGCTAAGGACTAGCTCAGAGAACTAAATTTTAATCTCATTATAACATGACCTTCCAAAATCATGAGCTCTATTGCTTGGTCCCTTTTGGCATAGAGGAGAGGATGATTGCTTTGTTTTCTTCTTAACTTTAACTGTATTTAAGGCATGCAGACAAAGATGCGCTGAGTCCAATATTCAGTTTGCCTAGACAAAATGTGAATAGGGATGGGGACAGGAATGAAGGCAAGAGCAATAATAAGCTTTAATATGTATATGAAAATGGCCTTCATAAAACAAGGATAAACAACATTGCGGTCTAATTTACCCGTAGATAAAATGCAAAATAGAACTCTCTGTATAATAAAACATTAGTATCTTTATTGCCAGCATAATCTTAACTAATCTTTTCTTACATTATTTCTATAGTTACAGTAATTCATCTGCATGAAATTTGACTGAATAAGGTTAGCCTTGCAATTGAAACCACAACAATTTTTCCCTCTCTTCTATTCACAAAATCCTTCATTAGTATTTGCATATGTTCCTAAGTCAGTCCCAGGCAGGATCAGCCTCTAGCCTCCTCAGAATGTCAGCAGCCCAAAACAGTTTTCTTCTGAACATCCCCTTCCTTTGTAATACATAAATACAATCTTCTGGGGCTCTGTAATTATCCAAAATGAGCTTTACTCTTGCAAATTACTTCAGCACCCCTATGATTTATCTGTCATAAACACACTTTATAATATTTATATTCCTATTAGAACTTCCACTAATAATGAACTGACAGTACATAAATATTTACATGATAGTACATGGACAAATGCTTGATACCCTTACAACAGTTATATTTCTTGTTCTCCCTATCATATTTGGAAAAAAACCCTAAACCTTGGCAATTTGCCGTATTCACAAAAATACCTTCGAAAATGGCTCAGAACATTAATAGAGTTTCACATTTGCCACACTTTTCTTTAAAAGAATGGCATCCCTTCATACTTATGCAGTCTGGGTTATTGCTTCTTCACATTATGCATCATTACTCTGAGTAGGTGTCTTATCAGCAGCTCCAGTTGTTGTGGAGACGATTGGAATTAAGCACTGGAAGCTTTTTATTTATCTTACATGCTTTATTCCTACAAGATTTTCAGCATATAAGCTTCTTTGTTCAGCTCAGAATTGGATACATTGCCAGGCATTGTAAAATTTACATCTTTTTTTTTTTTTTGTATTTGTTCCTAAATTGGATTGAAAACAAAGTATAGCTTTAATTAAAGCTCCGCTTAACAATAGACACTTTTTCCATGCAGTGGAATTTTTGATCAGTTGTGAGGATTTTGCAAAGGCCTAATAGGTGACATTCACCACTAAGCTTCTAGTAGAACTTCAATATACTTACCTGTGCTAAGTGTCTGACTGACAATATTCGCACAAAGAAAACTGTAATAATGCTGTTGAAATACTGACTTAGCGAACAAAAGCCATGGAATTTAAAGGGAACGTTACTTTAAACTACATATGATATCTAATAACCTACAAATTCAAAGGATTACTGTTGAGGTTTAGGGAAAGGGGAAAGGGAGGGGGAAGGAAGGAAGGAAGGAAGGAAGGAAGGAAGGAAGGAAGGAAGGAAGGAAGGAAGGAAGGAAGGAAGGAAGGAAGGAAGGAAGGAAGGAAGGAAGGAAGGAAGGAAGGAAGGAAGGAAGGAAGGAAGGAAGGAAATGTAATGTCTACTGTTAGCCATCAAATTTACTATTCTTCAAATCTGTTTTGCATCACAAGCACACCCACCAAGTTTAGGGGCAAAGAATTAAAGTTAAAAGTCAACTTTTTATTAAGGCTTATTCTAAACTACTTATATTTTATATTACAAAAGGAAGAAAAAGCAAAAATGTAACCAAACTTACTGGTCAGATACATGAATTGTTTGGAAAAAACATTAAAAGCTGTTCAATAAAAGTTCCCATTCCAAAGACAGATTGACGCTTTTTTCCTTCCTTTCCTCAATACTTGTCAGAAGATGTCTGTGGTTCAAACACAAATTTGCTGTTGCCTGCTGAAACTGAAGATAACTTGCTGTTTGAAGTTGTTCCCGACAATATTGTACTTATTCTAGAGGTGATAATGTGTGAGAAAAGCATAGACACTTCCCAGTCCCCAGTGAACAAAGGCCTGATGATTATAGCTTTCAGTATGGCTGTCAGGAACATCTAAAGCACCTGTACAGCATACTTCATTTGTAAAATGTTTACATGCCAGTAGCCTAGTGGATCTGCTTTGAGGAGCTGAGCAATAGGCTGTTTGGGAGAAGACTGAGAGTGAAAGAAGATCAGCAAGGCATCCCTGCTAGGGTCAAGGGAATACAATATTAAAGAAGTTACCCAAACAAATGTTACTGCAAATTGGCTAATTTCTAAGTACACTGAATTAGACTTCTCTACTTGTCACAGGAAATATGCCCTGCAGATGTCTCGGGTTCCTGCAAAGGCTGGTCCTATTGTTGAGTCATCCATGTGCTAACATGGAAAATAATGGGGAGGAAAAGAGAAAGTTGATGATATAAAACCTTCCATGAAAGGGAATGAATTGATACAAAAAGCCGTGATAACAAAGTGTGTTCTATTGCATGGAAAAAGTGTTAAGATAATTCTTGAGGTGTCCAGTGTTTTTTCTGGTCTTTAACAACTGCCTGATAGTATCTTTTTAGCTGGGTTATATCAAGGGTTGGTGTACATGCTACAATGAAAAGGAACATTATCATGCTACTGTATCTAACGGACAGACTGCTCAACAGAGGCATAGCAGCCCCACTTAAAAGTAGATCAGTATTCAGAACCCTGGGCTGCACAGACACCACTGCAAGACAGAGGGACAAAAGATCTTTTCCTTTTCACTATTTCCATGTACATTTCATGTATTATACTCTCATTTGTGGTTTAGCAAAAAAAAGAAAAAAATAAATTAAGGAATGTCAGCATGTGGAATGAATGGACATGGGTGAAATAAGGGATAAACATAGTTTTACTACAGCTCTTCAGTCAGAAAAGCCTAAGATGTTTTACAAAGCAAAATAATTAATTGATAAACTAATTTTTGCTTAACCACAATATAAACAAAATCAAATGAACCTCAAAAAATCAGAAATATCTTCTAAAGAAGCACAAAAATATCTAATGTTATTTACACTATTTTAGATCATTAAAATACAGATATGCTGCTTCTGTAACTACTAGTGCATCACTTTTACAGTACTGTCTTCATTTCTCTAAAAGATTCGAGGTGTTTGTCTCTTCTCAAAAACTCTCCTTCTTTCATCCATCTATTCTACTATATTAAGTATAATTCCAACTATAGAAAACGAAATTTGCTGAAGACTAACAGGTACCACATAGTTTAAGTTTCATGTTCTCTTCAGACAAAACACCTTATCTTTCTAGCAAGTGTGCTTTCAGGTAGGTACAGCAAAAGTACCTGGGCAAACAAGGTCTAGGAAACAGATAAAAATAGGAACTGCGATACTAGATTAGACTCACAGTTCATCTAGTCCTGTATCTTTTCTCCTGCAATGGTTTACACCTAAGTAAAAAACTCATACAGCAGACAGATGCCATACAATCCACTTTTATCTCTCTGAGTTTCAAATAGCTACAGACTGTTTAGATCCTAAAACAGGTGAATACAATGGTCACCAATATCGTGTGGATACACAAAAACAAACCTGAAAAAATACTGTTTTTTCCCCTCTGGTGGGGCTTTTCATTGGTCAAATGCAGTGAGGAAAGATATTGGATTACATTATAGATAAATCAGATGCCAAATGTAATTTCTGAAATGGAGAATATTTTTAGATTTTATGACAGAAAAAAAAAATGGCTCTGAAATGGGTAATCTTCTATTTCACTAAATGTGCTCCCTGACTGAGACCTTGTACGCCAAGCTTCAGCCTGAAGCAAATTGTTATAGCCGAGCTATTAACTTCTAAAAATAGGGGGATGTAATGGAAACATTAAGAATCCCGCTATTGGGCACAACCACAGTCCAGAGGAGGATGAAACAACACTCCTTTATTTTTCCTTCTTTACTTCATCACATTAGTGCAGTTTGTGGCACTGAAGTGTGTCTATGCCAAAGGTGTTTTGTTTAGCTAGTTTCCTTCTAAACAGCAGCTTATGATGCCAATATTTAATCCCTCTCTCCACCCCCCCTCTTGTTTTTAAAGAAACGTAATAGCAGCCAAATACTTCAGGTCAAGCACTTGCCATTTGTGACTCAGTACTTTGAAAAGGTGTTACTTGCTGGGGGACAGAACAGGCAGACGGGAGGATTGCAATAGTGGTCTGAAATTAAAAAAGCTTTGTAAAAGGCTTTTGCATTTTCACTTGAACCCTTTTGAGAAACAGAATAGTAGAGTGAACATTTTGAAACAAAATGGGCAGCAGTGATTTACTTTTCTGTCATGAACCGTGCATTCTCTGTGTTTTATTGCAGTGTACAACATTCTTCATCATCTGCTGTTTATTTTATATTCAGCACTGTAAAACCAAAGAAGCACTGACTCACGAGTCAGCAGGTGGGTGCCCCTCTTCAGAGTCATTCCATGCTTTTTTGCCAAACCATTTAGCACATCTGTAGCCTTCACTAAATCATTTTTAAAAGTAATATCGGTAATAAGAGTCAGAGAGCCTTGAAAGGTATGTGTGGTATGTGTTCTGCAAACAGGCTCTCAACAAAAATCCCCAGAGCTAGGAACAACAGTAAAAATCATCTCAAAGGAGCAGTAGAGTGGAGAAAATGGATCTTGGTATAGAGGACATGCTATTTATGGAGGTCAATCTGCATCAGCGACATAACATTTCAGGGCTATTCAGCTATAAACACATTCTCACGAGTCATGCAGGGTTTTAAGGAAGAGATCAAAAGATGAGCACACAAAATGAGTGTGTATGAGTGCTTCTGTCCCAAAACCTGACAGATTGCTTGTCTACTCTGCCCACAGTGGGGTGCGTTGCAATCAGAGGCAAAGGCAAACTGGAAAACAGGCTTTAGCACTACAGAAGTAACTTAAGTACACTTGGGTACCAGAAAATGCATTTACAATTATGTTATGGAGGAATTTTCAGAAGTGTCAAGGAGGCTTAGAAGCCAGTGCCCATGTTCCTGAGTCACCTGGACAGTCCTAAAGTTGCTCACAATATCCCTGCTGAGCAGAGCCCTAATTCTGCAAACACTTCACTGCAGGTAGATACCTGTCTGGGTACAGGCAACCTGTTAACAACAAGTAAAAGTCTCTTCGAGTATGTCTGGCACAGGAGGTTTGCCCTTATGCACAAGCCTGCAAAACTGCACAATTCAGAATTGCTTAGATCACTAGGCAACTTCTTTGAGCATTTTTCTTGCTTGCGGGGACAAGGAGATCAGTTTTTCAGAGCTTAAATGCCTAACTCTATTTGAATCCTACTTCTAAATCTATCTCAATCCCTTTGGTAGCACTTTGGTTATTTGACAAGCAGGGTAATTACTTGTCATGCCAGACTGTCCCATGTGTTTTTCAGAAACCATATTGGCTTTTGAAACAGCATTTTCCGGACATTTTCTAGTTTCTAAGAGTGCTGTTCTCCAATTACTACCATACTATGCTTCCAATCATCTGGTCATCTCAGCAAGACTGCCTCATTTGCTTGCCCAGGAGCAAAATGCCACACAGACCCAGACCAGAAAAAGTATGCAACAGTTGTAAAACTTCTATTCATTTCTGCAAATATAGTTAAGACAATACATGGAACAGTCCCCTCAAAAACGTCTCAATAATATCAATGTTTATCCATCTCCAGACTTTTCTTGCTTTAATCCCTGTTGGCACAAGGAAGTTCCAGAGCATGGTAATGGAAAACCCACTTCTTGTATGTGACATGGAATTTGAAAATTTTATCAAAATATTTAATATTTCCTGTTTGAAGAAATACTGACCAGATGTCAAAACACTGCAACTGTTGGCCTAGATACTAAATTTCAGCAAATATGCAGTCCTTCCTGTTAAGGAAGATTATGTTATATAGAAAAAATGATCTGGTCTTCCATAATTTCAAATGTTGAAATGATTTTAGTTTCTTTTCCATGTTATGGGTACTTTGTGCAGAGCTGCATGCTACACCTGTGAGGTCCAAAAGGCAAAACAAATGCAACAAAGCAACTAACAATATGGGCCCACTCCAGAATGACACAGGAGACCTGGTTACCCAGGATGAGGTGAGGTCTGAGGTACTCAATGACTTCTTTGCCTGAGTCTTCACTAGCAAGTACTCTAGCCACACCACCCGAGTCACGGAAGGCAAAGGCAAACACTGGGAGAACTAAGAACCACCCACTTTAGGAGAAGACCAGGTTTGAGAACATCTAAGGAACCTGAAGGTGTACAAGTCTAAGGGACCTGATGAGATACATCTGCAGATCCCAAGGGAACTTGCAGATGAAGTGTCTAAGACACTCACCATCATTTTGGAGAAGTCCTGGCGATCTGGTGAAGTTCCTAGTGACTGGAAAAGGGGATATACAACCCTCATTTTTAAAAAGGAAAAAGAAAAAGTTAGAACTGGGGAACTATACACTGGTAGCTCTCATCTTTGTGCTTGGAGAGATCTTGGAGCAGATCCTCCTGAAATTTAATCTCAGGCACCTGGAAAAAAACAGTGATTAGTGACAGCCAACATGGCTTCAATAAGGGCAAATCATGGCTTACCTATTTTGTGGCATTCTATGACTGGGTTACTACATTGGTGGATAATGAAAGGCCAACTGATATCATCTACCTGAACTTGTGTAAAACTTTTGACATTGTCCCTCACATTATTCTTGTGAAATGGGAGAGACATGGATTTAATGGATGGACCACTCGGTGAATGGGGATTTGGCTGTGTGGATACACTCAAAGAGTTGTGTTTGATGGCTCAGTGTCCAAGTAGAAACCAGTGATGAGTGGCCTTCCTCAGCAGTCAAAGCAGTGGAGGAAAGGGATGCTGTCCAGAAGAACCTTGACAGGCTTGAGGTGTAGGTCCATGTGAACCACATGAAGTTGAACATGAAGTTCAAGAAGGCCAAGTGCAAGGTCCTACATATGGTCCTACATATGGCCACAGGCTATATGTAGAATAGATTGAGAACAGCCCTGAAGAGAAGGACTCGGAGATATCAGTGGATGACAAGCTCAACATGACTGTTTACAAGCCCATTTAGTGATAAGAAAAGGAGGAATGGTCTTAAACAGAAAGAGTGTAGATTTAGATTAGATGTTAGGAGTAAAGTCTTTACTGTGAGCATGATGAGTCACAGGTTTCCCAGAGAAGTTGCTGATGCCCCCTCCCTGTCAGTGCTCGATGCCAGGTTGGATGAGGCTTTGGGCAAACTGCTATAGTTGAGGGTTTTATCCAACCCAAAACATTCTATCATTCTATGATTTTTATGGGTTGAATATTGAAATAATAGATCTGCCTCATGAGCTGGAATGTGATGAATACGAGGTAAGTCACATGGTGTCCTTAAAATAATGCTGAAGAGAAAATGTTGCAAAAAACAGAATAAGCACACATGCACACACAAATCAAATAAATATTCAGAGATCAGAAATGCTGGATGCATACAAGAGAAAGACTAAGAAAGGAAAACAGAGAAATTAGAGAAACCAAGGTATTTTAATGTAAAGGGAAAATTCAGTTGATTCTTAAATAACCTTTAAAATAGAAAGCTTCAAGGAAATTAAACATGCTCCAAATTCACCAGTCACATGATTCCACAAGGCCAGTTGTAACAGATAGGTGTAAATCAGTTCAGTTGCCTCGAAGAAATGGATACTTTAATAAGCCAAAATATAAATATAAAATAAGTTTTGATAATAACAGCAATTGACAGAAATTTCCTTGGAATGTATGGGTAGGTAAAAATAAAAATTATGAAAGGAAAACAATAAGATACTTCATAGACAGATTTTCAGACAGACCAGAACTACCTGCTATGTATGCACAAGGGAGTGCTGCAGCTTTATAGGGTACAAGCATTCACCTAAGATGACATGTTAGCATATAGGACATTGGTCCTAATTAGTGCAGACAGAATTCATGTCATGTCCTTTTCCTTCTTGCATCCACTCACACGGCAGTGGCCAAGAAGATACAGGAGAGCTCCATTTGTGTGCTGCTGTTGTTCATGGCCATGACAATAAAAGAGTTCACTTCCTGGCAACTTAATGTGCTCTACAAGCACAACAGTAAAAATTTGTTTAGGGGAAGAAAGAAAAGCTCTGAAGAGGACACAGAAGTAACACAATCATGAGAGAAATAAAATACCCTTGAGACAAGAATTTCCTTCTGTTGATTTGAAAAGGAAACAGTATTATTGTAAACATTTCACTTGGAATGGAGAAAAGACGACAAACTCAGAAAATTTCAGCCTTACCTGCAGCTGCACAGCCAGTATTAGCAGTGATTTTACAGTACAGAACTGTAACAACTGTGTTAGCCATTAGCAGACATATTTCATTATTTCACGTGCTCACTTAAGCAGCCACCACTCCTCACTCCATCCTGCTTCTTTAATACTGGCCTTGGTTTGCAGTCATTGTCTCTTCAAAACATTGCAGTTTGTACCACCATTTGAGTACAACAAATTGAGTGCTGCACATGAAAAAATATCCCCAGACTGCCCTGACAAAATATTCTTTCCTATTTATTTATTTATTTATTACTGTTATTGTCTGTCTGGAAAAGATATCAGGCAAATGCAATTATCTTAGTGTCAATGAGTATATTATCTACCTTCAGTGAATCCTGAAGGGGGATAGATCCCTTAAGTCTGTTTGTAAACTGATCCTAGTTCCCAAGTGTGAAATCAATGCACATCCCATTTGGAAGGTACAGAAACACGTTAGGAACAATAGAGGATGGGTTTCCCTTTCCAAAAAGTTGGCTGATTTGATCAGAGGAGTTTTTCAAGAAGTGACTACAAAGCACAAGTACCATTGAAAGCTAATTAAACAGGTGCTTGTATTCCACTTAGACTTTTTTTAAATCCCAACCCTCTAAGTTCATACAGAAATTTAAGTGTCTGATTGTGACATAATGTGTCTAAACAGAGTGCCTACAAGTTGCTGAGCTTCATATTCTACACTCAGATACTATTTTGGGGTGGAAGTGTTTCATATGCCTACAGTACCTACATTTCCAATACACAATCACAGGAATTTCTATATAGTTACCTATAAATTGTTATACGTATTTGACCAAACACTGATCTTGCTGAGTGGCTCAGAGCCCTGGATCATTCTTACACTAAGGAAGACTTCTCATCATTTCTTTGGGAGAAAAGTTTTTTGTTTATTAAATCTAATGAATCAACTGAGCAAAAAAGAGAAAGAGAAAAGAAACTTCATTTTGGCTTAGTGGTTCAAACTCTCACATGGGATATAAGAAATTAGATTCTTTGGTGGTTTTCTGTTTTGGTGGTTTTGGTTGGATTTTGGGTGAGGTGTTTTTTTTTTTTTTTCATATGCAATTAATTATTTAAAAAATAGAATAGCTTGGAGAGGTAATAATGAAATTATTCATTCTCAATTATTCATTCTCCCCAGACTGTTGTTTGGGGCAGGGAGGTTTCCTGAGCTGTAGGAAGCCTGGATTTATGTTTCTTCTCTAAACTAAGCCAGTGGGACTTGAAAATAAGACTCATCCCTGTCCCAGTGACTGCTGTACTGGATATCCAAAGGTGTCAGGGAAGTCTTCGTTTGACTCCCAGGAGAAAGAGCTGGCCATAAGTACTTAATTCTAGAAAGTTCATAGCTGACAATCTGTTATCAGAGGAATTTCCAGTGGGAAATCACTGCCTTCCTGTGTTCTGGAATATATCTGACCACATTCAACCCTCGGGGGTTAGACCCTGTCTCTATTTTCAGCTTCTCAAAGCAACTAGCCTGCTCAAGCAGCTGACTCCTGTTTATTTACTTCTTTAAAGATTATCTCTTGTCATTGATGGCAGAAAATGCTTGTAGATTGGCAAAAAATTTTTTTTTGCAAGAATCTATTGAAATTGTGAGTCCGTACGTGATGTATACATCTGTCTGCTTTTCAGAAATAAATACAGATAATTTCAAAAACACTCCCAATTTGTTACTTCTGAGTGACAATTTTGACCTCATAGCAGTGAATTGTATTTTAAGACTTGGTGGAACTCAATGATCTTTTCCAGAAGAGAGTCCTAACCAATCCTGGGAGTATAGTAGGAGACTGTGGACAACTCCCGTACTTAAAGTTTAAAGAACAAGCAGGTAGATTCACTGTAACATAAGGACAAGCTTAAAAAAAAGTCCAGTTAGGTGTATAACACAGGTGTTTAATCTCGATGTAATAGAGACACAGTGTCTCAAAATGGACATTGCCTAGCCAAAAGATGGATTTCTCTGCGTATCAAACCCTTACGGTGTGTCTTTCCCCAACACACCTCAACAGAGGATGTTATGATGGCCAGCTAGCACTTCTTTTGCTTCTACATTCAAATTGAAATCTAAATCTTCTGTCGTCTGTGATCAAAATGCAAAAAAAAAAAAAAATACAATTGCTACTGTAATTTCTGTCAGGGTTAATAGTATTATTCTGTACATTATTACTCTAATTTGCCGAGGTTAAAGAAAAAAGATTTCATCTTACTAACAAGCATCTAATTCAGTAAGGAAATTTATCTCATTAGAACTGCATTTAAAGATTTAGTGAAGCTATTAGTGATTATTTTTCTGGTGCCAGTTAAGATATCTTCTTCTGTGAAAAAAAATCAACCAAAGTTATGCAGTTTTAATTATCATCTCTTTCAGCATAAGAGTACCAAAAGATGGAAATGTAACACTAAATGTAATAAAAAAGCAACAGTGTTCGGATAATATTGCAGAAGAAATCGAATATTGTGAAGCATGGAATTACACACCAAAAATCTCATATAAATTTAAATGAAAAGTTCTAATGGGAGGCCTTCTAATCTAATGAAAACATATGAATTTGCAAAGGACAATGTCTCTCATTTAAGCTATCAAATTTGATAAAATGCTTTCAGAAAGGTTTAGGTCTAATTGTATATTCAAAAAATAATAGTTGACAGAGAAATGTAATAATCTTCTTGAAGAGAACCAACAGAAAAAAAATCATTAAACCAGAAAGCTACAGCAGAGAAAATTAGGCTGATGTGCACCTTGTTTACCAGAGTAAGAACACATTCAGCAAAGTAGATATTGAAACAGCAAACTTGTTTCATCAGTATTGTTTCATCAGTATATCAAATGTTCAAATGACTACTTCTTGAAATATCCTTTCTTCGTGATTCGTCAGTTTTTTGGCTATCTACAATTAATGCACTACATTCCTATAAGCTAACGTATCACTATATGGCTTCCTTCAGATACATTTCCTTCAGTGACACATATTCATATTAGTTAATTTATTAATAAGATGCTGTTTGGTAAATGAGCTGACATTTCTCTTGTTAATAGCAACGACAAACGAAACATTTTATGCTCTCATAGTTCTATATATGTGGATGCTAGTGTTATTTCTTTAGGCTTTCTGGCAAGGTTAAAAGCTTGTTTCTAATTTATCACTTTTCTAAGCATGTCTTAATCAAGTGAATGCAATAAGTGATAATGCCTGACGATACTGTAATAATTTTGAATATGTTTGTTAAGCAAGTTTGTATTATTCAGTTTGTTTATAATGAATAAAAACTGTTTCAAGAAGCGAATAATTTTGTATAAGAGAATGCCTTGCTCTCAAAAAATGTGAAAGCATAATTTTCCTCATATAAAAGGAAAACAGTGGTCCCTTTTAGCATTACGATGTACTAGTTGAGTTGAGATTTTAGCACATACTTTTATACTAACTATGCTGCATAATATGATTAAATGTATGTTGTTTGTTCCCAATCTAGCATTATTTTTTTAAAAATGAAGGGAATGTTTGGGTGTATAACAAAATTTGAAGCACAGGCATTATACACTTTTGTTCTCTAAACCATCTTGGAGCTAATTTATACTTCAAGCAGCCTTCTGATACAATTAGCTATATAAGTTTTAAATATCAAAGAATATTCTAGACTTATTCTGTTTGAATTATACGCTAGGCCTTGAAGAAAGTTTTAAAGGACTTAGCTCATAGGAAGTCATTATGCTTTTCATGGGCAGTCAGAACAAATGTTATTAAAATGAATATCTCAGTGAGATTCAATTATTTATCACAGGTTTTGCTTATAATGATACCACTTTCCTTTTTTACATCCTGACAAAAATTTATATGAAATAATCGTTATTCACAAGCTAGTATTTTTGACTTCAGAAAAGAAAAAGGTTTTCCTTTGCCTCATAGATTTTCTTTTTTCTTTTGCTTTGCTTTCTAAAGAGGGATTCAGATTTTGTGTTGCAAGTGTGTTTTTTTCAGAATTAGGTTTCCAGAAGGGGATAGTAGATGTGAGCAATTTGAAATTAACCCTTTCCTGTCAATGCCTGTAGTTTGACACACAAAACTCAAGTCTACAAAATTAACATTTAACTTCAGGACTACAGGAAAAACATTGCCCACAATCTCCGAGTATGCTACAGTGAAATGAGGTACGTATGTAGGTTTCCAATGATGTGTTGTCCAGGTCTAAAGTAACTGAAAATGCTTCCTCAAATTCACTCTTTAAATTACTCACTAACAACAATTTAGCACCATTACTGCATATTCTACAACAAGTCTTCTTAAAATGTTTTTAGCTACTTTTAAAAGCAATATATGTTTTTATTTTTATATATATATATATATACATTTTGAAGTATGAAAAGTAATGCTTAAGTGTGTGTTATAAATTACTTTGCATTCAGTTGTTCTTTAATGAAATTTTACTGGATGTCAAGATGATTTCCTAGATAGTCCTGTTCACCAGACCATGAAAACAACCCATTCTTCTGAGCAGACTACAGGAGTCTAAACTTAAAAGTTCCAGTTCATACATATCAGTGGGCTTTTTAACAACCCAGAAAAAAACATTCAGATGGATATACAATATCATAAACAAAAATTTCTGCAATTATTTTATCTAGAGAATACATTCATGGAAGAAAATCCAAGAGTGGGAAACGTTGCACATTTTTATGGTCATTCTGCTCTTTCTCATCCTTCTAGTATTCCCTTTAGATGCAAATTTCAACTCCTTACTGATGTTCTCCCTTCTTTTCATCAAGACTGAGATTCTTAAGTTATTAAAACACCTGCTTATTGCTTCACATGTGCATACACCCTTTAGTGAGGTGACAGACAGTGTCTCTAGTTCTGATGATGACACTGACTGTCCCAGCTCAGCCCAGCCTGTCTGACCTTATTGCTTTCTGTGAGGTATAATATCATTTTCCATCCCATGAGGCAATGTTCGAGAAACATTTACAAACTTTTAGATAGACAAAAACATTCTTGAATGACTGTATATCTACTTCACTTGCCTCCTCAACATTTGCTGTATTTCCTGTTCTTTAACAATAATGTGACTGAGCAACCAAGGTGATCTGTTTGCAATTTATATTTTTATTTGTCATACCTAACAGCTTGGATCTTTGCAATTAGATAGATTATATCTGTGTGCATCATAATGTAATGTAGCTTTACAGAAGCAAAGTTCTTTTAGTTTCATGAATACTGCAGGATAGGGATGAAGTCATGGCACACAAAAGCTTCAGCCAGCTTAGTCTCCTTACACCAACCACAATTTCCCGCTGTTCTCTGCCGTGCATATGTCCAAGTTTTTATAAAGAAACATTCTTCCATAATCTTTTCCAATACCAATCTTTTCTGTGCAAACTGACCAGTGGAGGACACTTAGGAATTGTGAATGTTCCTCCTAAATAGCATGTTTTTAAATAAAAGTTGTAGCGGACAAACACAGTCACAGAGAAGAGACTGCCACCCAGGTGCTATGAAGGGTGGATGCCTCTATATTATGTCAGTCAGATTTATTCCAAGTCAGCATAAATGTGAGTCTGTTCACATTTAGTCCCAGACCTAAATTTAAGTCCATAGTCACTGTATACTTAGAGGTATAGACATAGTAATTAAATCTCAGACATCAGACAGGGAGAATTAGATAACCACAGCTGAGTAGCATATTTTCTTTTTTGCTTGTAAACAGCCAAATGTGATTGATTTGGCTTCAAGGGAAATTCCAGGTTTGACATTTTAAAAAAATACATAGTCAACATTTCTTTTTCAAAAATTAAACCAAATATTTGGCATTTCTTTTGAAACAGAAATTTATAAATGCACTTGTAAATCCATCTAGGGAAAAAAGTATTTTAAAATGAAACTTCCATTTATTTCTGTTATTTTTTTATTTCTTTATCCTCTGAATGTTTTTCGGTTATATGTCAAGAGGTACACGATGGAATACTGTGCACTATGTCATATTGCAACTTGTGTATTCTGGTTTTAAGTTTTAAAATATTAGGATAAAATTTACCTAGGATGAATGGAAACATCCTAATTTCTAGATGAGTGACTTTTTTTCACGATGAGAAATGTCTGGATCTATTGCCATAGCAATGAAAAGAAGTCTTGCAGTTCATGTTGAGATGTCTTGAACAAATCAGGGAAGAGCAGTGTTTCATAAAACCAACCTTTGCTCAGGGATGTTAATCTCCCAAGACTCTTGCTACAACTGATGGAGAGACAGAAGCATCTCTACAGGCAATTCAGAATAGGATTCTATAATCCTCAGAAGAGGAATTTGGAATCTAATTTTAGATTCTGCTTTGTCCTCAGGAGAAATCTCTATCAATTGATTATGTCGAACCTGGGGAGCCACTAGAAAAAATGGGTAATCTTTATGTTTATACCCCAAAGGTCAAACTGTTCCACATAACTCAGATGCAAGCTGATCTAAAGTTTAATCTCAAATGTTGGTATCTGTAGCAATTGGCTTGACTTATTTTTATTTACAAAACTGCATCATTTGAAATATTAAGCATTGCTATTGTTTGGGCCGTAGTCAGCAGTGAAAAACAATAAATTAAATAATATTAATACATGAACTTGTATTTTATAATAATATTTTATATGTACACTTTTAAAAATACTATTAGTAAGTTCTGCTTGTGTTGTAAATACTTATTTTGTGACTTACATTTTTCTTTAAAGTTTCTTAAAGACGTTTTGGCTTCATTGAATCAGAATTTACTAGGTAGGTTCAGTAAAAAGGAAAAAAAAAACCAAACCAATAAACAAGCAATTCTGCTTTTATATAATTTCCACTTCTGTTTATTTCATTCTCTACATGAGACTGGTATATTTAATGATCATTGACAGCCGTGCAGCGGTAACAACTACACCTCAGCAATTGCCATGAAAGAAACCATAGTCTTGAAAATTAATTTCTTACAGGGTGACAACTCCATTTTCTTTTCACTTCAGCAGATGAAAAACTTGCTATTTGGTTTGGGGTGCATGTAACAGATAGTACCATGAATATTTTGTCACAATTACATTCCCAATACTCTGTGCCAATGACAAAGCAAAAGGCAGCCAATATGGCAGTTCTTATGAATCATCGAGGTTAGATGTGAAAAAGAGAAGTAATCCTCTAATCAATCTTGATATCAGTTGATCCAGCTCTGTTCCATAGAATGCATTTTCTAGAGCTAATATCTCCAGCAATGGGGCTATGACTATTGCTCCTTGAGGTTATCCACAGCTAGATCCAAAGCATTCATTCATATTTAACCCTCATTTTCTTTTAATTTAACTGCTGTATGGGGTTGACCTTGGGCATCTGCCAGATGCCTACCCAGCTGCTCTCTCATTACCCTTCCTCAACAGAACAGGGGAGAAAACACGATGAAAATGCTCATGGGTCTAGATAAAGACAGGAAGATCACTCACCAATTAATGTCACAGGCAAAACAGACTTTACTTGTGAAAGACTAATTTATTGCTAATTAAAATAGAATCAGACAAAAACTAAAACCTTTTCATTCCACCCCCTTTCTCCCAGGCTCCACTTCACTCCATCCCTTGCTCCTCTAGCTCCTCTCCTCCTGAAATGCAGAGAGAGATGGAGAATGAGGAGTCATGGTCAGCATATAACAGCTCCGCTCTGCCCCTTCTTCCTCCTCCTCACACTTTTCCCTCCTCCTGAATGGGCTGCAGTTCCTTCAAGCCACATCCACCTGTTCTTGTGTGGGAGCCCCCACAGGCTTCAGTGTGGATAGCTGCTCCACTAAGGTCTTCCATGGACTGCAGAGGGACAGTCTGCCTCATCACTGCCTCCTCCACAAGCACCAGGGGAATCTCTGCTTCAGTGCCCGGAGCACCTCCTCCCCTTCATTCTTCTCTCACCTTGGAAGCATCCTACAGGGCTGTTATTCCTTACTGCCTCTGCAGCGTATTGCCCTTTCGTAACTTGCTCTCCCTGAGAGGCCCCCACCTCAGCTGGGGCATCTCAGCTGTGCCCTGCAGTGGGTGAGTTGGAGCCATCAGTAACCATCTATGTCCAGCATGGTGCAGCCCCGGTCTCTCCTCACAAAGGCCCCTGCAGCCTCCACTGCACCTGCACCCAGTACAACTGCATGCCTTACAAGAGTATTAAAAAGTCTTCATCTCTTTGGTGTCAGACCCATGACAAAACTTTGTACCATTTTTACCTGTAGCATTTGGTTTTGTTTAGTTGAGACAAATTTATTTAGTGCTTTTCAACTTCCCTTACAAAGGCAGAACTTATAAACTTCCTTACTTATAAACATTCCTTCTCTGTTCTTCAACACTCTCATTGTTACCGCAGTTGTAACTGCCGAAAGAATGAAAATCCTTCAACTTGTAACTGTTTATACTTGCTATCTTTTGTTTATAGATCCTTAGTTTTCAACCCACAGCAAATATTTCTATCAATCTGAAAGTAAGGTGTTAAAGTCCTTTCATATAGCAGCTAACCTTTCCTCTTCCTCTCTGAGCAATTTTGTCCAAAAACTTTTGTCTTCTGGCAAAGGTACACCCCTTGTATCTTCAGGATGCTCATTACTCTGGACTTCAGTTGGCTTTTTTGATTTTGACAGTCCACAGTTCTAGCAGAAGTTTCATTTTAAGATGGAGTAATTACCAAGTAACTGCGTAGTTTCATGACAGCAGTACTGGAAACCTTGGAGACCAAAACACCTAACATTTGAGGAAAGGCCTGGTGAGCACAGCCAGAAAAGAAACCATAGAAGGAAAGAAAAAGCATCAGGATTGAAAGGAAGAAGAAGAATAAAATTGCTGAACATTTACTTGATTGAGTTAAAGAATAGGCCATCAGTGACTTTAGTCAATGCAATGGATGAGCATGACATTCATTTGGAAAAGATGAAGGAAAAAGTTGAAGGAGAAGGCTAGATTATTTATGTTTTGCACACAACTGATTTCCCAGGATAATGCAATTCCATCTCTAGGCAGATAAAATAGTATAATATAATATAAAATAAAGAATGCATTCATACATTATGAATATGCCTAAGGACTGTTGAAGTGAAGCAGATGGCAGAAATCCATGAGTTTGTATTTGATAATGTTTAATAACACATATCAGGACTAGTGGTTTTATTGTCTTTTGCTTTAAATAATTCTACAGTGGATGTTCTTGTGTGACTTGAAAGAAATCAATAATGGTCAGCATTGATATAAAAATGGTTTAAAAGCAATATAGTTACTAGTCATTCCTTGGACCTCTCAGAGGACCCAATCTGGGAAAATGTGTCATGGGTGCTCAAGTAGGGATTTCAGAGACAGATTTAAGGACTACAGCACACAAGAGGCACCTTACCTTTAATGAACACACACATCATTAACAACCTGTCATGTAACAGATGTAGAGCACACAACAAACACTTAGAGACACTATTCCAAGGAGAACAAGTCACCATATTTTTTGTCCTTTTGATATACAGCTGTAATTAGAAACCCTACATTCATTATATGTGACAAATGCTGCATTATGATTATACCTGTCCTAGGAGCAGTGATCAAACTTTTGTAGGTAACATTTTGTGTCTTTTTAGTGGTTTAGACATAAAAATTACAAAAACCGTCTATGTTCTTACAAATGAAACAAAGATGTGAGTTAAAGGTGACCTGCAGTTTATTCTTAAGCAACTAAACGCAGCTTTTATGTGCTGAATGTCCCAAATAGCAAGGGTAATGGGAACAATCCTCACATAAATGGTTTAACATTCTTTGCATCTATGCAGCTCAAGTCCCTTGAAATCCAGAAGAATGTACTCATTGCCTAATGCACCAACTTCCCTCACTCTGCAGTATGACATCACATCTACAAAGGAACCTCAGTTAACCACAATGTGTTAACTGAAATGAACTGCTATACTGAACATATTTGAGTCACATAAGGACTTCAGAGTCTAGAATCCATGTCTTTTTTCTGATCAGAAAACATTTTATATATTTATGCAATGCATCAAGTTTAAAAAGATTGTAGAATTCAACTTCATTAGGTTTAGAAAGTTTCCTTCCTCTCATGCATTCAGATGCTGAGTCACATTTCCTTGTGGCTGTAACTAGGTTATCAGATTATACAGACAGAACCTTCATGTCTAGTTGCTAATTATTCTTTATTACAGTTCATCTAATTTCTAATATATGTGAGCAGATTTCAGGAGTTATAATCACTTTTATTACACTGCCATTGCCATTTTATATACCCAGTGGCCTTTTAAAACCACAGAAGGAGAAGAAAAAAAATTAAAATAATGATAAATATCTCAACAGTTCTCTTTCTAAAGAAAAGATTACAGAAAAAATTGTCACAACCTTAACACAACCTAGAAGGGGTTTTTTTTCAGTTTTGGGTTTTTTGGTTAATGGAAGTGCAACAAGACATGGTTATTCATGCTGAATAGAGCCTCTGGCATTTAAATTCCACAGTTTAAGGACACAATTGGTTAAAGATCATGAAAACCTTTGAGCAGTAACAGTTTATAGGCTCCTCACACAAGGTACAGCAATTTGATTTTCATATACTTTGGCACTTTGTCTCATTACCCTTCCATCACCATGAAATTTACAGCAGTCGACAAAGAAGTTGCCTTGTATACAAAAAGCAGGATATCTAATAACATACATAACACCATTCATAAAAAGTGTCCCAATAAACTAATATTGAAGCAGCTGGATGAGGACATTGCTATCTTCCTTGCCAAACTACTGTACACCAGTTGCCTTTATACTGTAGTTAAAATTATCTAGACATTATATTCATCATACAGTCAGAACTCAACCACATTTTGTGTGATTTAAACCTACAAATCAATGCCCAGTTTTGTCATGTCATAGCAATAAAGTAACCTAACACCAAATGAAAAGGTAACCGAGCATTTTTGAAGCTGGTCCAATTCTGGGATCACAATCTTCCTTCCATTAGAAATATCTATATTCATACTTAATTAGCTGGAAATTGAGGGATCTCTGCTATGGTCTTCCAGAAGCTGCTTAGACACACTATGGATAAAACATACTTTAGGCACCTAAAAGATGCCTCTCTTGGTTTTGGGTTTTGTTTGGCGGGGGGGAGAGGTGGTGTTTTGTTTTGTTTTGTTTTGTTTTGTTTTGTTTTGTTTTGTTTTGTTTTGTTTTGTTTTGTTTTGTTTTGTTTTGTTTTGTTTTGTTTTGTTTTGTTTTGTTTGGGTGGGTTTGGTTTTGGTTTGGGTTTTTTGTTTATTTGTTTGTTTGTTTCAATAAACCATCACAGAATCTTCCATTTGGTAAGAAAAATAATCTTGATAACAGGAGTTTTTCACATTGCAGTGGCCTTCAATTGTGTTTAGTCAGTCCTGTATTACCTCGCTGAATCGCCTCGCATTTATCTTCATGGCATTTTTTGAGACGACATTGGAGAATTGTCTTACATAATAAGAAGAAATTCCAGTGATATTTTAACCGTGGTTAAGGTTTCTGTCTTATGCCATGAAGAATGGAATCCCCTAGATTACAGAAGGCCAGTGCAGGTTTTTAAATTATTCCTGAATTTTATACGTAGTTAAGGAGTCAGTCATACAGTTTACATTGTGATTTGACTATCTGGTATTTGTAAATTTGCTCTCTCTGCATATTTGCCAAGCAGCAGACATTTGTAGATGCTAGTCTTTTCCAAGTTTATTCACATAAACACTCATTGTCAACCTTCTTTTTTTTTTATTGTCCCTAACTCAAGAAAAGATAGAATCTTTTTTAAAGAAAAAGTGCCACCCCCCTTACTATTTTGCCTAAATGATCCTTCTTAAAAGAAGCGTAAATGTTGATTTTTAAGATTCCAGTCATGTGAATCATCCCCTCAGGTTTCTGTTATACCAACCAGGTTGTGTTTATGCTCATAAATAAGCAATTCCAATTCTGCTTGTTTATTACCCAAGCTCCTATCATTGGTGTATAGGCAATTAAAGATTAAAGAATTTCTTCTCTCTTCGTCCTTTAGTGTCTTGATTAATTTTGTACTCAGCATCACAATTCTGAGCTGAAAGTTCATGCATTTCTTCTTTTCACCCTTCACTTTTATTTGATATTATCCTAACTACTGCAGTGTTCTTCTTTGGTACTTCTCTCAGTGATGTTTTCTTAGGAACATTAGAGGTTTTTAAGGACTTCCTAATTCTGACATTGAAATTAATTCTTAGAACTGATTGTCATTTTATTAACACAGTAACACCTTAATAGAAATCTGTATTTATTTGACAACCTAGTATGCCATGTCTCCATGTTTCCTTCTGAAGGAATCAAATAGTCTGCTCTAGGATTGTTGATATTGTTCCACATTCCCTATATTTTTCACCAGAATAAACTCCTACTGCAAAATACTTTATGGTACCTCGCAATCCACTTGAAGTCATGTTATATATTAATCTTTAACTATGGTGTGGTACTGGACCATGCTAGGACAGACCAAATCAGATGTCACTCCATATCAGTAAAGGTGATGTTCAAATTCCTCTTATAGCAAAGAAAAACAAATTGTGACACAGAGATATGATTTCCTTTCACCAACCTGTCAGGCTACAAAAGTTGTACAATTTACAAAAACAATTATTTTCATAGACAGTCATCCTTAATGTGTCATTTCTAAGGAAAGTTTTATTAACAATTCAAGTTGTGACTTTAATTACTGTTTTAGTGATCAAAAAGTTAGTTCAGCTAACATAATGGTATGATTTTTACTACAAACTGGTTTATCACCATCAAAATCACAGAAATGGAAAACTTCCTAAGACATCTAAATAAACTAGAGCAAATACAGACTGGTGACTATATTTTTCTCCAGATAAACACCATTATTTCAGTCATGCAAGCAGAGTTTACACCACATCTCTTGTAAACATGCAAGAATCTTGATAAACCTGTTTTGTATTTCACCATTACCAGATATTCTTAAGATTGAACCATATGTCTTGAGTCAACTTCTATAAAAGTCAACAAAATGTCTTCTATTGCTAGTGTTTGGAGGAAGAAAAGGTCCTTATTAATGGGATTCTTGGGACCTCTGATAGGATGTTGTGATTAATATTGTGCAGCTATCATATCCATGCTGTACAATTCTTGCTTAATGGAAATCAGTGAAAGATTTTGCTCCTAATTTCACTCATGATCTCTGCCTTAAAAGGTGTTATTGAATTTCCCAACTGAAGATAAACAATACTAATTTTGGCATGTTTTCATATTGCACCTGATCATCCGTTACTCCAGATTAAGTGCAATGAATCCCAGTGAGTCCCAGTGCATCCTGTATCATATCTGTCAGATGAAAGCATGATAGAGAATATCTGAAATATCTGAATATCTGAAATAGCACTAAATGCCTGTCTTTAGACTGCTCAATTTTACACAAAGTATTTATTAACTTGGGAGTGGTGGGAAAGATGAAAAACAATTCCATCTGTATATACATATTTGCATTTTTAATGCAATTTAAGCATAAACCTGTCTTTCAGTCAAGCCTTCCTATAAGTGGCAATGACTAAGGAAAAAAAAAAGTGGTAACTGAAGACGTGAAGGAGGTCCTAGCAAGTTTAAATTTTATTTTATTTTCCATGGGAATTAATGCATGGTGCTTTTCCAAACTTTGATTACCCAATAAATTGTTTTAATTTGTATCTACTTGATGCTAAATCATATTACTCTATTTTCCTACCTTCTATTCAACTTCATATCCTCTGATTTTTCATTATAAGAAACTGGTCTTAAAGTTAGTGCTCTATTAACCTGGTCTTTTTTACATTATAAGGTAACTCATTTTCAGCACAGTAATTTTAATTACATGTACAGATGCTTTTGGCTATAGATGCAAAGTCAACTGTTACAAAATCTTCCCTTAGAGTGAACCAATTTTATGACTTCATGACATGTGACTAGATATCTCTGCTCAAACTACCTTCAGGTGACCTAAGCATATATTTGGAGAACAACAAATTATCAATCAGATACAAAAGTTCAAGTCTTAGAAACTATATGGGGGCATTACCATAGTGCTGCAACTCCTATTTCTACTGTTGTCACATACCTCTTCCAATATTTATAAAATATTTAGTTTTATAGTGGAACTCTGAAGTACCCAATATTCTTTTGCATAATTATTCTATTCCAATGACATTTGGTAGAATGTAACTAACTTTCCACAGAAGCACGGTTTCCCACTATCAACACTATCTATCTCTCTATAAGGGGCTGGAGAGGTGAGAGGGGGGAGCAGAAAGTCATGGCTAGCCCTTCTCTAGTCTTCTGTTTTAAAGAATAAAAAGAAGAAAACTTCAGCAGTTCTGAATTATCAAATAGAATGCTTCACCAATATTTTCCTTCAAATGAAATAGGGTGAAAATCTGTTCTAGAAAACAGTATTCAAGTACTTAAATGTGTCTACATGAGAAGTTATTGTCTAAGTTCCTAGTGTAGTTCACGGAGACCTGGTCAGTGCAGTGAGTGGAGTCCAGAGAACTAGTCAATGGACCAAATGTAGTTGACTATTTCAGCATGCAGAGGATTTCTCTCCACTGACAGTACTGATCAATTTCCGTAACGGGAGATGAATACCTAGCTAACGTGCAGCCAAGGTGTTCTTAAATACAGTCTGGGACAGAGTCCTTGTTGCATGTGCCTACACATAGGTATTTAGTACCACTGAGGCAATCAGAGTATCTGAGGCATTGATGCAAAAGCAGCAAACATAACACTCAAAGTCTGCATCTGCTGAAAGTCAGGTGAGGCATTGTCAGGTATCTCAGTAACATTATATGGCTATGTTTAGGGAACTGAATTGAGCCTATGGTGTCACACTGAAAAGCTTTAACAAAAAGTTTCTAGAGCTTTACAGGCAGAGGGTAATGCAGGCTAGTTTAGATTTTAGTTCCATTATTATTATTGTAGATGCTAAAGAAAACTATCCATATTATGTCAATCCAACTGGCCACTAATAAAAGCACACTATTGACAAACAATGTCCATAGGAGTTTACAATGAAGTTCCAAAAGCCGTGAAATGCTTTATAATGGGTGTAGTTAGGGTTTTATTTACAGGGAAGCAGATTTCCAAAACATTAGTTTTTTACTTTCACCAGTAAAAATAAAGTCTTGAAAAAATGTAAAGTTTGTAAAGATTCCCTTTGAGCAAGTGGAGAGTGCACTCACAAACATCTCCATGATCGATACATTTTCAAACTGAAAGGGGTTAAAATGAGGCAGAGTGAGGAATTAAAAACAAGAAAGCACCTGCTTATATAAGCACCTGCTTATATTTCAGATAAATCCAACTTTGTTCATCAGAGTGTCTTGCAATATTGCAGCAATGGTGGTGAGCTGTAGATATGTGCAGTGCAGGGTTTTGAGGGATTACTTTTCCTTAGTCCAACCAATAGCATTGGAAAACACTTTTTTCTAAGTTACACAAAGAAATAATTCTCATTTTTCATGGGGACCCTGAGTTCCAAGGAATAATCTAATATTTTTCAAGATACTTTTGAAGGACAAGAGAAGACCTATACAGAAAAAAAATCTGAATATCTGCTCTTTGTGTTGTTCCATGAGTAAGTCTTACAGAGAAAGAAGAAAGTCACTTTGCAGTCCTCCTGGGATACAGCAGTCACATATGAATCCATAATATCCTCTCATCCATGCACCACTGGGGAGGGAAAAATCAAAGTAAGCTTTCTCTTCCAGCCATGCAGTATGCTTACTTTCTCTTTTTGCTGATTACATGCTCTCTTTATTTTTGAAATAATGTTAAAACACATAATAAAAACTTTAACTATTTTATTTAAATCATGTTGTCTTAACATACAAAGAAATGGTCATTCACCCCCTGAAACAAACTTCCAGCAAACAAACTAAATCAGTAATAGCTACCATGAATGAGGAGAGTGTTTTACATTTTCTTCAGCATAAAACAGGGAAAAATAAATCCCATCAGTAAGTAAATGAAGTGGATCTCAGCGTAACCAATCTATGAGCTGAAAATTAGTTTAATTCCCATGGTAAGAAGGTTAAGAGATTCATAGATTAGAGGGCCAGAAGGGACTGTTGTGATCAAATTTATAAACTTATGCAGAGATTTTCAAAGGCACAGAAGACATTTGGGTACCTAATTCCCACTGACTTACTAAAGAAGTTGGATTTTAATTGTAACTTCATTAAATAACTGCAGTTTCAAAGAATAGCAATTTGACCAATACTCTGAATCCTAAATCATGATGCATAATAGCCAGTGTTGCCCATGATTCAATTATCAGTGTCTCAACATAGTAAAAATGCAAACAAACTGTAACAACCTCAGTGCCAAGTATTTTGCCTCTGACATTACCTGCAGAGGAGCTAAGACAAGTTGAATCTCGAGACCTATTCACAGACACAGGCAGACATGGTGGTGGTGAAAGTATCTTTAGATTGAGACAGGAAGCACAACTTTTGCACTGTGTCTACCTGAAATAAGCAGAAGTGCATCCTAAATCTTAAACCTTGAGGGAAAACACATTTCTTTTTTAATTTATTTGATAAAACTATTCCTTCTCTATGCAAGATGACCTGATGACATCATCACATAATGATAAATTACATGTTTTCATGCTTATTATAGCACAGGCAAGATCTACTGCATTCAGCTTGGACGGGGTTAAGCACATTCCAGTTACTAAAAGGACTGTCCTTGAGCAGGAAATGGCACATTCATCAGAAACTTGAGGAAATTTGTTCATCTCTCAGAATAAACTGTTTCTGCACAGTCTACTTCCTATATTTAAATACAGTTTATCTCAGTTTTTAAAATAGCATTTAACAATGCTAATGTGACAACAGGGAATAGAGGAACAGAGGAAGTGTTGTGCTGGATGAGACAGTGATCCATCTATTCCTAGTATCCGGTCTCCAACAGTGGAAGTTAAAAGGAACTCTTCTTTTCTTAGATATATCTGGTGTCTCCTAATTAAAGTTTTAAAACTCTAGTTGTATTTCCTTTCCATTGAGTTTTGTTACATTTATTTATTTCACCATTACTGGCTGCGCTTTCTGATGTGTTGCCAGAAACACTACTTCACACCTTTTTTTGTTCCATCTTTGCTGGCTCTAAAGAACCAGCAGTGGATGGTTTCCTCCAGCAGTCATATTTTGAAAATTTCTGTTGGTCTGAAGGATTCTCTCCAGTTTCAGAGAGAGGGAGAAAATTTAAGACTGGGAATATTTGTAGAACCAAACTTTTCTTAACATGGAAGAAACCTTTTTTTTTCAGTGGAGCTCCTGCTGCTGCTTCCTTCCCAAGGTGCCTGACATACAAGCTCTGGCTGCCTGTCTGCTGACCTCCAAGAACAAAAGAAAAGAAATCTCAGCAATGTGTTTGCTATCTAAACATCTGCAATATTGCTGCAATCCCAAAAGCTGAAGTGAACACAGGAATTTTTTATACGAGTCAGTTCCATCTACAGCTTGTGTTCTTTACTTTTACATGCATTACTGAACTTCAGATCCAAAATTATACTTTTGAGTAATTCTGGGCAACAACTACTTTATCTACCAAATGAAATAAAGAAAAAAATTTCTGACTGATATATTTTAGTGGAGGGAAAAGTGGTGTCATTTTTTTCTGAGAAGCAGCTTTTCCAGTCAAGTATCCTATCCAAAAAAGTAGGCTTTACTGGCTTCAACAAATCATACTGATGCCTATTCTGAAAGTTCAGGCATATGCAAACTAACAGTTCTGAAATGGTAATTAAATGATTGGAAAGAGGTAGTGCATTCTTTTCTTTATCTTCTCCAACAACCAGAACCACCTTGTTTTTCTCTGCTAAAGCTAGCTGAAATAAAGACTAAGAGAGAACATACTGCAAAACAGCAGAAACTCTGTTCACAGACTCAGTTATACATTCTATAAAACATAGAAACAGTTTTCCACCAAACTGCTCTTTAAATAGCCATACTCAGAGTTGGACAAAAAAATATTCTTTAATCTTGCAGGGAGGGATGATTTCTTACGTCCATTTTAGCTAAGAACTTCCTTTCATTTTATAGGGATATTTCATATCAGTAATATCTTATGAGATAATTTCATTTGAATCTCCCACCATTGATTATTAATACATGGTTTCTGTTACACAGACCAGATAATAACCCCCAAGCTGGAATTTTCACCAGGCTGCTGCTGCCTTTGGTTTTTATTGTATTGAAATCAAATCCTTTTAGGTTTTCTTTGTTGTTTTTTCTGATCCCCCCTCACACTTCAACATAGCTCCCTGTCCATTCCTCTTCACAGAAATTGTATGTAATGACCCAGATGCCCTACATCTCCTTTGTCCCATCTCTCTTCACTCCCAGAGAGTGCCAACTTTCTGTTATTGCTCATACAGTTTAAGTGTCTTTTTTCTTAGAGATCATCATACCTGTGGTAGTAAAATTGCACAGACTTTTCAGTCTGCACTTTAGCTAGGACAAGAAAAACATTAGTCTAAAGAAAATAAAAAATATTTTCCCTAACTCCATTTCCTTATTCTTGGTTCTCCATTTGCCTTATTGACCAAAGTCCTGCAACTTGCCTCTGTGGGGACAACTTCAGGCTAGCTCTGTTCTCTGTTGGCTGTTTGCAAACACCAGGGTTTGTCCAACATAACTGCAGTCTCACCAAGTTCACACCACAAAAAGATTCCTCTCTGAGAAGTTTCTCATTTTACAATAGCGATGCCATTTGCATGCTTACACCAATGTCAAGATTTACACATCACATGGCTGATCTGGAAGGAGACAGAAAGGTACGGGACGAGAACCTTATAACTCTCTCCTTCCCTACCCCTCTCTTTCCTTATCTACTTATTCTTTTCTCTGGATCCAAAAACATCACGGTTTAGTTTTGGGGTTTTTTTTTAATTTTGCTGAAATACTTGCTTCCATGCACACCTTGGCTAAAATACTACTGCTGAAACTTGATTTGTTAGGTCTTGTTTAAGCGCACCATGTAAGTAGTTTGCTTTTGATTGTCTGACTGGTTTTCTTGAGAATCTTAATTTTTCTTGCTTGCTTCCTGTGGATGTGGAAGCTGATCTACCTCAAGGGCGACTGCTGTGCTTACTCAGCAAGATAATATTGTCTTTGGAATTAATTTCTAGAAGAGCCAAGAATAATCATAGAAACTACAGATGTGAGGTTGAGAGGCAGTTATTTTTACTTTGGTTTTAAGGAAGAAATTCAAAATTTCTGGAAAACAGACACATAATGACTATTATTTAATAAGTTCTTTCCTGAAGAGCTGAGAGAAGAAACTGTACTGATAGCAAATGCCAAAGTACACTTTTGTAAATACTGAATGGTGATCAAATATCACAATAATAGCAATGATGTAAAAGCCTCCATAAAAAGAAAAACAATTAGAAACATGTAATGTGCCTTAAAGTACATTAAATTTCTCTTAATTTTATGCGAGTACAGAATGCACAGGCTGCAAAGGCAAAGCAGCTGCAGCTCATTATCAAACATGTAACATCAGGAATAATATCTACACTTAACTTTTTAGTAAGAAATTCATAAATAATCAGAATATATATAAAATATATAATTCTTGAGATTAGTTCATCGTAATCGAATATTCTTTCACATACTTCCACTTTTCCTCTATACTCTTACAGTCCTCATTTCTTGGTGCCAATGACAGAAGAGAAGAATCAAAACCAGAATTAGACAGATTTAGGTAGTGAATGTTCCTGTAGAAATACACTGCTTTTACAATGCGTTGATGTGATGATACATCTTTGCAATTTATAATTTTTAAAAATGTGAAAAGTTGTATATATTGATTGAAAGACAACAGGATTTTAGGCATTTGAGTAAAATTTATTTTAAAAAACACCTTTTAGGAAAGTATTAGATTAATTTCTAAGTTGTCTTTGGTATCAGTGTGTTCCCTTAGAGACAGAGAGAAAGAAAGAGACAGACAGACAGACAGATAGAGAAATTTTCCAATTTATATTTCCCAGTAAACACATCTTAATCTTCTTTCTAGGGAAGAGGGAGAGAAGTTATCAATTTCACATGTGTAATGAAAGACATTCCAGTGTTTTGGCTGCTCCAATAAACTAAATGCTCATCTCTTAATAGTCAGAAATTATAAAATTAGTAGCCTCCATCTTCTAATTTCACACACCTTATTTTTAGTCCACAGCAGTTCCTTTGAAAATTACAATTTGGTCAACTTTTGAATGCTTTATCATATTGGTCACAAGCAAACTGCTGTCTATGGCAGAACTGCATGCAAAAGGCACAGTCTGTAGCAATGCCTCTTTAACTTTATAGCAACAGTCCTGAAGCAGATTTTACAAAGCAGGCTTAACGTCACACTAAGCAGAATTTGCCTGTATTTTGAATTAACACTTCTTTAGTATTGCTTTAACCACAAGTAATTATGATGCCAATTCTATTCCGTGTGATATCGGTAGCATGCTTATTAGTGGTATAAGTGAGAAAGGTAAGCAAGGTAAATTGCAAGAGAGATAAAACTGGGGAAGGAAAATTGTGACTTATTTTGTTGAGGACATGTAACAAAAATCCGTAGCTTTCCCAGTTAAGATGAAATTATTTGAGGGATCTTTTTAACATTAAGATATAACAGTCCCTCTTTTATTTAGGGTCTCCTAGGTAAGCAAATTGTGAACTACCTCTCCCTTTTATGAAAGTCTAAAGACATTTTTCTTTCATACATGAAGGTTTCATTTTCCCTCCCAGATGATTTATTAAGAGTTTTTGTACAAAGATTTCTGTCTCCTGTAAAGCTTCCTAATTTGCTCATCTTTGAGCATACACAAGGATGTGATAACCCAATATTTTTAATGCAAAAATATTCAGAAAATGCACTTAAAAATGCCACAGGGACACTTAATACAGGGAAAAAAAAGGCATTGGAAAGGCAGATCTGCATTTTGTTTTTCTCTCACTTAAGCCACCCTAAGAAATGGTGGCTTGAATATTACCCATGTGACATTCTGAATACCTTATACCTTGTTAGTGAAATTTGTCTCAGAGATCTTCCTCTACATGCAGTCTGCCAGTACACAGGCCATCTTGAAGGCATCCTTTAAATAGTATCTTTCATACATGGCTCTATTTTTTATTATTAATGTCTTTCAGAGGATGGGTTGTGAACACAGCTCTCTCCACTTTTCATGGGCAGAACTACTATTCCTGGAGTTGTCAGCTCCAGCTGTGTCACAGAAGTCTAAAAATAAATGGATATACTGCAACCTGGTGAGACTGTTATACTCCTGTGGTGCTCATTCTTGCTCCTCAGTGAGTTACACTAGTTCATCGGGTCTAGTCCAAAGGAAGTTCCGCCCTGCTCTCTTGTATTTGTAGAGAAAGGTTTTGAAGTAGTAGCCTCTTTCTTGGGAATGGGGAAGAAACTTGTCTGTTCTTGTTAAGCATATAATAAAACGCATTGAAGATCCTTTCAAGTCTGCAGCAGTTCTGACATTGCATAGTGCCAGCACAGGCTATTCCTGCAAAGACCTAGATTGTGAGGGAATATGTAATCAATCCATTCCTACAAATAAGAAGAAAAGAAATCATTCAGTGAAAACCACTGGTTTTTATTTCCCCAAAGCACACCATCCTTTTTATTCCTGCACACCCATTAGTCTGCATCTTGTACACATGAGAGTTAGCCAGCCTCTGAATGCAACCACTAATGTGTCATTTACATAACTTTCCTTCTTCCAAGCAGCCTTCTGTAGCCATTTTTCTGATTTTCTCCAAACAAGTGTATCATCTCAGTGTGGGTTTTCCCTATCAGAGGGAAGCAACACCACCTTGAAATAAAATCAAAGTCACAACCTCAGAATAAAAAAAAAGTCAGTCTCAGAAATGTAAAGAAAGTACATTGGATGTGTCCTCCCAGTAGCTTAAATAAAAGAAAAAGGGAGAGGGTCTTAAATAATTTCAGCAAAAGACAGCACAGTTAAAAGTAAGCACTAACTCTATTCTCTGGAAGAGAGAGGCAGAGAAAGCAGATAGTACCAGTTGCATTTATAAAAAGAAATGTGTTAAGTCACTTGTAATAACCATCAGTAGCTACAGTTAAAAAAAAAAAAAAGCAACCAAGTTCCACCAACAAAAAACTAACAACATTGCTAAAATTTAAAAAGTTGCTTCAGGGTTTTAAAATTTGTTAGTAGAAAGTAAGACATTATCAATACTGTCAGCTCAGTGATTTGGCTGTATCTACTGCAAAACAAGAGGTCAGGGTTAAAGAGCAGCCAGAAGTCTCCAGCCTTTGGGACCAGCAGAGATGAGAAGGATCTGCCCTTCTGGACTCAGGGGAGAGAGGAGGTGCAGCTCATTTCTATTTGGAGCACTCCCCAAGTAGGTGTCTAGCTACAGTAATAACCATAGTAATTACAATCTCAGATGGCAGAATAGCTGAAACAGCATGGGGAAGTAATAAAATTTAAAAAAAAAATAAAAGAATCCTCAGGAGCTTTTGAGTACCCTCTGGAATTCTGAGCACATGTGGAAGACCTGAGTCTGCGAATAGAGGGATTTAAGGCAGCAGGTATAAAAACATGCGTTGTTGCAATCTAAGCGGAAAGCAAAAAATGTGAATCATCATTAGTCATTATAAGGAAATCAAGGGGTATGTTCTGAATACAGATTAAGCCCTTGACAGAGGCAATGACAGCCACTGAAAAGACAACAGAGCTCTCAAGCCTCCCTTACAATAGGAGCGCGCTGCAATTGGATTTTACATGAAGCACAGTCGGCTTGCTCCGTAGTTGTCATTTCTGAACCAGCCAGCTAGGCTCTGACACATTGCCGCTCCAACAAACAACTTATTATTGAGCTTACAAAAGGTTAAAGTTCTCTTTATTTATAGATCGCGGGAGCAGAGCAGCAGAGACAGAACTCACTATTCACGTCTGTTTCTTGAAATCGTGTCCCTAAAAGTGAAGCTGTGACACGGGCGTTTAGTCAAGGATGTTGTTAGTACTCAGTCATTGCCGTGACTGTGCAAAGGTGTGCTGAACACATTCTCATCTCTGCTGCTCTGTGGAAAACCAAGAAGGGGAGCACTCCCTCCAGCTCAGGAACAACCCTGTAGGGTATCTCTGCAAGAAATGTGCTGATAAGCAGAAGCAGACATGCCTAAAGAAAGTAAAAATTAAACAAGCAAAAGAAAAACAACAAAAATAAAACCAAAACAAACAGAAGCCTCAACCCTCCCAAAACAACCCAGAAAAAGAGCATGTCTTTATTCAGGATAAGGCAAGTGTAGAACAAAGGTATTCTGTTGGTGAGTTTTAAAGAGACTTGGGGCAGATTAACAGAAAACATTTTCGTTTTGTTCCTTGCTGGAGTGTGAGCTGGCTGTTACCTCAGATTTCACATATAAATTAGACTGTTGGAAATTAGCTCCAAAATGTCGTCTCTTTCCTAGTGCAGTGATCACAAATCTTTTCAGGTTGGTCTTGCTGCTCCCCAACCCCATCCCGTCTTTCATCTTTCACCCTCACTAATTTCTTGTCTTTCCCAGCTCCTGCCTTCATAGAGGGATGAAGGATGACTTCCCATCTTCCTCTGGGATCCAACTCAGCTTGTGCCACTCTCAAGTCTCTCCAGGGTTCACAGTGCCATTGAGCTTTTTTCAAAGGCAAACAAAAATAAGAGACAATAGAAGATTATAACACTCCCAAGGCAGTGACAGACACATCTCTTGTCAAGACACTTCAGTGTGGAGGCCGCACAGAAACTGTGTAGGTAATCTCTTTTAACTAGATCACAGCATAGGACCAGAAGGAATCATTAAATTATTTTGTCTGACATCTCGTATATCACAAACCACTTTAACTTAGACCATTACACTTCATCCCATTTATGCCTTCACAATGCTCACTAACTTGAATTTGACTAAAACAGATCTTGAAAGGTATCTGAAAGAAATAAAGAAATGTAGAATTTTTCACTTCTTTTGATAGTTTGTTCCGCCAGTTAATCATCCATTAAAATCACTATATAACACAAAGGCTTATTTCCAGATTGATTTTTTTTTTTTTTTACTGCAGGATCTTTCTATTGGTTCTTTTTTTATTTTTCTTTTTTTTTTCCACAAGATTAAAAAGCTCTTAAGTATACAGGGTGTTCTTCCAAAACGATATTTAAACACTGTAATCAAACTGCCTGTAAAACTTCCATTTGACAGATAAAGCTGTCAGATTATCTCACTGGAATACATCTCTCCACACTGCTTAAATCATTCTTGTGGCTCTTCTCTGCCCCACTTTAAATTTTTTAACATCTTTAAAATACATAAACTCAAAAATGAATCCTGTTTCAGTATCAGACTCCTCACTACAATATTAAGGAACAGTATAAAGACCATGGGAAAAAAAAAGACAGCCATTGAGGAATTATAGGTAATGACTTCACAGTGTGTAATGAAAGAGTCAATGTTATTTTACCTTTAAAGTGCAGGATAGGAATTCAAATGTCTGGGGTTTAGCTCCCATCATATTGAAGACTGTTATGTAAATGTGGGTAATTATTCTTCAAAAATTTCTGATTTTGCTACACCAGATGTAATAACACTGCAAGTAGGACCTCCTCAAGAGTGTTGCAACATTTAATTTTTTTACAGACTCTAAGTGCTTTGGGATCCCCACCTGGAAATCATTATTAAAATTAACATTCATATACCTCACACCATTTTTGCTAACGTGACATCAATAAAGGTATTCTAAAAATCAATACTAAAAACTCTGTAAAGTACTTCTTTGTAATTTAAAAGAATATTCAATAAAGTTGACGAGAGATAGGAGTCATTTTCTGATTTCAGTTTGGAAAATTAAAGGTTTAAAACACAGAAACAATTCTCAAGAAGAGACTCTATCTACCCCTTTAACAGCAAAGTTCAATGTATTTATGCATCTCTACTCATTCAGTATAATTCTTCTATATACACAAACAGAAATACATATTTACGTACAAAGTTTAATTCTAAGTTTGGGAGGCATAATGGAGCCTAATTTTATTATACTAGATATTTTTCCTAGAGGTGCATATTGATTTCACACTGTCAAACAAACTGCAAAATGCATTATAACAAAACAATTAAAACTGCTGATAATTATTACAATTAACTCGCTGCTTCGTACTAATGGAATGTTCAAGCATCCGAGAATTCCTGATTATCAGAAACTAATGGATGTTCAGAAGAGGATGTCATTTTCTGTAGCAATTTGTTCTTGGCCGATTTAATGTTCCCTCAAAACAGTTTTCTGTTCCCAAATGTCTCATTTGTGGCTTTGCAAAGGAAAGGATCGTGACAGTATTGTTTCAGTGCTTATTTTGTCTTCAGAAGGCTCAGGTCTGTTCTCTTTGCTGTTATGCCAGGAGCATATAATCCACAATAAAAGAAGACTTGATTCATTTTATACATTCGTTCATTAAAAAGAACTGGAGGATTCTCATTTACAGCAGTGTTTAATGTGAATTAATTCCACTAAAGTCTACAGAATTTTGGATGAAAGAAGGACACTGAAGCCTGGTCCATTTTATCTAGCTGTATTTCTGTGTCATGGGTGCTGCTCTGGCTGCATGAACCCTCTTTATTATGTAGCTCTTGATCCCTGTTGTGCTGCTGTAACACTTGTGATTCTGTTCCAGTGCCTGACCATGACATTGCCCTATACAGGTTGCAAGAACAAGCATCCAAATGGAGTTTAGGTATTCAAATCCAAACAGCATCTGCAAACAGCCCTTCGATAGAAAGGACAAGTTCGGAACTGCAAGGGACAGTCCCTCTAAATTTGCTTCTGTCCACATGTATTTCTTGAACTTGCAATGACATCTGCACCTTAATTTCTGGACAATTAAGTATTGACCTGAAATAGAATCTTTTCTGCAAGGAATCATATAGCTCATTTGGCCACCCTTTTATTGTGCCACTGTTGAAAGTCACAGTGCAACAGTTCAGTCTTTAATTTTATGAAATCCTGTTACATACTTTTTCAGTAGGGAGCACTGTGATCAAGGGTGGCATCAGTTCTATAGGACAGTTCCACAGAACAAAACTTCTTCTCCTCCTCATCTAATATCTTGGGCAACAACATGTTTCAAAAGTTACAGTGTCTGCAAAAGCATGTCACAGTTAAATTTTTTTTTTGAGGTTTGCATTTCCAGTATCGTAATTTTGTTCTTCACGGAAATAATGTAATTAACACAAGCAAGTATTATTAATTATTCCTTCAACACTACCCATGAGTTTTTCTGTATTGAATTTACAGGAGGACATGGCCTTTGATCTAAGACTCTTACTGACTTTTATAAATAAACAACAGAATTCGAATAAATCTTAAAGGTCTCTTCCAACCAAAGTGGTTCTATGATTCTAGGAAATGAGGCATTGCTTTCTTATGATATCCTTCCCATAGAAAACAAAACAGAGTGAGAAGAAAAGCTTTATATTCCTTCATTAGATATGTTTAAGATAACATATAGTCAGAAGAATAACAGTGTCTCTTTGAATTTTTAAATACAATTCTCAGCAAACTGGGGCAGAATTTCCAAGGATTACATTAAGACCTTTAATCTTTTTTTAAAGCAGGAAATACATTAGTGCTTTGCTGATGTTTAAAGCAGGAAATACATCAGTGCTTTGCTGAATCAGGGCCTAAAAGAGCAATCCAGTCATACTCTGGGACAAAAATATCACAGTGTGTAAAATATCCATAATGTGATTAAGAAGAAAAAGGTCATTTTGAAGCTTAAAAAGATTTAAGAGTTGAAGCTTTCAAATGTTTCCACACCTAGGGTAAGCAATATATAGCTTCACTAATATGTTCACCTAATAACACAGCTTAGCTAATTGCACAGCTTGAACAAACAGCTTTGTGTCACTGGAGATAGAGGTAAGTCTATTATGCAGTTAAATGGCAGAACAATAATTCTTACAAAACACCACAGCTAACAGACACCAAAGGCAGAAGTCCTCATCATCCCATACTTTGGTTACACATACCTGGAGAAGGAATCAAGTCGAGTATCTGAGAAATTTTATGATAAACATTAAGTTTGGGGGGAGCAGAGAAAGATCTGGAAGTAACTGAGCAAAAAAGTTACCTGATGTTGGAGCCTGACTGTGCTCACTGAAAGAGAACTTTTTGTTCTTTGCTTTTGGCAGATATGCAAGGTGGCAAGAAATAAATACCTGTATCTGTCCGGAACTTCTCCTCCTAAGGGGAAGATCCCATAATATCCCAAATACAGGGTTTTCCAGAAAGATCACACGATAACATATTAAAGCCAAGAAGCATGAACACCTAAGTAATTAGTGTGACCAATATGTGTCCCTACATCTGCTATATTCACATAGAGTCCAGTACGCCAAAAAAGGTCACCAACTTTTTGCAACAGTGTCTGCTTATATATTGACTAAATTTAGCCAATATTTTGAGCCATGATTTTGACTACAGATTTGAGGTGCTGTGACAGCATGAAATATTTTTTTTTCCTATTTCATCTTAATTTTAAAATAGTGAATCAAAGTAAAATGCCAGTGAAAAATCAGAAAAGTCTTTGAAGCATTTGAAGGACTTTGGAGTAATTTGCGCTAGAATACAAAAGCCCTATTAGGTTCTTTTTCTCAAAACATAAATGTGGGCTCACATCTTTAGCACATACCTGGGAACAGTTGAATTGTACTACAATTTCTAGCACAGTTTTCTTCTATGATCTTTTTTTTTTACTACAGTCTCTTCCTTGGAGTTTTTCAGACTCCATAGACAGACTGTCATAAAGAGTTGCTTTAGAATGATTCATATTTTAGTGGTAATACAGATATGTAAAACATGAATTAGTCTTACTGAAAGAACTAGAATCAGAATGTGAAGCAGAGAAAATACTTTTTTTCAAGGATTTGTGAGGTTTGCTGCGGTCTAGGTACCAAATTCAGCTCTTAGGCTTACTTCATGGATATTGCACAAGCTACCACAGAGGGCAGACACCCCAGAGCATGTGTCTTTCTCTGCTGAGTGCAATCAGACTTTTCCTAGGCTCACAAGCATGGCATGCTCACACAACTCGTTTGTATTTCTAAAACAACTTTTTTTTTTTCATTATTTTTTCCCCCCAAGGAATCTTTCCAAAATATTCCCATGAATCAAAGACTCCAAGCATCTCATCACATCTCAGTTCTGACATCTAAGCAACCTTCTTAGACCTGAAGGTCATTATCACATTCTAGGGTCTGAAATGCATGTAAGACACATTTAATTCTGGCATCACGACAGAGTAAACCGGGAACGAACAGATGAAGATGTGTCATCACAGATCCCTGGAACAACAGCAGGAAACACTGAAGGTAAACAAAGCAACAACACGTCCCATCCCTAGCTGAATTTCATCAAGAAAATGCGAAAATGAGCACAAAGATCGATGGAAGTCCCAGATGAGTCATATGACACCATTAAGCGCAGAGAAAACCTTTCTTTCCTAATACCAAGACAGTTGAATTCAGCTTTATTAGCTGCACTTTTAATTCTTCATTGTTCATGGCAGAATCCCCCTCCCTAAAAAACTCAAAACTGTTGGCAGGCTGAGCTAAAAAAGATTGCTAAATGTTGGTTAGTAGGAGAAAACTCTTTAATTTGGGCATTTTATGAAGGACATAATAAAACGAAGTAAGAAAGCTGAACGACTTTTTGCCTCCTGCAGTGAATTTTAAATACCCAGAGAAATAAAAGGCTGTCATCACCTCAAGCAGTTTATGGTCAGCCTTGTTGATAGGCTGAAGCAGTGTGCTGTGAGACTGTGGAGCCAAGACAGAGTCAAACTCCAGCTTTTGGCTTCCCTGCTGAACAGAGGCTCAGATAGGTCACAGAGGTGAATCGCACAGAGCTTTTGATAGAGTGTTTGAAACACGAAAGTATTTTCCATTGTTCACTTCACTTCTGGAGGCACACAGAAAGCATATTTGTGTAGCCAGTGGGAAAAGACTTGCCTTGTTACCACTGGAGTGTTTGTCTGCCATTTTTTACCGTGACCAAAATATTGATGTTGCCTCACTGCAGTACAAATGAGATGGATACAAAAGCAATCAAGCAATGAGTCTACCAGATAAGTGCATTTCACGTCTGAAAACTTGTTTCTTCTTCTCCATCCCAGGCTGAAGTAACTGTGAATTATTTTAATTAATCTGCCATAGAATGTCATAGTCTAAATGAGTTCAAAAGATTTCAATACAATCCATGGCACATCACAAACATCACCTTCAGCTACAGTCATTTCTGTAGTCTTAAATCTGAGAGACATGCAGATAGGATGACAGCTGTAGCATAAAAGAATAAAATATAGTAAAAATCAATTACAGTCAAGTCATTTTTCTTCCTTAAGCAACATTTTTTTATATAAAAAGAGGAATTACTACAACAAAAGTGACTGTAATTTCCTTAATGATTGAAAGATCTACATATTTTCCCTAAAAACCTAAACTTCAGTCTTTCAGTGTAAATTATAAATAAATTGTCTAGTTTTCCATGATTGCTTTAGTTCCTCACATTGGAAACTGTGCCACCTGCACTGAGAGATACATTCAGTAACGCATGTCCTAAACAATCAGATGTAATTAATATGATAGTCACAATTAATATGATGTTTTCATATCTAAGATGAAACAGGCAGATGGGAGCAAGAGTCTCACATGCATCTGGTACCAAATAATAGGAGTCTGGCAAGAGATGTGTTTGCTTGACTTACCATTTACATATTTGATTAAGTACCGAGAGATTTTATGTGTGAGTAAGCTAGACACCAGGACATCCCATAAAAATTCAGAGATGGTAATCTTCCAGTTTCAAACATAAAATATATAGCACATACAGCCTACCATCTTCCCATCTTAAGAACGGAGACAACCTTTTCAAGCCATGCAAAATATACCTTTCCCAGCAGTGCATTAGACTACATAATCAGCAGCAAGAATCCCTTGTGATAGTAGAAGTTCAATTAGGAAATGAAACACAGACAATAAATGCATTTCTGATTTCTTTTTTTTTTTTTTTTTTCAATTTGAAAATCTAAGTCCCACGGAATTTTTACGGGAATAATGGCTATGCTTACCAGTCTTAGTAAGCATCGACTGCCCCTCCCACCTTGTTCTGAGAACAGCTTTCACAGACTTCTTCAGTACCTGTTGTACATCTAAGCACGTTATCTGACTCCATCTCCTGCTGTTACCTTTCCAGGCCCACCTTACCTCTGAAAATTCATCCAGTGGAGGAGGAAATAATAGCCCTGTCTTTATAGTAACAGGATATTATTTTTTTTTTAGTTTTCATGGTATATAAAAGATATAACCTGTAAATCCATCTCCAGCATATACTTTGACTCTTCCATGGGAGAGGGTCTCTCATTCTATCACATTGAAGCTATTCCAGTTTTTTATGGATTATTTAACATTGTGCTACAGCAACACTCAGAATGATCCTTCACTTCTGTCAGTTTTGAAATAGAAGACTCCAATTAAGGTCTGGTCCTAGATATTGAATAATCTAGTCTCTTCTTCCACGGATTTTTTTTTTAAATATATATACATACATAAAATGACATTATTTTCTTGTAAATATTACTTTGTTCCACAATAAAATACATGCTATTTGCGAGTGCCAATCTGCCTGGACAGTTCAAGTAATGTAGTGGCAGTAATCCATTTCCTTTGCTATTATGTGGCTGTTTTCCTTCAGTTACTGTAACCTGTATCATCTTCAAATTTTGTAAGTGATTATGTATAGTGGTTGGTTTTTCTTTTTGTTATTTGGGGGTGGGGGAAGCTGGGGAGGGTTATTAAGGTTTGTTTTGGGGTTTTCTTGGGTTTTTTTTACCCCATATCATTCCTACAAACACAAAATAGATCAGTCTTGAATTAAGTACAGAAATGCAGCTGGTCCAAGTTATCATAATATATACAAGGGCTGACTGCTTATATCTGATAAATTAATGTGAATTTGTATTAATTACTTTTCCTAATATGAATTCTGTAATAGTAGACCCTCATGTGAGGCACTAGTATTAAAAACTCTTTATCAAGTGGTTCTAAGTGGTGTAACTTCGGATCAAGTGGTTGTTAGTGACTCAGCTGAAACAAAGGGGAACCAAATAAAAGCACCTCTATAATTAAGGTTTTAAATTCAAAAGAGAAAAGTTGCAGGAGTTGAGTTGAATTGGCAGAGACTTAGAATATGACTAAGTCCAAAGTACAGGAATTTTCTTCGATTTTCATTACCAGCAAAGTAGAAGAAACTTGGAGAAAAGGGCCTCAGATCTAAGTGGATGAAAAAGTGTCTTGAAAAGTGAGAAAAGCAGTAAGGCTGTAAGAAAAGGAAAATGGGTTTAATCAGTACAGAGAGATGTGTTACAGGTCAATATGTTTAGAGAAGAAGTGAGAACTGCAAAAGCCAAGATAAATTAGATCTTGCAAAGGATATTAAAACAAATACTGAAAAGTTCCTTATCCACATAATTAAAAATAGATCAAGGAAAGAGATTAAATATAATCTAGATATGGCCCCAAAACCTGAATTAATATTTTGCCTCAGTTTTCAGTAAAGTTGAGGGCATTAAGCACACTAGAAGAGGCAAGTTAACTTGCAGAAACAGGGTCTACAAATGTAAATTGCCGCAAGCAGGATGCAAAAAAATCTCACTAGATATTCAATGCACTCAGATTAGGAGACATGTTAATCCCTATCAGAAAGATGCTTTGATATTTTAGATAATTCTAAGTCTTTCAGCTGAGTGATCCTGTTTTTTCAGTCCATAGCAGTAATGAAAATAAAAATATTATTTGGGCACTTATTGCTGTGTAATGAGTTAGAATTAATTTGAAGGAATTAACAATTTAAGAGTTAAAAGCAAATAAGTAGTAAGATTAAAAAAACAAGTTCATAAAAATTGTGGTAACCACACTAACAGACTACCTCTATGTTATTGATAGTTGATTTCAAATGAGTAGTAGATAAATGAAATGAGGGAGTCAGTCACCAAGGAGACCTGCTCCAGACCCAGCCTGACCCACAGTAGAGTGGCTGACCATGCCACACAAGGAGTTTTCCTGAGGCAGGGAAATGCCAGGGTAGTGCAGAGTCCCACCAGGAGCCAGCAGGCCTCACAGCAGACATTGACATGGCCTGGGCATTGACAGAGCCGTGGCAGTCACCTCACACCCACACAAGTCTCCCCAAGCAGCAGAAGTCACCAGGAACACCACAGCTGGAGCAAGCAAACAGGGCACAATGCATCCCAGGGCACAGTGCGGCAGTTCACAGTTCATGTGGGAGGGTGTCCCTCCTCTTTGAAGGGGGGAATTCTACTGGATGCATGGGAGACTTGAATTACACATAACCCAGCAACTGGAGACTGTTCTGTGACAAGTCATAGGCATGCATCCTACCTGGCCTCCAAGGCAGAATGGTGAGCACCCGTCTGAGAGGAAAGGCTGCAGCTCTGGATGGGTGCTCTGCACTACCTACCCCAGAGGTGGCCAGTGCCTCCACCCAGATAAAGCTGCTGGAAGGAGAGGCTACAGTGAAAACCTCAGACTGCAGAAAAGGCCTAGGCTTTTCTCCTGGGGTGATAGGTGGCAGACTTGCCTGTAAAAGCTGTGTACATGTGAAGGGCCAAGGTGTGCCCACATAAAGGACTTCCTGCAGCAGGTGGCTGAGCTGCAGAAGGTGGTCAGAAGGCTGAGTAATATCAGGGAGGTTGAAGAAATTAGATACCTGTTTCCAAGCATGGTCTTCAGTGGACTCACAGCCCATGGCCAAACACCAAAAAACTCCCCCACTAGCCCACATAGATGGGAGGGGACGTAATAATGCAAAATGCACTGAAGTTTGTCACAGCAAGCAATATCAGGAAGAAGAAACTTTCTCAGAAGTGCCCTTGCAGAACAACTTCATCACTTTGTAGACTGAAGAGGTAACACCTACCACATCAGGAGAGACTCTGGAGTTGAGTAAGGCAGCCTGAGCTGCCTCCTGTATAACAACCAGCACAACTAAGAAAAAGTAATGGACGACAGTAGTAGGCAACTGTCACATCCCACCAAGCAGGCAAACCATGGACATTTAAACTGGACCCCTTTACTTTCTAGCAAGTTTTTCTAGCACCGAGAGAAGTCTAGGTGCAACTGGATCCAGTCCCTCTCTCAGACCTGTCTGTCCCATCGCAGGAGATGGATATGTGTGGAGTTAACTTTTGCTACCTGCCCTGGGGCCAGGTTAACCCTCATTTAGGTAATCTATTTTAACAACCACACTGGCAAGATGAGCTTCTATAATCATCTGTACGGTGCTCAGGAGCAACAGCAATTACCCAGGAGCTCCAAGACTCTACAGGCCTTTATAGTCTTTGGAGGACAGAGGCCCTAGATCAATGTTCCACAACCAAGGCACTTGTAAGGCAAGAGCCAGTCCACAAAATGTTATCCTGACTCTGTAGGTTCTTTTACCTTGCAGGACAGGTTGGTTGAGACAAATCATTCATTCCAGTTCCCTCAAAATGGTATTATGAGCAATACAGATGACACTCTTCAGACAGGCACTGAGGCACCCATTTGCTGACCTGAAGCACTCCCTGGAGTGGTGTTCTTACCAGGGGGTCAGAGCAGGGATGTCATCAAGAAACTACTAAATCTCGTACAGTCCACTGGCAGTTATCTGCTGCTGTTGTTTCATGTTGGCATGAGCAATAAAGCCAGGAGCAGGCTGAGGAGTATCAAGGATTACAGAGCCCTGGGAGTAGTGGCAAGGAATGCCAGAGGGCAGGTAGTTGTCTCACCAATACTCCTGTTCAAAGGGAGGTGGTTTGAAAAGGCCAGTCAAAACTGTTGAGTCATCAAATGATTACAGGACTGGTCAGGGGGTTGGGAAAGCTGTTGTATTAGGGGGCTGATGGATGCATCTGTCAAAGAAGGGGAATGTTATCTTTGGTCAAGATGTTGTTTTGCCAAACGTATATTTCACAAACCAGTGAAGAGGGCTTTAAAGTTTCCGGGGGAGGAGAACCTCAATACATCCCACCCCTACCAGTTTGATGACAGTGCCAGCAATAGAAACCCAGAGCCTGAATAAGGATCACGGGTCAGCAGGAGAGGACCTGAAGGGCAGTACAAATGAATTCCAGCCAGTAAGTCAGCTTTGTCAGGGTGTCAACTTACATACCTCTACACAAATGCATGTAGCATGGAGAATAAACAAGAGGAGCTAGACATGTGCACAAGCCTGCAGGGCTATCATGACAGAGACATGCTGGGATGGCTCCTATGACTGTAGTGTTGGGGTGGAAAGATAAAGGCTCTGTAAGAAGGATAGGCAAGAGAGATGAGGAGGGGATGTCACCTTCTATGTCAGTGACCATCTGGAATGCATGGAGCTCTGCCTGGGGATGGATGAGGAGCTGAGAGTTTATGGTTCAGGATTAAAGGAAGGGCAGGGACAGAGGACAGTGTAGTGGGGGTCTGCTACAGGCCACCAGACCAGGAAGACCAAATAGATGACGCCCTCTATAGACAGAGGAGCAGCCTTACATTCACAGGCCCTTGTTCTCATGGGGGACTCCAACCACCCCAATACCTGTTGGAAAGACAACACAGTGGGGCATAAGCAATCCAGGAGGTTTCTGGAATGCACTGATACATTCTTCAATTGACAGAGTAGGCATCAAGGAGAGGTACCTTGCTAGACATTGTTCTCACCAACAGGGAGGGGCTGTTGAGAAATGTGAAGTTCAATGGCAGCCTTGACTGCACTCACCATGAAGTGGAGACGTTCATGATCCTCAGGACAGCAAGGAGGGCGCACAGCAGACTCATTACCATGGACATCAGGAGAGCAGACTTCAGCCTCTTCAGGAATCTGCTTGGTAGTATTCCATGGGAGAAAGCCTGGCAGCTGGCTGGTATTCCTCCTCCAAGTTCTGGAGCAATGCATCCCAACAAAGAACAAGTCAGAAAATAATGCCTGGAGGCCTAAATGGGTGAATAAGGAGCTCCTAAGCAAGCTCAAACACAAAAAGAATGGAAGCAAAGGTATGCAGTCTGGGAGGAGTACCCAGACACTGTCTGAGCAGCCAGGGATGAGTTCAGGAAAACTAAAGCACTGCTAGAATTAAATCTGACCGAGGACCTAAAGGACAACAAAAAAAGCTTTTGCAGGTATGTTGGTGATAAAAGGAAGACTAGGGAAAATGTGGGCCGTCCCTGAAAGGAAATGAGAGACCTGGTTACTTGGGTTATCCAGAAGGCTGAAGTACTCCATAAATTTTTTCTTCAGTCTTCACCAGCAACTGCTGTAGCCACCCCTCACCCAGGTCACAGAAGGCAAAGTAGAAAGAAGAACTACCCACTGTTCAAGATCAGGTTTGAGAACATCAAAGGAACCTAAAGATGCACAAATCCATGGGACCTGATGACATGCATACATGGGTCCTGAGGGAACTGGCAGATGAAGTGGTTGCAAAGCAGGGAAAGCAAAAACAAAATGCAGGGATTAAGGCAGGTAGAGGAAAACCTGTGTTTTTAACAGATAAGTGAAAGTTAACATTGGGACAAAACTGCCTCTGTCAGTTGAAAGGTTTCCTTTGGGATTTTTATGCTTCATGCTCCTAACATCCATTAGTTTAAAGCAACTCTTGATAAAATTATATATATACATTATTAAACAATATATGGATTTTTTTAGATATAAAGATACCGTTCCAGATTATTCAGTTATTCACTCCTCAGAAATGTGACTACAAGAACACAGGAGAACATAATGACACAGACACAGGCACAAAAATAAAAAGAATATTTTGGCAGAGGGTGAACATATATGGGAATGGGATTGATGACAGGGGTTTTTTTTTACTATATTTTAGGCACTGTTACTCAAGTATTCATATTTATATAGAATATGAAGCACAGTAACATCCTTATAAATAATAATTTGATAAGCCTCACATCTTTAGATTAGATATCTGGCAAAGAAAAAGAAAAAATTCCCCATAAGGACACAAGCACTTCTTCAAAGTTTCCAACTGAAGCTTCAGTTAGAAAGTTTACTAGAGTTTTTTGTGCAGAGTGATGCTGTCAAGGCTCGATAGGCAAAGTAAGTACCTTGACTACTGTCACATCTTTGGCCTTATGTTTCTTTCCTAAAAGAAAACATGCCATACACATCTTCTATGTTTCTCCTTTCACATTCCACAGCTGATCACATATTTCAAGAGAGTTAAAGAAGAAATCTCAAAACAGAGTTTAACAGCACTTGACTGACTAAAAGGGAGACATAGTCTACCAATGTCCAAATAAAACTCATGGAACAGAGGGAGCTGCAGTGTAATTATTTGTTCAGAAATAATTCATAAGTTAACATTTTTCACTGACAATCCCTCCCAGGTGCACCTCAGTAAGGAGTGTTCTGTTAAAAAGTACACCCAAGGGCCTGTTTAGTTTCTGGAATATAGAACTGAAGAATGTGAAAAAGCTTCCAAATTTTTTCATCTCTCAGGCTGTTGCCTCCAGTTCCTAGATGCCAAGGGCACACTTGATGATATTAGTTTTAGCAGCTAGAAAAAAACTTTGTTTTTTGATAAAACTTTGAAACAGAAAGATAGTGTTCTGTACAGAATATTACAAAACATTAGAGGAATCAATTCAACAACCACAGAGATGTTGTGCAAGGCTTGCTTTCAAAAAAATCAGGTGTATTTACTGATATTTAGCTACCATTTCTTCCAATTTATCTATAAACGTAGTCTAGTGTAACTCCTTTCTGAGATAAACTATTGTTTTCCAGCCAGCATGAAACAACCCCATATCTGCAAGCATCTAATTCAAAAACATATTGAAATCCTCAAATATTTTAGGAATAGACGTGAATATGATAAGATAAATGTCAGTTAGTTTGGCACAAAATTTTACAGTTTTTCCATGAAAAATGACTGGGGTTTTTTGATATTATTCTGAATGTTACTTTATTCAAACCAATATGTTTATGTTTTTGCATAAAAATTGTAATTTCTGTCTCTTAAGATGAGTTCCTACAGCTTTTACAGGCTTCCATGGATTAACCATATGCTAGCTTTTTTTTGTAACAAGTTTTTACTGAAAATAAAATTAACAGAATCATATAGGTTGGAAAAGACCCTTAAGATCATCAGGTTCAACCATTTACCTAGCACTGCAAAGTCAACCAGTAAACCATGTCTGTAAGTGCCACATCTACACATCTTTAAATATCTCCAGGGATGGTGATTCCACCACTTCTCTCGGCAGCCTGTTGCAATGATTGACAACCCTGTTGGTGAAGACATTTTTTCTTAATACCCAATCTAAACTACCCCTGGTGCAACATGAGCCTGTTTCCTATTGTCCCATCACTCATTACTTGGGAGAAGAGACTGACACCCACCTCACTGCCACCTTCTTTCAGGTAGCTGTAGAGAGGAAGAAGGTCTCTCCTCAACCTCAATGGGAGTTTCATAGAATCATAGAATCATAGAATCATAGGGGTTGGAAGGGACCTCAAGAGATCATCGGGTCCAACCCCCCTGCCAAAGCAGCTCCCCAGCTCATATTGCACAGATTGGTGTCCAGACGGGTCTTGAATATCTCCAGAGAAGGAGACTCCACCACCTCCCTGGGCAGCCTGTCCCAGTGCTCTGTCACCCTCACTGTGAAAAAGTTCTTCCGCATGTTGGTGCGGAACTTCCTGTGCTCCAACTTGCAGCCATTGCCCTTTGTCCTGTCTCCACAGGCCACTGAAAAGGGGCTGGCCATTGGCCACTGCATCCCATACTTAAGATATTTATAAACATTAATAAGGTCCCCCCTTAATCTTCTTTTCTCTGGGCTGAACAGTTCCAGCTTACTCAGCCTCTCCTCATAGGGGAGATGCTCCAGGCACTTAATCATCTTTGTAGCCCTTCTGTGGACTCTCTCCAGGAGATTCCTGTCCTTTTTATACCAAGGACCCCAGAACTGGACACAATACTCCAGGTGGGGCCTGACCAGGGCAGAGTAGAGGGGGAGCTGAGTACACCATCCCTTGGTCAAAAAACCCATAGTTCCTATGCCGGCACCAGCCTTTCAGCCACTCATTCAACTCCTGGGTTCTCCTAACCTGCTCCGACCCCCTCATCCTACTAACAGGGATTGAGGAAAATATTATTTGAGGTCCCACTCCCTCAAAAAAGCGCTCTAGGTCCCGGAATTCCATTTTGATAGCTCGCAGACTACACTTTATGTTTGTATCACTGCCTGCTTGAACTATCAATAATGGGTAGTAGTCAGAGGATCTCACCAGCCCTGGGAGCCTTCTGGTGATGTCTCTGACCCGGGCTCCAGGGAGGCAGCACACCTCCCTGCGTGTAGGGTCAGTTCTACATATGGGGCCCTCCGTCCTCCTGAGGAGGGAATCAGCTACCACAACTATCCGTCTCTCTTGCCCAACAGAGGCAGTCTCAAGGCATGCAGTCGATTGCCTCACTTTAGTCACCCGTTTCCTCTGAGGCAGAGGGGCTACATTCATCTCCTCACTTACCTCCTCTTCAACTTTCAGGACCCCAAAACTATTGCTCAGGAAAACATGGGGGAGCGGGGTAGGCAAGCAGGGGGAGTACCTACAACAGTGAGCTGGGTCTGTCTTCCAGCCTTCCTCAGGGTTCAGGTCACTCCCTTCTGGCTGACCAGGACAGGGCAGGGGGCGGTCATCAGTTGCGGGGTGTCTTCCTGGCATGCTTCCCTCTGGGATGCCAGGGAGCTACTCGACCAGTCAATCTCCCGCTCACAGTCCCTAATGCTCCTCAGTCTCTCCACCTCTTCTTTGAGCTCTGCCCCCATGCTAAGCAGATCTTCCACCTGCTCACATCTCACACAGGTGGAATTGCCGCCACCATCCACCAGTAGGAGCAGGCTCAGGCACTCCCTGCAGCCAGAGACTTGCACAGCCTCACTCCTGGACAGGCCCTCAGTCTGGGTTGCTACACTCTTTATGGGGTGAGCCCTCTGTCTCGTGGAGACCACACTCCTGGACAGGTCCTTTGTCTGGGTCCCCACGCTCTTAATGGGGTGAGCCCTCTGCCTGGTGGAGACCATGTTAATCTGTGATCTCAGAGACTGTCAGTAGGTGAGGCAGTTCCCCAGGTGTTGAGAGAAAGAACTTACCTGCCTGTCCACATGAGCTTACAGGGTCAGCACTGCGCACACACTGACCTCCCTTCTCTGCATCAGGTGGGCAGCGTTGCAGCCCTCTCTAAGGCTTTTTCAAGGCAATGGGCGGCGCTAGGGCTGCTGACGCCCTGGCAACGCCTACGCCATGTCAGCCTCTCTCCTGAGAGAGCTACCGCTTACTGCCAGTTGTGTCCACTGGACAGGGGCTTCTCCTGGCAGGTCAATCACTCCAAACACTCTTGCAGTTCATGATCTATCGCTACGGCTCTGGCTGTGCCAGTTCCGAGCAGTCGACCGCGTGGGTTGCAACAGTTTTGGGAAAAAAAAAAAAAAAACAAACCAAAAAACCAAAAAAAACCCCCACCCAAAAGTAATCCTAAAAGTTAAGAATCATACTTCTTCTTTCTCAACAAAAGTTTGTAACAGGTTAACTCTGCTTTCCTATACCTGAGACTACCTATGGTTTATCAAAACTACAGATTATATAGAACTAATCAATTACGCGTTAAACACTTTTCAGTTAGAAGCATTGGAGTTTCTTTCTCCCATTCAACCCAATCTGCAAGCACTGACACCTACTGTAAATCAGATAAAATTTTATTGTAAGGTAAAACCAAGGAAGTAAGTGGGAGTTTTGTCTTTGATTTCAGTGGGGTAAGAATCTCATAAATAATGACAGCGCTTGGGGGGAGCTGTAAGGAATTGTGTCAGATGACTTAATACCACTTTGCAGCATACTTGCTGTAAAGGATCCTGCCCCAGGCAAGAAAACTCTAATTTTACAAGGTGACTTGAACACAGGTTAGAGAGTATTCATGTTCTTTTCACATATATAATACTGCTGACTTTTTCCTAATTGGAGTAAAGGTCTGATTATCCCCAGAGACACCTCAATGTATTTCTTTAGTCCAGACTTTAATCCCTCTGCTGATCCATCATTTCTTGGGTCTATTTCACTTGACAAGGCCTTGACCAAAGCTATACTCCAAAATTCTCTAATCAAGAGCATGTAATTGATTGCTCATGAACAACTCTAAGACCTGTGCTCCTACTGATGAACCATAGGTCATGGATCTTGGCATAATATTAGAACTTGATTTCTACCAAAAAAGTCTCAGATCACTTTTAAGTTCAACACATAAGCAGACACACTACTCACACTGCATACACATAATTATCATCTGTGAAATAAAATCAATCTGACCTTGACTGCATGCTAGCTGAAGTGTGCATACAGCTCAAATGTGGAAACAATGAGGATAAGTTGATTCACTGCTTTCAGAATAATGTGTTTCTACACTTTGGGTAGAATGTTCCTATCCAGGAAATCAAAGAAGAAATCCCAAATTGCAGCTTTCTTCCTCCTCTGCCAGAGCTGTATTTTAAGTCTTCTCCCACAGAGCACTCTTGGTGCTCACTTGGTCAAGAATGCTATTAGAAGCAGCCAAATAAATCTTTAAAATAAATGTAACATTTAAGATCACCTCCTGTCTCTGTGCTGAAAATGTTGACTGTGGAGTCTTAATTTTCATTTTTACCTCCATTTTTTCCCACTGTTCCACAAAGCTTGCTGAATTTCCTCTTTTAAAGATAGTATTCATCAGTAGATATTGAAAAATGAGTGGATGACCGGTTAGCAGGAAGAGAAAAAAATATTTGAACAAAACTCTGCCTCGTTTTGAGATGCACAATATGTTTGGGTTTGGGAGTTTTTTTCTTCTCACCAGTACTTGATTTGATATTACAAAAGTTCATGCTATTAGTTTATATATAGTCATATAAAAGTAACTATTTTAAAATGTGAAACTGAGAATTCACTGTATTACATATAGGTGTTTTTAAATTATTTTTCTGTGGTAGTTTTCATTCTGATTCTTCATTTTAATTCTATCCCTAATTATATTGTTGTAAAATGACATGCTTGTCACCCAGTGTGTAGAGCACCTTCAACCTGTTTTGCTTGACAAAAAGAAAACTATGTTATTTTTGAAAAACACTCTCATACTGTCACTGGAAATCTGTACTGTGTTTATTCTGCTTTTAGGGCTACTGCAACTACAGTATACATAATTTCAAAGTTGAATTAAGTTTAATATTTTAGGGCAAATTTTTCATAAAGTACTACCACTACTAGTGAGGGAGGTTTACTGGAAGAATGAAAAAGTTCTTCATTTGGCAATTCTGTTGTAAATTATTTCACTATCATCAAGTACAAAAGAAGGTTGCTTCTTTAAACAAAAAAAGAAGAAGGGCAGCAAGTTCAAATTATGCTGATCTTATGTCATTTACACTTATTTTACGTTTCTAAATGAATGAAGCTACTTTAATTTTTCACTCCTGATGGATTAGAATTGCATTCCTTGTTTTAATGTCACTGTAGCACTCCTGGATTTTTTTTCTCTTCCACTTCATTGTTCTCACTGCTAATGTCAAATTCCTTCTTTTGTCACAATCGAAGGAAGATGCCAAAGGAAAGCATCATTAGCAAATCCAGAAGTCTTCAGTGACTGAGGTCCCATCGCTGGGAAAATCAAGGCACTGATATTTTAAAACAAATTCCTTTATTACACTAAGCCAATCTGTCAGTCCTTTACTTGCCAGGATAACTGAACTCCTAGTCTAACACAAAAAAGAGCCTTTTGGATTGCTGAGGGTTAAATTAAGCTGCCAGGAAAGCCAGGGGAGAGGATCTGACTCCCAGACGCCTCTGCTAGAGAAATTAATCCTGGAGTTTAGCATCTGGATCCTTCAACTGCCAAGCTTGCCCCAGTCGTCTGTTTCATTGCTGGGCCAGATTAAAAAAGAATGATGAGCAGGAGCAGGTTCTGCACCATCAGCGACAAAAAAAAAAAAAGCAGGGGAAAGCATACACACAAAAAATCTCACAGCAAAACAATACAAAAAACACAGAAACAACAACAAAAAATAACTCAAGCATGTCTTGCTATTACATATGAATGCTAATGCACTCCCAAACAGTGCCCTGTTTTAAAGCTATGTCAAGAAAAGACAGTCAGGTTTGTTGGCTGGTTTTCCAAACAGTGTGGAAGTTGGTGGTGGCAAATCTGTGCAGGTTCAAACTCCCATTAGGGTGCCACCTGTCAAGTTTTTCTTTGAGCACACAGGTTTATAAAATGCATTTTGTTTCATTGTGTTATCAACCCTCATCAAGCATTCCATTCTCACATGCACCTCGTACACTCCTGTAATGTGACTGCAAAATACAGATGGGCTCCACCTGCTAAACTCAAATACAGATCTGGTCCCTTACAAAGTTCAGACATTATATTCTGGGGATTTGAACCAGTCCCACCATGGTTTGAAGTCCATCTGCAGTGCTTGATGTGTATTGAGATACCTAAATCCTTACTTCGTAAATCATGTCAAGATCCTCAAATTTTCTTTGCTTAAAATGTAGGAGTCTCAGGGTCAATTTTTTATATTTTGCTCATCCTTACTGCAAAAGAAAATAAACCCCTGTAACTCCATTATTCTGGAATCTAGAATTTTCCAAACCTTCGTTAAAATGTCCTTTGATTTGCCCCTTCTCAAAACAATGTTTGTGAACTTCAATCAAATCATCAAGTGACAGAGAAACAAGACAAAACATCACTCATCCTCTCACCATACCGATGGTAGAAATGGAGTGAATCAGCAAGGTGAGGTCCAACATAGCAAAACTTATTTTTATAGCAGTTCCTAAAAGAGTACCCTGGTAAGGTCTATCTGATTTAGAGGGATGAAAAGTTAATCCAGCTCCCTATTTCAGTTAAAACAGCTGTAGTTTTATGCTGTAAGATGACTCTGTGTATGTTAGAATTAAGGAAGATGCTGCCTTGGTGGTAGGAAATGTATCTGCTTGAACAGCTACAATCTGCTATAGGGAAGGATAATTTATTTATCTGCATTATAGAGAGGTCAGGGCACATCTAAGTTGGTGATAAGAAGAAATGAGCTCTGAGGAAAGTGGCAAGGTGAGAAACCCATAAATGCTATTCAGCTATTCTTGCTAGTGCTAGAGGAGTCTATAAATAAGTATACATCTGAAATTGGGATACAATGCCCAGATTAGTTGATCTCTGTCTTTGCCCAAAAAGTTCACACAGCAGAGCACATTACTCAGTCTTTTCCAACACAAGTTTATATGCAGTCTTTTTCTTCAGCTTAGGTGGTCAAGACTACTAGCTTAATGACATCAACATTATGCCATTGCTGGTTTAATGTGGCCATGCCACACTCAGAAGACCCTCTCAGTGTTAGACTTTGGCTGGTGTTAGTAAACATAAGCAGAAGCAAAAAGCAGAAAATTGTTTCTGCAACTACTTCAGAACAAAAGTTCAATACTAAATTTGTCTTTTATTCCATGAATAGGAGTTTGGTCAACATGGCTAAGACATTCAAAAGTTTCTATTGTTGCTAAGGGACATAGTTCTTAAGATGGAATACTTTAAGGAAATGACATTTTTTAAAGAACTGGAGTCCAGTTTGTTTGTTAATTCAGTTTTGATTTTCTTAAATAGGAAAACAGGTCTGTGTTATCCAAACAGCTAGTCACTTTGAAATTACTGGACCACACTACTGAATATTGTTGCTTTCATTTAGCATAGCTGCAACATACATTTTCTGTAGCTACAACAGAGAAAAACACAACTAACAATATTTTGGAGAAAAAAATAAAATGTTTCTACATACAGAAAATATGTTTTTTCAGCAAAAAAAGAAACCAAAACAACCACCTTTGAGACTAGAATTCCTGCCACATGGAGAAATTTATTTTTCAGTTTGTGGGGTTTTGGATTTTTTTGGTTGGTTTGGTCTGGTTTTGGGGGCTTTCTTGTTATTGTTTTGGGTTTTTTTTTGATAAATTCTTTCTTTTCAGATTTTTTAGGATGCAGGGAAAAACTTTTCCTATTACTTGTTCACAAATGAAAATGTAACACAATTTCTACATTATTTCTGGGAGAGTGAAATATAAAATTGTGTGCACTATAGGAAAAATTTAGGCTCTAAGCACAATTGTTCTCAACAAAAGATAAGAAACAAAGCAAATGAAAACTCACTAGCTTGTATATAAGTGTCTGAGCTGTTGTAATGAAAAGAATATTTGTGTTATTTATTTGTTATAGAATCATAGAATCGTAAGATTTTAGGGGTTGGAAGGGACCTCGAGAGATCATCGGGTCCAACCCCCCTGCCAAAGCAGCTCCCTATGACATATCACTCAGATAGGCGTCCAGATGGGTCTTGAATATCTCCAGTGAAGGAGACTCCACCATCTCCCTGGGCAGCTTACTATCTGAACATTATGATGTTTATTAAAACTTGAAGCTGCTGTGGCTAAGGGAGGAATTTTTCCTTTGTGTCTTGTTATGACTGTTTTATTCTGGACCAGGTTGACTCCTGCCCCAGAAGATTTGTCCATTTCTCAAGAGTGACCAAGCAAGGTCCATTGGAAGAAATATCTGAAATACAAAGTGAAGCATGCAGAAAAAAACCAAAGAAAAAACCCACAGAAAATGGGGAATTTTAAGTATAAATGGAGCCAAGAGACTTAAAAGCAAAACAAGGAACATTCTAACAACAGAGGTGAACAAGGGAGATCCAGACTGTCTAGAAATTTCTCAATTTAAGACTTGCTGGCTGAAAAGCAAGACCATTTTTCCTAGTTTGAGTTTATTTGGAATGTCTTTGTTATATTTCTGAAAAAACACAACTTTAAAGTTGAAAGACAAAGATTGATTTTTTTTTGTCTTTTAATATGTTCCTTTCAAAGAAAGAATAAAGAGCTTCCACTCCATGGCCTTGGCTGCTTGTCCCAATACCTTTATAAGTTCTTTATCCAGATCCTTAAAACAAGCACAAAAGTAATTCTGTCATAATTTAGGCTATTTGACTGTAGATTGGAAGAACAAAAAATACCAAAGTTATACACCAAAGCAAGAAAATCCGCACTGTTGCATGATGATGTAAAAATAAAGTTGATAATATAGAACATCTCAAAGATAAAAAGTAAATGGAACAAACTACAGCTGGTACTAATTCTAGAATTGTGGTTGGAAAATCATAAATATGGATATGTATCGTTGAATTATAAAATTTAAATCAAGCAATGAAATATAACTGATGAGAAATGTTGAAGAGGTGGCAGAAAAGCTCTCAGAATAGAACCTGTTTCTAATCAGATCAGAAACATATTCTATCAAGTAGATGAGTCAAACTGTAATTCAATATTATGAATCACACTTTCAAAACGGGGGCATTGTCTACCTCCACAAAACATTTTGTGGGCAATCTTTTCGATACTTCTTTTGCATCATAAGGCAAGTTACTGAACACTAGATGCAACAAAATACTTAAGTACCGAACTTAGATACACAGTAGCATTTAATTTTTAGGTCTGGTTCCCAGAATGAAATACAAATCTCAAAGCTAAGCACACTTGTGTACAGGGCATGAAGAACATCTCGTAAGGGGAATGAAAAAGCATATATGATGAACAAGAAGCCAAAAATAACACATGAGACAATGTTGATCACTAAACTTGTCTGAAATCCACTCCTGTGTCTGGAACTTGAGTCCCAAAAACCTAGGCACTCTTCTTCTTTTTGTATTTAGATGTAAAATTCTCACCTAGGACTTGTCTGCAAATATTCTTCTCGCAAACAATGAGGTATCCTGGAGAGAACTTAAGGTCCATTTACATTTTGGAAGGAACAGCAGTGCTTGCCATAAGGAAAACGCGGTAGGCCCTCATGAACCTTAAGGAATTCTCTTTATTCAGATTTGTTTGTTGGGTTTGCCCAATAACTATTCCGTATAAAATATTCTTTTTTTTAAAAAGCTGTCAGACAAGAACATGTGACAATGCTTTGATCAGGAACTACTTCAACAGTTGCGCTACGGAACTATTCTTCCTTAGAAGGCTCTTCCTGATACTGTGCATGTCCTGCCGCACTTCAGTGTCACAGTGGTGTGATGCTACAGTATCAACAGGTACATGGATTCAGATGTCCACCTAAATCCACGTAAATCCACTTGACTCATTCATTGCTGCACACAGTGTAAATTGAGCTTTTAGGTGGCACTCCTGGCAATACTGGGTTTCACCAAGGAAGAAAAGAGAGAAGGAAAAATAAAAATACTCCGTTCATACTTAAGAAGAAAGCAGATTAACAACATTTTATTACTAGATTAATTCAACTGGTTTGAGCTCCTACTTTCTAGACCTCAGTAAGGCATAGGTGGGTGTTCTTTGTCTAAACAGGTCTGGTTATATACAAAAAGAAGACATCAGTTTAACAAGGACAATTTAGGCTGGGTATGACCATTGAATTTTAAACATTTTTACATTTAGACAGATACTAGGCAAAGATTTCTTTACATAGTAATACTGCCTGTATGGTACATTTGCACTGTTCAGTGGAGATCAGGTCCACAGGAAGGCTAATGCATGTTCCTTGGTAAGCACTCCACACAGTTTAAATTCATTTCACTCCATGTAAGTTAAAATTAGTCCTAAAATACTGGTTTCACATGTATTTAATGTGACTTTCAGCATGTGGTATTCAGTTCTATGAAACAGCCCAGACCAACTCATCTGTGCCGTATTTGCCATAAGTCATCACCTTAAAGACCTTTTTGTATAAAATAGACTTGAAATTTACAAATTCAAAGCCATGCCATCACCTGGCTTATCAGTGCTGCAAGAAGAACAATTCTACTGCATTCCAGAAATCCAAAAAAATGGCACCATGCAAGTTTGGGGAAGGGTTTGGACTCACCCTTAAATCAGAGTAAAATGATTTTTTGATACTTTCTGAGTCTTCTTTGAGGTGCCTAGAACCCATTGAAACTGAAATTTGAGAACCAATTTTAAAGATTCTCAAGTACAGAAAAATTCTGTAGCTAAATGGCCATATACAACTTCTACATATAAACTATAATTGGCCTTTGCTTCCAAACACAAGTCATATTTAAACCTTGCTTTAAAATGACAAATAAAATTAAAATATGCTTTTAATTTTATTTAGGTGAAATCAGAAATGTTGGTTTACTTTATCTGGATAAAAATGGGTTAATTGTGAAATTGCATGCTCTTCAACATGAAACCAATTTACACTGAGCAACAGGAAGAATGAAAAAATTTAGAAATACAATTTAAATGAAACAAATGGAGTATAAGTAGGTCCACATTCTGAAGGGTAAGAGGTATGTATTATTCAGAAAAAGCAACATTAGTAACATTACTAAAACAGGTTAAAATAAATTATGCTAGAAATTAAAGATGTAGAGATTGTTTACTTACATTCTGAAGTTTGTATTATAAATATAAGATATGTTAAAACACCTGAACAAAAAAAAATCACTAAAATGGGGAAGTGCATTTAATAAAACACTGCTAACAGTCATTTACAATCTGCCTGTGCACAAGAAATCTGTTAACATAGGAGACCTGTGCCTGCTGAATCTTATTCTAGATAGTCACCTGCATACCTCAAAAAAAAAAAAAAGAAACCAAAACAACCTACCTTTTCTGACAGCAGTTTATCCATTTTCTGTACGTTTTTAATTGACTATCATTCGTGTCAAACAATAGGGAATTGGTTCTTGTACCTTCATCAGCTACAGGTCATAACCCTTTTTCATTCAAATTAATCTATTAGTGAGATTCATGAACTGAATATTGCAGAAATAAATCTTGTGAGTACATCAGTACAACAATAGTAAGGGTTTGATGACAACTAAGTCCCTGTTTTGCCTAAGAGAAAAATAACAGGTTTACAATCAATAATGAGAAGAGAGAGGGATGAATCATTCTGGGATCCTTAGAAAGATAATAAAAATAATGCTATTTCACCAGAAAAGTGAGTTGTCCATCTCCATGTGGTTACTAAGTAAAAAAAAAAGAAGAATAGGAAAAAGTATTTTGGACAGAGAAATATCAATTTTATATAGAGATAGATATAGATGTAAGTATATATGTATGTCTATTAAAGTCAAGATACATAAGACCCTATAGATATAACTATCTTATTCCTTATTCAATTAAAAAAAATTAAAATATATCATTCAATGCAGCTATGTTACCTAAGCTATATTTTTGAGGTGTCAAACTGATATGGTCTTCAACAGCAGTAGTAGGAGCCAAACTGCATTTCTAACACTGAAGCAGCCAGATGAGCAACTCACCGAATTAGCCCTGGGAGCCTCAAAAGTCACAAGCAATGTTCCAGGTGGATTCATGCACTACTGCTTTATAAAACAGCAGATGTACAAATGGAATAGAAAGGACTATTCCTTCATGTATATGGATTGTCCTGGTTCTGGTCAGGATGGAGTTAATTTCATTTGTAACAGCGGATGAATGCTGTGTTTGAGAGTAAAATGGGAGTACTGCTGATAACACCCTGATGTTTCTAGTTGCTGTCAGACAGTCAAGGACTTTCTCAGCTCTTCATGAGAAAGGAGGGGCGAAGCCAGGACAGGTGACCCAACTGACCAAAGAGAGTATTCCACGCCAATTACGTCCTGCCCAGGATATCGGGGGCTGACGGGAGGAAGGCCTGGGGCGGCTCCGGGACGCGCGGTTCTTGGGGGACGGTCGGGTTCTGGGACGGCTCTGGGTGGCACGGCCTGAGTTGTGTGGTTTGGTGAGAAACTGCCTTGTGTATTAACAGCTTCATATATTTTGCTTTGAAGTCCTGTTAGTATTGTTACATTGTATCTTTCTGTTATCTTAGTAAACTATCCTTATCCCAACCCACGGGCCTCTTAATTTCTTGATCTTGGGGTTATTTGCCCCTTTCTCTTCCTTTTCCCTTCCCTTACTTCTCACCCCCCCCCCTCCCCTTTCCTTTAACCTGCTCTTTTCCTTAAAGGAGCAGGCAGCTGCGTGGATCTTGGCCCTCAGCCGGGTGAAACCATGACAGGATCAACAGTCATTTTAAGAACCATTTTGAACTGCACTGTTAAGTCCCTTCTGTGCTTTAAACTGGGATAGGTCTGTTAATTCAAGTCACTTATTTCATCTGCATTATGCAGGCATCAAAATGAAGAAAACCAGTAATGCGACAGGTAACTATTTCCAAAATTCTTTAGGGACCTCACATTTCTATTTACTCCTCTTCCTGTTCCCTCTTCTGAACAATCACTGTCATTGTCTTTGTCTTTACTCTTATCCATCAGTGCTTCCACTGCCTTTGGCAAACTCCTTGTAACCCTCTGGAATTACGCTGCTTCCATTGAGGACAGTGCAATAACTTCCACTCATTTTAATGGTCCAGTGCCAGGGTCTAACTCACTAACTTTTCACATTTGTCTGAATTTCAATATCTCTGGGTTTTTTCCTCAATTTTTTTCACTTCTTTGAATTAGCTTATGATTACATTCTCTGCATCCATTAGAGAATCTCACCACTGCTGCTGTATTTCACTTAAACTCTGTAGCATTTATATTATTTAATTATGTGAAGAGTTCTGGGAAATAGTATAATGAAAGGCATTATACAAAGCAAATGTACATTGTATTGTAATTTGGTTTGGTTACTTCAGTGTGTTTATATGTTTCAAGACTTTTTTTCCCTAATAGTTAAATTCATTTATGTCACAGATGTTTGGTTATTGGTCTCTTGCCTCTTCTTAGAGGTACTGTAATTGAGCACCTGCGTGTGGGGACAGAGGGAATTGGGGGTTCTTGATTAATTTTCTCTAGCTATAAATTATTTATTGTCTTGTACCATTCTCCTGTCATCCTCTTTGGGACTCTCTTAAACTGTCAGAGATGCCTATTTACTTTCAATTGATTGCTACTCTGTGCTCATTGAGTTTTCCTAGATGAAAAACACAGAAGAAATATTGAAACTAGCCCTATCTAACTACAATAGGAAGTGATGGCATAGCACAAATTATTGCTAACAGTGTAGTCTAATCTTTTGAAGTACTAAATTCCAGGTAGGAAAATCACATTAGCCTCAAAGATTTACTACTGTGTTTAAATTTCTTGGGCAACCTGCTGCGGCTAAACCTGCTTGAGCATGGGGATGGACTATCTGAACTTCAGAGGTCCCTTCCCACCTCAGTAATTCTGAGATTCTGTGACAGATCTACCTAAGCATCAGGTAATCTATTTCATGGAAAATTAGGAAAGTGAATTTGGCCTCTTACAATCCCATGAATATATTCGTGCAAGTCCCAGTACTTCTCCAGTATGTTTCTCTATATAAACTGAAACTGATGGTGCTTCCCTTCTTCAGTGTGCCACTTACATATAGGTCTAAAAAAAAAAATTTCATTTTGACTATATTTTTTGCATTAATATTATAACAGTTCCTGTTTAAAAACACTGTCTTCAGAATCTGCCAAGTATTTCTCTCACAATGTTTAACAGGACATTGAAAAAAAGACCAGCTCTTCAGATGTTAATTTTGTCATTCTGTCTCACAAAGAACCCTTGAATAAGAGAAGAAAAAAATAAAAATTTTATCTTGTCACAGAAAAATATTGTCCACACTATCATGTGGAAAAACACTCTACCTGACAATATTTGGAGAATAGCAGTAGCTGTTACCTCACAGTAGCAGAATCATAATATCCCAAATAAATAGAAGGTCAAAGGTGTTGGTGCCAGAGAAGTCAAGAAAATAATAGCAACATTTTTAGGAGCCAGTGGAACTGTTAGCAACATAACATCCAGGTTCGGTATCTGGCTGAAGACTCAGTACACTTATAAATGGATGACTGTGAGCCAGAATCACCTGTGGAAAACATCAGAATACAGACAACTCACACTGTGGCTGACTATTTAAGTGACATAAAAAAGTATTGTAGGGAAGCATGGAAAAATCCATAACAATCTTCAGCAGTATTTTAGGTATATCAAAACTGGATTTGTTTAAAACACTCAAATGACCTGTGAGTACAAATCAACATAGCTAAAATTTACTTTATTGAAATTAATGATTTCTTGCTGAAAAAAATATTCTTGTTGGAAAAGGAATTTTTTCTTAAATTTGGACACTCATGTCTGTCTTCAAAATATTTATATAGACCATACTCAAAATACATGTTGTCATACAGAATATGTGCAAGGCCTTATCAGCAGGGATACAAAGCTATACCATCCCATTAGTTTTAGTGGGAAGAAAAAATGATGATACATAACATAATACTATATCTAAAGCACCTGTCACAGTGCTGCTGGTGTGCTGTTGCTCAGCTTTGATCAAATTACTTACACCCATATTTAACACATGAGATGAGAGATCCAGAAAAAGATGATCAAACTCTTCTTTCCTGAACAGTCAAATAAATCCTTGTGCTCTCTCTGCACTTACTACTTGCATATACCTCAAATGGTCTATTGCAGTCAGAAGCAGCTACTGGAAAGTAAACTATGCAGTTCCTTCTCCATATTTATGTCACTAATGCCATTAGCACTCTTTTCTGAAACCTATAGGCAAAGAACATGTGATGGAACACAATTTGCAACAAGAATCTTAAATTCTTGTTTATTTAGTATCTCTTCAGTTTTGCATATTATTGACTCCTTTCACAAAGTCTGAAGATATTCAGCAGAATATATATATTTTTGTGTGCTGTATGAGCATAGGCATTTGTATTTGCAGTTGAATCTAAAAGGATTTCTGCAATTGTATTTGTTCATCCCAATGTCTATTCACTCTTCCCACAAAACAGAACTCTTTCAGAGAGGGTTGACTCTTCATCTGAGCAATATTTCTATATTCAAACACAATTACACCAAAAATAAAATCATCATAACAGATTACTCATCTATACATTGAAAGTCTTTAAAGGAAGAATAGGAAGATTCACTCATTTAAATACAATGCATGAAAGACTGAAGTTTTCATTTCCTAACCAAGTATATTGATAGTATTTTAACTAAGCCATCATCTTTATTACACTTCTACAAAGACCTTATCATAAACCAGCGGTACTCGAGGCATACTAATATTGTAAGGAATTTCTCTCTCAAAGAATTAACACAGTGCCCCTCTGGCACTGTTTAGAAATTCCTCATTTGCTCCACAAACATTAAAATGCTGGCAGAGTAGGACTGTAAAAGAGAACACCAAATTGGCATTATTTAACAGCATTCAAAATCAGAAAAAAAATTAGAAATTATTTCTTGAAGGTTACCATCACATAAGACAATTAGTAACAGAATTAAAAATCAAAACTAAAGTTACATACATTCTAAATATTAGTGCTTTAGCACTATGGCCCAACTACTTTTGATTAGCAATGCTAAAGAATTTCTATCAGCCCTCCTAAAGTAGTTACAATTCCTAGTCATCAGCCCTGTTTTTTCCTCTTTTTCATTTTTTTATTAGTCTGCTGTAAGTGGATATATTTAGTACTATTACACCAAGTTATTGTATTTTAGTCAATTTTGAATAAAAAAACATTTTACTTTTCTTCCTATTCAGGACAGGCTGGCTGTTTCTCCTCAGGGAGTGAGTGAGCAGAACGTGGTGCTCAGCCACAAAAAAAAAACCTTTAGGGCACACCACTGGCTACAGGCCTCCCACTAGACTATGCCATTTAACACAACCCTCTGGGCTGTGCCATTTAGCCAGTTCTCAATTTGCCTCACTGTCCAGAGATCTAATCCATACTTCCTACATTTGTTAAGACATAGTGTCAAAATCCTTGTTTTCTGGGCTGCCAGTGCACATTAGCAGCTCACAACCAATTTTTCACCCACCAGTATCCCCAAGTACTTCTGTACAGAGCTGCTTTCCATCCATTCATCACCCAGTTCATACCAGTACTGGGGATTTTTATGGCCTATGTGTAGGACCTTGCCTTTGGCCTTGTTGAACTTCATGAGACGTATATGGACAAGTCCTCAAGCCTGTCAAGGTCCCTCTAGATGGCATCTCTTCCTTTTAGCATCTTTAATGCACATCTCAGCTTGGTGTGATATGCAGACTTGCTGCAGGTGCACTCAATCCCGCTGTATAAGTCACTGGTGAGGATATTAAATACTATTTGTCCCAGTGCATACCGTTGAGAAACACCACTCATTGGCAGTTTCCACTTAGACACTGAACATTGTTCAATACTCTTCTGCTTACATTTCTCCATCCAGCCAATTCCTTATCCATCTGACTGTGCATCCATCAAACCTGTATCTCCAATTTAGTGGCAAGAATGTCTGACCATATCAAAGGCCTTACAGAAGTCCACATATATGAAATGCATAGCTCTTCTTTTGTGCACAGATGCAGTCAGACCATTGTAGAAAGCCACTAAATTAGTCAGACACAAATTACCCTTAATGAAGCCATAGCAGCTGTCTCTAGTCACCCTGTCTTCCACATGTTTTGACAAAACTTCCACGTGGTTCTTTTCTATCATCTTACTAGGTGTTGAGCTGGGGCTGACTGGTCCGTAATTCCTTTTTACTTTTTTTTCAAAATTCGTGTAATGTTTCCTTTTTTTCATTCACTGGGGTCTTTTCCTTTGTAGGATGCACCTACAAATGCTGAGGAAGCTGTCTGACCTCGTTGTGAAGCCAATCTCAGTTAGCTTTTGAAAGGTTGTGGTGATCAACAGAGGTTTCTGCGGGATAGGAAGAAAGAAATCCTCACCCCTACCTTAAAGAAAGGCATGAAGAAGGATCCAGTGAACTACAGTTGGTTGCACCTCAGCCCTGCAGAAAGCATCGGAGCAAAAAACTCTGGAAATCCCTTTCAAGTACTTGAAAGGAACAAAGTGATTTTAATAGTCACCATCAATTTACAAAGGGGAAGTCATGCCTGATCACCCTTGTAGCCTTGCACAAGAAGATGACTAACTCAGTGGATGAAGGGAGAGAAGTGGCTGTTGCTTATTTTGACTTTAGTAAGGATTTCAAGGTTCTGTCAAATAACATCCTCATAAGCAAGCTGAGGAACTATGGATAAGTGGAAAATAGTGTGGACTGAAAACTGTATGAACTGCTGGGCTCAGAGGGCTGTGATCAGTGACACGAAGTCCAGCTGCAAGCCATTCTGCAGCATGTCCCTATCTCAATGAAATTTGTATGCTTGAAACATCATCATCTCTATGATCATATAGTTTCTAATCACAAATGTTTCAAACACAAGAGTCTCCAAGATTCCTTCAGAAGGATGAGCACTTGCGCCAAGTAACCAACAGCTATGCAGCTGTTTATCTATGGTATTTCTCAGACATTCCTTCAAGTGCTTTTTTTTCAGTTAAAGCTACCTTCATAACAGTATGCAAAAATGAAGCTTACCCAGAGACAGACAAGCACGAGCCTCAGCCTTAAGTTTTGCTGTGAATCAGTTTGAAAATAAATGCCGCTAGAAAGGTCATGTATTTAGAAGTGAGCTTTAGCCTTGTCTGGTTTTATTTGTTTTATCATAAATGGCATAATCCCAAATCAGGTCTATCTGTTATGCTACCCCCAACAGTGTAAATATATGGTTAGTTGCAGGAGTTTACACCTACACATAGGTTTCATATATCTTTAAGACCTTCAAAATAAAATAGATTTTCATTCTAAAACATAGAGAAGCAATTAAAACAATCCAAGGGAAAGTATCCTAGGAACTTCCAAGAAAAACAAGGAAGACTGCATGCTTATTCAAGACAACAGACATTATAATGCAGTTCTGTAGAGGTTTAGCCCTAGCTGGCAGCTAACACCACTCAGCTGAACACTCACTCCCACTCTGCAGGACAGGAGAATTGGAAGAGTCAAAGTAAGAAAACTCATGGGCTGATACAAAGACAGTTTAATAAGTAAAGCAAAAGCTGCTCACCCAAGCAAAGCAAAACAAGGAATTCACCACTTCCCATGGGCAGGCAGGTGTGCAGCCATTTCTAAGACAGCAGGGCTCTATCATGCAGAAGAGTTACTTGGGAAGACAAACACCAGCACTATGAATGCCACTGCACCCCATTTCCTTCCTCTTCCCCAAGCCCCTTATATACTGACAATGACACCATATGATATGGAATATCCTTTTGATCTGTTGGGGTCAGCTGTCTTGTCTGTGTCCCCTCCCAACATCTTGTGCACCCCCAGCCTACTCACTGACGGGATGAGGAGCAGAAAAGGCCTTGACTATGTGTAAGCACTGCTCAGCAATAACAAAAGCATCTCTGTATAACAGAAACGCCTCTCATTATCAACGCTGTTTTTAGCACAAATCCAAAACACAGCCCTATACTAAATAATATGAGGAAAATTTGCTTTGTTCCAGCCAATACCAGCACAAGTTCATTTAAACATTTTTAGAGGTATGACAATTCAAAAAAATGAGCCAAATGCAATCACAAGTAAACACAATGCAAAGGACAAGAAGGGTAATACAACTTAGATGTTAAGTTGATCAGATCATGAAGGCAGGTGGAAAGGAGAAGGAAAGACAGGGAAAAAAAAAAAAGGAAGATGATCTGCATGGGGATTCTGTGAACTAACGGTGTAGAACAGCAAATCTAGCAGCTTTGGGCCACCATCTCTGAGCTCAGCTCTTTGTCATTCTTCATTAAGGGATTCTGAGATCCGAGTTTCTGCTTCAAGTAATTGCTACATATTTCCAAAATTATACCAGCCAGTGCTAATTCTCTCTGTGGTGAAGGTAACTATTGCCCTTGAGCATGGAATGCTCTGGGAAATGAGTTATCCCTCTAATGCTCAAAAAGGGATATGATGCTAGTACAGGAACAGACACTGGCGTGTGCAGCAGTCATGGCTAATGCTTCATTTACTTCAATAGCTCTCTTTTCCCTTCTCTCTCCTTCCAAGCTCCTTCCCAGTTACTCATTATTGCTGCACTGAGGTGAATTAGTGGTGCTTTAAAAAGGAGGAAATGGCATAATAAAAGAAGATCTAGAATGCAAAATGTGAGAGAAACATACTGCACGGAAAAATAAAATTGCTAAATTAATATGGAAGAAGAATGAATCTATAATATTACCTCTTACTCTTCAGCAACACCTATGACTTCACAGTACTGGTTCCACATAGCACATCTTTGTTTCAAATGAATAATTTAATGAATTACTGATAAAAAAGAGTTTATTGAAACCTTATATGCATATATACAAACAGATGAAGATAAGGAAATATAGATTTTTTAAATTAACATAACATAAATTTATATTTACATTTATCTAATAATTTTATATCAGTACTTGCATTTTTATACCTTTTTTGTCTCGTATAGAATAGGAACATGAGGGAAAACAGAATATATAGAGTAACTCTCAACCCCAGTGATCAATTTCTTCAAGTGGAGCTTGACTGTGTTCATTTTTTTTCAAGTATAATTAGGAATAAATCCATTGAAGTTGGAGTCACAATTAGACTCACCTTCTGGTATATGAAAAATCTCCCTTATTGCTATTGAAAACAGATTTATGATTTTAAATGTATTTGTTAAACATTAAGCAATGATTCTATCTAGTGCTTTGTTCTAGAGCAAACCAGGTGCTTCATCTCAGAGTAGTTTCAGTCTGAGCCTATTTCTTCTACAGGAAGCTAAACATAAAGTGTGACTTCATGTATGCACCAAATGTACCCCGATGTCATGATGGACATAAGGGTGTGAAGGAGAGACTGGTCCTTTGGACTGCTTTTAGCCATACATGTAGCAGGGATGTTCAGTCTAGGAAACCATGCTAACTCCAGAGCATAACTCCAGACTTCATGTACAGCAGATGTCAATGCCGACATGACCTGCTTTGATCTGCTGATCCTTCCCCATTGGACCGAATTACTTATTAATGTAAATGCAGTCAATAACTTCTGGTACTTTACATTCTAACTATTGCCCTTGGTGGGTATTATGTAGCCATAACGGGGACTGTGCCACACTGAAATTCTTTCTGTCCACAAATTACCTTTTTTTTTCTTTAATTCCTCCCCCTACCCCCCTCTCCTGAAATGTTTAACATTTCAGATCCGTTTTAGAATTTATCTCTGCAGGAAAACTTCTTTTGATTTTATGTGCCAGGAAGTGCTTATCTCCTAACAATCCTCCAAATGCTGCAATGTCCACCTCGCTGTATCATCATTGATCCAAGCTTGTTTTGACCAGTCTCACCCCTCAGTTTGTAAAAGGAGATAGAGCTTTATGTTTGTTACGCTTAGTGGTAGTGCAGTGAGTTAATTCTTTAATTTTAACACAATATCCATAACAGCAGACCCCCTTGGTGTGGAGGAATTGGAGAACCAGCGCAATACACTGCAGAGGAATAGCATCCCCAGTTTAGACAGCTTTGGAAAACTAAACTTTGATTTCCTTGCTCTATTAAATCTCATACAACTATCAGGCTGAATTTGCTGTGCCTGTATACTTCTTCCTAATCTTCTTTGACACAAATCTCTTTCTCTTCATATCTACCCACTGTTACTCCCCCATCCTTGTTCATATTGTCACCAACAGGTGGACAAATCCAGTAAACCTAAGAAACATGTTCACTGTAGCAGAAAATAAAAGCATCCACATCAAAAAAGAGAAGCAGAAGAGAAAAAAAAAATGAAGATTGACTCACAGTTTCATTAATGCACTCAGACTTAAGTTGAGATTTCATGAGGTAAATGGCCCAAATCAGGCTACTAAGACATTTGAAAATGCATATATATCTTAAGGCTGTATATGGCATTTGGCTTTAAAACAATTATTGGGGAATTCAATTAATTTTGCATAGTACTTTATGCTGATCTGTAGATGTCATAAAAGAGAACTTCAGGCAAAAATGGTGCTTCCTTTTGGTACGAACAGCGCAAAGCAAAGCAACTCTCCTGGGACTCTCTCCATAGTTAACATTTACTGTAGCAACTTGGGGAATTGGAGAGGAGGTGGAGGAGGGGAGGGTACTTTCACCACTGAACACCTTTTGGCTTTACAATTACCTTTGAGTGATGGCTCTTGAATAACCGTTTCAGAGTAGCATCCTTCAGCATAAAGGCAGCTTGTACATGGTCAGTCTGAAGAAACAGAACTGCACGGGTGTAGTGACAAGTTGAAGTGAAATTGTCATAAATGCTTTTCTATCTGCATTGTAATTTGCTGCATTAGACAAAGTAAATTAGCTTTATATAAAATTCCTTTCTATATAATCTTAGACAAAGCTCTGCACAACACAGTGCTATTAAAATAATCTGGAGAGATAAATAACCAACGAAGCTGATACTTCTAAATGACTCTGGTTTGTTCTGTTTTCAGTGAGTGCACCAAAGGGGCAGGGCAGCTGAGATCTCCAATTATTTTTGAACCAAATTTGGTTTTACTGGATAGAATATAGAGAAGGGCAAGAACTTCAGTAAATCTGTCCAATGGGTAACAGCTTCAACAAGTCCATCCTGCAGCTGGATGAAGCTATACCATAGCAAAATACCAAGAACATCCCTCTCTAAATTAAATTAACTACTACTTTTTAACATAAAACAAAAAATTAAAAATTTTTAAAACCCAAACCAAAAGAAAAATCAACACCAAAAGAAACCCACCAAAACCAACAAACCAACTGCAAGGTGCCAATGGACAGAGAAATTTCACCCAATCTTTTCTACAAGCTTTCATATTTTCAGTGTGACAAGGAGACAGCAGATTAAAAAAAACCCATAAAAACATTTTCTTGCACAGTCATCAACATCTCTGACACACACCTTCATCCACTTGAGGGGTCTATTTAGCACTTTGGGAATGACTCAGTTACCGGAACATTAATGTCTAATGACTTTTGAGATCCTCCAAGGAAGTAAGGGTATGTATGCAGGGTTGACAGACACCACACAGGACTTACAAGGGACTTACACACTTCAGCAGCAGAACCTGGGCACCAGGCAGGATAGCCTACAGCATCTCAGGAGCAAGAGGTTATTTATACACGGCTCAAGTGCAAAAAGCTATCCAGGTATTTATAGATAGCCTGACTCTTGACAGAGATGCAGAGTATAATGACACATCTGATAAGTAGGTCTGAAGCACAGTAAGCATGAAATTAGCCCAGGGAAGGAATTTCCTTCCCATCCTTCCTTCTCCTTCAGAACTGGACTGTTGGCGCTGTTAAATTCTGTTGATATTTAATAAAAGGTAGCATCTGTGCCTTGCTTGCTGCCAATTACAGAGCTTCGTCCTAGGGCCATTTTGGAGCTTCTTACAAGCGCTGATGCTTGAAGCACAGCTATAACAAAAGAATGGACTGACAGTTTTTTTCTGCCTCTAGCTACCTCTGTGTTCTTTTTTATCTTATTTGCCTCAATTTTGTTTTTGGTTGGCCACCCTAAATGACCAGCCTGCAGCAACAGCACCCCTGTAGGAGACCATGTGATCTCTATGCAAGGCCTCCCAGGAACAGAAAATAGTGGTGAAGGATGCTTCCATGCCCCAATTGCATGCAAACACACATCACCACCACTACAGCACTGTCACTGTTATTGAATTGGCTAGAGAGAATAACAGGGATTCTTTGTGATAAGCCATGATAGATAATGTGAAAATACAGTTTATAATTGTTAACAATGAACTCAATATATGAAGGTTACTTCAGAATTGGTCTATAAAGCTACTTTAGGGATAAAATTCACTTCAGATCATGGTCAACATCTGTCACAGAGACGGAAAAGCTAGAGAAAAAGAAATCTATCTAATTTTATCCATTCTTATCTCTGTAAGAGTCTTCTCAGATAGCTAGATGACTAAGAATAACTGGTTTAGAACTTCACATTTAGAAAGTAGACAATATGAAATAAGAAAATAGAAAAAAGAAGAGAAAATGTAAAAGGAAACTGAAACAGTTCAACTGTCATCTGAGTAATATTGAACTAGGCATGCCTTCACTATCTAGCAAGCACTTGCTAGTTACATAAATTCAAATGTTTTTTGAGCTTTCAGTCTCTAAATATTCCAGTTTTCCTACAAGAGAACTGATGGTCCTTCCTGAGTCATTACCATTAGTGCTGATCATTTGTGCAGGTTATTAGTAAGTCAGATACAATACAAACATAACATTTAGGTCATAAGATGATTAAAAAGTCTTTTTTTTTCCTGTCTAAAGAATTATGCTACAATATATATTTTCTTAAACTGTTGTACATTAAAGCAATTAATATATTTATCTAGATCTATACCTTTAATGAGTAATTTCTTAGAGTTTGCATACATTTACAGATAATATGAATTTCTTGGAGACACTATGTAGGAAATACTGAAGCTGATATAAACCAAAATGCAGTTTGGTAGGTAAAGTTCTGCAGTTATTTTGGACTGCATGTTTTAACATAAACTATACAATTTGGTTCTCCCAGTTCTTTCCATACCATCCAAGACATGATTTTCATAATGCTGTGAAATTCACTTTAAAAACAAGGCCTTCCCAGGGTACCTAGGCAGGGGAAAAAAAAAAAAAAAAAAGGTAGGACACTTGGCAACTCTGAAATTCCTGGATTTGATGTTAAGAAAACAAGTTCTCTTCTGTAAGCTGGCATGTATAATATCAAGGAATGTTACTGATCCAGCTCAGAAACGTATATGTAATTTTCTGTGCAAACATACAGATAACTGCACATTATTTTTGCTGTATTGCAAAATGTTACTCTAGGGAGATGTCTGATATTCCCATCACACTAGTCAAAGCCAGGTTTAACACGAGGTACTGCAAGCAAAAGAAATATGCTACTTGCATGCCAAGAATACAGGTTAGATCCAACACTCCCTGAGACACAGTAGATTTTTCCCCTTTTCCCCTAAGGACCTCCAGGTTATTCAGCAAATGGAGCTGAACCACTCTACCATTTTTCAGTCACTGCGCAATAGGCCCTAAATGGAAAAGTACTCTGACCGTGACATACAACTTCAGACACTGATTTGTCATCCAGTGCAACGAAATGCTTTACTGAAGAGAGCTGAGATAGTAAATTTCTTTTGATGTTCATATCTGCAATTAATTACAGATTCCGCCTCACCACCAAAAGAGCCCAGAGTAGACAGACAATCACCACTGCTGAGCACTGGGTCGAAAAAAGTTAAGCGCACGCTAGATTTGTGTTTTTCTTTTTAATTGAACTTCCTTCTTAATAGCAGCAAATAAAATCTCCTTTCTCTGCTCATAAAAAGCATATAACTTTGCATCTGCAAACTCAGTTTCACACAGAACTACGTAAGTATGTCCACTTTTCATACATATGCAGTTGATTATAAGATAATTTGTCTATCGTCATGATTAGAGAACACTGCTTTTTGGACCTAGACACTCTCCTATAAAAATCAAAACGACAGAACACCTGTAAAAAAACAATAAGTATTTTTTTTAATTGTTAATTTAAATTAAATATAACAGGGGTGCATTACTTCTTTCTCTTTTCAAATCAGTAAATTTTCCTCAGAAAGTATGACTTCCTTATATACAGGATGAACAGAATTCACAAAATCTTTTTTATATATAAAATGTCAGAAGGTAAGTCCATTTCTTTGAAGACTTGTAAGGCTAGAAATTAGAGCTTTATGCTACTGGAAGGGATCAGTTTCCCACTTTCTAACTTTGGAGTATCCCATGATACTGGATGTTAATGTCATGACATTTTAGATACAGAGAAACTCTTTTAAGCTATATTTAGAGGTTTCAAAGGCTCCCTCTGAAACTTGCTCACAATTGGACCTAGAGTAACCAAGGGATCTAACTTTATATTAACAGTACAAGAGATAATCCATAAACATACTTTAATGCTTTGAAATGCACCTAAAATAGTTTATTTCTAACATATGTGACATGTACAGAAAATATGATGATACGATTATACATTAAAGGTTTTACCAGCATAAATGTAGGTCATCCAGAACAAATACAACTGATAGCAAAGACTTTCAGAAAAGGTAATCTTAAGTGAAAACTTTCAGTCCAGGTTTAGAGTACTAAAGAAATCAGCCATTTATTTACTCACTTACTTAGGCACTTACTTACTTATTCCACAAAGCAAATATTTTTCTACAAAGATATAATTTTTTTCATTACAAAATTCAGACTGGAAAATGACATTTACCTCCTTCCCCCTTCTTCCCCCCAAAAAAGAGGATTTCTTTATCCTTCCTTCAGCACCAAGAGTTCTAAAGAACAAAGTAAGTATTTATGAGGAAACATGAGGTTTTGTTTAATTCTTTTTGTATTTTCTCCTGTTCTTTAGCTATGTGAAAAATTCATTCAACAGTTTATCTTAAACTCAAAGGAGAAATATACATGCTTTTAGAAGCTGGATAGACAGAAGCCTAGAATCCTTTCATTTGTAAATTTATTTGTAAAGCCCAGTGGTATTTTATTGTATTTCATAGATGTTCTTCATCATCCTCACCTAACATATTATATATACCTGATATATATATATATATATATTCCTGATTATAAAAGAATTCTAAGCTATAATCAATATGAAATTAAGCAAAATCAGAAAAGTCTAATAGTAATTTTGATTACCATAATTTTGCAAGGGTGTTACACTAACGTGATATTAACCTCTGTTATTCTCCTTGTTCCTAGAGGAAAATCATTTATTCCTTTGTCAGACTAGATAGAAATAAAGAAATAAATATCATCCTGAGAATTTCCCCTAGGCTAATAGTATTTCTACGAGATAAATTCCTGTCATTAAATATTTGCGATTAGGCTTGGTTTGAATGGCTTCCTTATGAATTAAAGAAGAAACCATAGCCAAATACCCTTCTCCATTACCCCAGTGAAATCCTTTGCAAAGCAGTGTGTTTTACAAGAGCAAGGCTGAGAATTTCTATCAGCTTAAAAAATATATCAAACGTATTCTTTTCTTCCTTTTCCCCTACAAATATTATAAGGTCATCCATATGCAAACCTATCAAAAGATACTCACTATTTTATAAGTGTTATTATTCAGCAGAATGCCTAAAATTTATGAAGCAGACCTCCCAGAAAGTCAGCAATTTATAGATTGCCTTACAAAGCACTGCAAAAGTAGATGTTCACACACAGCCAGTTTTCCCATAAATGAGGTTAATTTGTGTTAGCAATCTGTCAAAGAACCTGTCATATTCTATTGTCTTTCCAAGTACAAAAATGTTAAACAGATTACAAGAGTGAAATAATACCCCAAAGAAATCCCACACAATGAAGAAAATCAGCTGGCTTATAGCTTCTCGTTTTGAAATTACACTTACATCTGATTCTAAGTAGTATTTGTTTGTTTAATTGTGCATTTTGATGAATAGTATTCTGCATTTTCATTCTCACAATCTTTTATTTTAAATTGTTGTAATAATATCAATAGTTCTGGCAAATATATGTGCAAGGTCAAATGCTTCATTCCACTATAAACTTGAATCAGTAAGTTGATCCTTTTAATTGTCTTCATTTTTAATGAAAAAAAAGAAAGTTTCACATAATTTTAAAAACCAATACCATTAGTAGGAAGTGTTAATTTAACACAACTATTTAAAACAATAAGAAGTTCAGTAACGTGCTGGAAGTATTCAAGAAAGATTCTACATGTGTTGTAGCTACCACAGGGCTAATATAAATACTAGATTTCTGATTTTAGAAATTTTAAGTATAGACTGTAAAGAAATTTTAGGAGAAGCTAGTGCTGCAAAGACACATTTGAAGTAATTCAGAAGAAATAGGAACAAAGAGTAACCTGACACATTAACAACCAGGAACAGTTTGAAAAAAGCAAACAGCCCAAATTCATAATTTAGCAGGAAATACCATACTTAGTCATACATGGAATTCAATATATCTAATATAAGGCAAATTCTGGGCTCACACTGCTTTTAACATGGTTTTCAGAATAATTGTGTTGCTTTCCTAGAACTTGAATGGGCACAGACTCATACAGCAAGTAGTAAAATTGTATTGATTCTCTTAATGGCTAAAGAAAACATACAGTAACTTAGGTTAAATTTCATAATTATGTTACCTTCTGGAAGATATATTTACTGCTACAAGTACAAGAAATTGACAACTTTACTCCTGTTCTTTTTTCTTCCTTTTTTTTTAAGATGTATTCAATCAAATACTTGATGTTAATAGAGCACACAATGATCAAGTGACTACTTTTCCAGTAATACACTTCAAAATCACTTCTTTGTAGACAACCTCTGAACACAGTAAATGCATGCTGAAGTCATACTATATTTGCTTTTGTATCACTGAAAGCAAACATATCTTTACTTTGTAATGCTAATAAATCCAGTTGATGAATCTCCAATACATGGGAGGAGATACAGGAGAAAATAACATTGAATCCAGCTTTGTTACGTCTCAGAAGAATTTGTTTTATTGTGCCTTTGAACAACATTTCTCTCTGATAGCAACATTAACATTATTTTAGTTTAGTTCTAATATTCCAAACACACTTTTGAAAAGTTTAATAAAAAGGGCAGTGCCCTTTCAAGACTGAGTCTTCTCATGCTTCAAGCACCAGAAAAGTCTTCAAAATCACTATGTCTACTGGTTAGCATTCATTACAGTGACATTTATAATTTCACATGCCCAGGGCTGATTCTTACAATTTCCTATGAGGTTCAAGTACCTTGAACTCTTATTGATTACAGGCCATTCAGTATTTTTCAAGAATCAGAGAGAGAGACATGAACATGCAAGAAAATGAACCATTTATTTAGACAATGACATAAAAATTATACAAGCTATGAATTTTAAATATTGTAGTCATATCTGCATAATTCTTGCATATAGAACAGTTTTTCTAAATAAAGTGTTTCTGTGTGTGTATATAAATATATGCACACATGCATATACACATCCACGTTATATGCACACACAAACACACATGCATATATATAGAAACCTCCAGATAGTTTGGAACTGGATTAACCAAAGCCACAGAAGTATCAGGAATAGGAGACTCCACACAGGTCTTTATATTGGTCTGTTTCAGCTTAGTCTGCCGCTATTATTATAGCAATATAATCTTAAGAAATGTCCAATGGAAACACATCTTTATGATGCAGGGATATTTCTAAACGGTGGTGACATCACACACAGGAAAAAATAAAGTACTAATCCTTTAGTGTGACTGCTATTGAAGAATACAGCCTCTGAAGCAAAGTTCTAAGCTTTTGATCTGCAGATGCAACATATTTAGTGGGTGACCAAATTCAAATGTGTCTGTTATTCACAGCACACTAGTACATGTCACTTGACACTTATGTCCTGACTAAATTCATCTGTTTACGAACAAAAAGCTGACATGAATGTGTCCCTTTTTATATACATAAATACATACCATCTATAACCTCAGACACAGACTTAGCCCCTAGAAAATATTTTCTCTGAAGTGTTTTTGCTTTCGTTCTTTGCATTAAACATAAAAGCAAAAGTATTTAAAACCCCCATTTTCCCCCTTCATTATTGTTTCACAAACTGCTAATTAGAAAAGATATTTCGTACAAATGATTAGCTCTTATGTCTCCTTTAACACTTGAAAGGTTACAGCAATAGGAGAAGGAAGAGCTTTAATTAAAGAATGAATTATTGAATACCCCATTTTAATTGATGTAGCCCTCTGCTATTATTTTGTGTGTTTATGGATATTTTATTTGATTCTATAATCAAGATGACACACACACACAAGAAGCAAGACACTAACTACTGAGCCTAAAGAAGGAAGGGCTGCTGTATGATCACATTCAGCCATTTAAGTTCAAGAATCATGTGAAGTGTGGTTTCCATGACAACAAGTCACTAATTGCTAACATAAAATAAAGTAAAAATCAACCTTGACGGTATTTGTCAGTGACATGGAAGCTGAAAAACCTTCAAAATAACTATATGACAATTTTCCTGTACGATGAAGAAATACAAGCAACCCCTCCTTCTGAGACAGGGTGAAAGCACTTAAGAGTTCCAGGGTTATTTCAGATTTGGCAAAGCTGACTGCCTACAGTAGTCATTGTGTATTACACTTGATAGTCAACACCTACCTTCAGCAACAGATAAGAAGAGATGTTTGTGATGAGGTGATGAAGGATTTTTGCATCCTTGGGCTACAGATCAGCAAAGGAAAATGCTGTGGAGAACGCATGAAATAAATATAAGACACAAATAGCAGGATTTTAGCATAAATTCACAGCATAAGAAGAAAAACAAATTAAAGGGGAGCAGAGGGGAAGAAAGGAGCTAAACTCATACATGCCTCCCATGCTAAGTTATTAGTAAGGGTTTTAGACACCTCTAGCTTGCAGACAAAAAGAGTCTTTTGAGACTAGGGGAAACTATTCGGGAAGCACAATAGTACCATTCAAAATTTACCGATTTATGAACTGCTGCATATCATTTGTAAAAATTGCTTCAGCCTGAGTTACCTTTCACCAGCTCTGTAAGTCGACTCACTGGGTCACTAGGAGTGAACAAGAACATTTTGATAAATTCAGTTTCCATGACAATGAATTAGCCATGGAAAAGGGGGAGGTGTTGAAAGATCTGTGTTCTGTAGAATACTCTTCAAATGTTTGCCTGTTTTCATTTTTAGCCATTTAGTTCTCATGGCTCTGTTCCAGGACTCTTTAATGCGCCAGTAGCTGTTTTTCCTCCACAGATTAGAGGAGTAATTCATCAGTGAATGTTTCACTCAGTGGTCCCATCTAATGTAAGAGAACATAAAAATGATTTTTTCCAATTATGATTCTTTGTTTGTTTAGAAAGAATGCAGCAGACTCTTTTCTTTTTTGTTGTTGTTCCACTATAACCTGGCTACAGAATGCTTAATCTTTCTTATTTATTGCCTGCTACTGTACTTAGGAGTACAATTGTAACTTCCAAGACATTGGGAGTTTGTTTTAAACACCCGTGAGCCCCCAAAACAAAACAAAACAAAACAATGATTTGGAGTCCGCTTCAAAAGGAACAAGCCAATAAAAGAATGTCCTATTCCAAAGCCCACTACAGCCTGCATCAATGGGAACTGTTGAGAAAAAGACCTCAGAAAACAACTGGTATTCATTTTTCATAGATGTGCTTCATATTTTTTTTTTCATTTGTCTAACTTACGCTAGGCTAAGCCAGCGGGACATTTGGTAGTGTCAGAACTAAAATCTACTCCAGTTCATGAATGTTTTTCTGCCATTTTCAGTGGGTCCTGAGTAAGGGCCTTATACTAATGAGATTAAAATTGAAGGTGCTTAACCATTCAAAAAACATATTTAAAATTCAGAATAAAAGACAGAGGGAGATCAGGAGAGATGTTTCCCCTGGCTATTTGGTCAGACAGTTTTCCATCCACAGACAATTGAGACAAATTGGGCTCCTTCAGAAAGTAAGCCTATTTATTAGTACCTGCAGCAATATGCTCCCCATTGCCATAAATAAAAGTTGAAAGCTGAACACCTTGCTTCCACTGTCTGTCTGCTGAAGGATATCATTTCATGTGCTGTACAAGAAATGGAGGGTTTTGCAGGAAGTTTTTGGTGGCTGTGCCAGCCCAGCATGGACTGAAGTGTCTGAATTATTTACAAAAGAAAAAAATAATATTACAACTATGCACACACACACAAAGAGAGAAAGAGAGAGGAAATTAGGGAGAGGTGGAGGGGAAAGACACAGAAAGAGCGAAGGGAGAGTGAGAATTAGAGGAGGAATGGAGGGAGAGGGAAGGAGAGGGAAGGAGAAGGAAGGAGTGGGGAGGTAGAAGCATGAGGAGGATGCAGTGGAAAAGGCAAAGAGAGAGACAGGAAGAGAAAGGACATATTACTTTTATATCACAGATTCACAGAACCATAGGGTTTGGAAGGCACCTCCAGAGATCATCGAGTGCAAACCCCCTGCCAAAGCATGCTCCCTACATGCACCCCACAAAACAGTTTTATGTGATTTTTCAGTAAGAGACCAATTTCTGTTAATTAATACATGCACAAAGATATATGTTATATGATATTTGCAAAAATACTTTGGTTTCTATCTTCCTCCATAGTCAATTCACATACACGTGAATATTCACAAGTAAGTGCATATTTTCACTCACAGCTATTCACTCATAAAGAGGGACAGGAAAGGTTATGTAAAAGTGTATTGCATATGAAGGCATTTATCCCATCCTTAAAAGACTTCTAATTGAAAAAGTATGCCAATTTTCCAAAATGCAAATGTCATTAATGTTAGCCTATTGTCAAAAACACTGCAGGGTTAGAAATTGAAGTCACAGTTTTAGTCAATGAGACCTAGCTGTTCTGAAGCAGCCCCTCACAAAAGAAAAATAAGAGCAAGAAAAGATGAATCCGGGTTGATTGAAATTCAGTAAATCAGTAGCCTTGAGTCTCTCAGTCTTGATTTAAAATAGCAGGGGCAGTTGCCGTCAAGCACTGCAGTGCATTTGGACAAGAATAAGCCTAATGACTTCTTTTGTTCGTCTGCCATGTGGAACTATTTCAACATGCTTATCTAGGATGTGAATGAGGTGTGCTAATAGCTCCACGCTTCCACTCCTGGAACCGAGGAGGGACGAAGAAGGAGGAACGAATGACGGTAACATGTACTCAGGTCCCATTGATATTAATGGTGTGAGATCACTCAGCCTGTTGCTTTCAGTGAAACACAATGCAATACCCACCACGAGAGACAGATGTCAGACACTTCTTCATTCTATCCATGACCTTCAGCCAGCACCAGACACTGCTGCACGTCTTGTCTTGTTAACATTTTCACAGGTGAGAGATGGATAAACAACAGCTTCCTCAGACCTGTAGATTGCTAATAAGTGTTACAAAATACACACTGGAGCTCAGGTGCAGATCATTAAAAAAGAAGCAAGAATGGGAGGAATAATGACATGTCAATCCACCTCAAGTCAAGTTTGACACCCCCGTGATACTAGTTAGCACCATGCACAGGGAGTTTTGCCTTCTGTTCTTCACAACTTGAACCAGGAGGATGGCAATGGAACTTGTTTCCAGATGCTTTTGGTTAAACTTTCAGCCCCTGCTCAAATTAAGGAAGAAAAGAACATTCAAGCAGTCAAAATTCCTTTTTTTTTTCTAATAAAGGTTTAAATGATCTAGTCAAGCACTGTGAACTTTAACTAATAGTTTCATGCTACAGTAATGGCACCTATTATTTTAATTCATTTCCCATACTGACAGCACAACTCAGGCATACTCCAGACTATGACATTTTAAGTGACTGGTGATTTTCAGTTGTGCTTTCTACAGTACACATATACCAATTGTGCAGTGAAATATATATACATCTCTGTGCATGTATGTCTGTGTAGACTACAGCCTGTGCTACTTCTACTTTTGTTGTAATAAGAAGAAATATATTTTCAAAGTGCACTATCCTCAGAATATATGCGTTTTCCCATATTAAATTTGATGAAAAAGAAGAACTTCTTGATATATATGACAAAATTTCAGAAGTTTTCACCGTTTCATTTGAGCCCATGCTGTTGTAGCCTTTATGATTATCAACACATTTTAGAATCTAATAATATGAAGCATGGAAAATAAATAGAAATTATAAATCCAGTATTGAGCAAAAATTAGTCAAACACTTTTTAGTGTTTTTCAAATGTTTTTTAAAGGATCACTCTTGTATCACAGGACCTCTCACAGCTACCACATGTGGTCAATGTGGTCGTTCAATTTATATGCAGTATTTCTTTTAAGTCAAAAAAAACCAAAAAAAAAACCCAAGCCACTTTCTTCCCCCTCCAATGCACTACAAGTAGACATATAATCACAGTTTGGAAAGCTGTACCTCTGAATGGAGAGAGACTTTTGCTTTGCCACTTCTTAAACAGGACTACCTGAGATGCATATAATTGGAAGCTGATCACAGACAATTCACAGAAAAATATGCCAGGATATATAACCTCATGCTTCTTGTCACCGTTCAGCTCACAAATACATAGCTGGAAATTTCATTTCGATCTAGGACAAGGTTAGGAGAAAAAATATGAAATTTGTCTGTATTTGCCCACATGATTTGGGAATCCAGCCCTGTGCAAGGCAAAACTTGGCTCTATCATGTGTTATCTAATGCATCACCATGATGTGTTAGCTTCAGGTTAATTTCAGATACAGGATAAATCCTTCCTCTAAAAAGTTGGCAGCTTGTTTTTCTTGAACTTAAGAGGTGGATTCATGTTAATGCTTAAATATTACCACTGACTTTAAGCTGGCCTAGAAACCAAGTCATAGACATCATTTATAACCACAGGACAGAAAACAAAATAACACTGTGAAATGAGTATATTTATTATATATTTTATATATTATTATATATTTAGTAATTAACCCCTTTACTTTTTAATAAGTTTTGCAAAAAAATAACAACCAGGAATTTTAAAAATAGAATATTTTATTTAAAAATACACATTTGTAAGCAGTGTGATATTAAGAATATCTCCATACATCATAATTTGAATTGGCATTACTCATTTACGGTCTTTCCGGTCATGTTATGGAAATAAATTACAAAATGTGAAGATGTTTTCCAATTCTCTGTCACATCTGCTACAAGCTCCTATATATACTCTTTGCAGTTGTGGGATGAGGCTTTTGTTTCTTCTTTTTTTTTTCTTTTGTTGGGGTTTCCATTTGTTAGTGGTGGGGGTTTTTTGAGAATCGGGGGAAGATCCTAAGAAATGTAAATAAAAACTTTACTAGATCTGCCCTTACAGAAATCTTGTCAGTGCCAGAAATCAGTAAAACCTGACTTCAATAAATGGTATTAGGTTCTCAATAATGCTAAAGTCAATAGCTGCTCTTGTAACAGTGTTAAGTTTAAGCACTGCTGCAGGCCTATGCTGGTCTTGAACATGGGATCAAAGAGATAAAAGCAGAGTGACAGCATCTCTTTCACTTTATATTCTGCCAGTCTAAGGATCTCTACATGAGTTCGATTCTCGGTGACATTTTGCCATTGATCTTTCTTAACATATCTTTTGCATCAATGTTTTTTTTCAGGAACCTCCTCCAAGGAAGATGATGCCTAAACAAGTTAAGAGCGTGCGTGTCTAATGCATGAAAGACTGTAGGACGTTTACCCACCACCCCTGCCAAAGACTTGTAAGTGATGGAAGAAAGACCTCTATATGTTGACTGAATGTCTTCATGTCATCAAGCATCAAAGATGAATGCTTTAGGTTGAAGTATAACAAAAGATACATACATTTCTCATTCAGGTGAATTCAGTGGCAAAACTATCATATCAAAGTCTAATGCAGGCTTCATTCAGACTTATTAAGACTTTACTGTAATATATAACAAGTTATATTTTGTAGTGAGTGCCTGACTCTCATAACTTTTTCTCCAGAGCTGCATTATGTACAGTTTTTTTTTTTCCTAAAGCTCAGCATATTCACTACTGAAATCTTCTGAAATATGGCTACTTTTTTGGTGACATAAATAAAAGATAAGTTCTCTTTAAAAAGCTCTTCTTGCATACTTTAATAAAAAAAAAGTATCAGAAATTGTGCTTTTCACAGCTTGCAATCTTGTGTATATAGATAGCTGGGAAACTAAGTATCAGTACACAACTCAAATAAACAGCGGAGAAGTCTAAAAAAAATTATGAAAGATGCTGACATTCAACTATTTACATTTTGCCATGCTTTAGAAAGGAACTGGTACTTTAAAAAATCACAAAATAAGGAATCTTCTGATGCCACATTGTAGACTTCACAAGTATGGTAAAGTTTTACATATATATATACATATATATATACTAGGAGAAATCCATCCTACCTATCTCATAATGAGCAGATGATCTCCAGAAAATAATTTGGACTTTAAGAGAACTGAATATTCCTTTTCAGTGGTCTGTGGGGATAGGACAAGGGGCAATGGCTGTAAGTTGGAGCACAGGAAGTTCCGCACCAACATGCGGAAAAACTTTTTCACAGTGAGGGTGACAGAGCCCTGGGACAGGCTGCCCAGGGAGGTGGTGGAGTCTCCTTCACTGGAGATATTCAAGACCCGTCTGGACACCTATCTGAGTGATATGTCCTAGGGAGCTGCTCTGGCAGGGGGGTTGGACCCGATGATCTCTCGAGGTCCCTTCCAACCCCTACAATTCTGTGATTCTATGATTCTATGATTCTATTGGACGTCTTTGTGTCACAAGGGAAATGTTACTAAAAAAAGGGACCATTGCATTAAAAAAAAGTAAAAATCGAAAATATCAAAAATCTGGTCCAGTCTGGTTCAATAAATACTTATTACTCACTCAAAAAAGACTTTACTGGAGAAAGTGAAAAGCTAAGTCTGGCAACATGCCTAAGTCAGAGGTCTGCACCTAACTCTTCCACAGTTCAAGTGAAATCCATAGGCACTGAGTGTCGTGGTTTTACCCCGGCTGAGAGTGGAGATCCATGCAGCTGCCTGCTCCTTAAAGGAAAAGAGCAGGGGAAGAGGGAAGGCGGGGGGGGGGGGGGGGGGGGGAGGGGATTGGGGCGTGAGGGGGTGTGAGAGGCAAGGGAAGGGAAAAGGAAGGGGCAAATAACCCCAAAACCAAGAAACTAAGAGGCTCGTGGGTTGGGATAAGGATAGTTTACTAAGATAACAGAAAGATACAATATAACAATGCTAACAGGACTTTACAGCAAAAATATATGAAACCGTTGATACACAATGCAGTTTCTCATCGAACCCACAACTCAGGCCGTGCCACCCAGAGCCGTCCCGGAACCCGACCGTCCCCCCAAAAAACCCGCGTCCTGGAGCCGCCCCTGCTCCTCCTCCCCTCAGCCCCCTGTTGAACTGAGCAGGACGTAATTGGCATGGAATACTCCCTTTGGCCCGTTTGGGTCAGCTGTCCTGGCTTCGCCCCTCCTTTCTCATGAATAGAGAAATACAAAGAACTGAGAAAGTCCTTGACTGTCTGACAGCAACTAAAGACATCAGGGTGTTATCAGCACTACTCCCTTTTTAACTCTCAAACTCAGCATTCCATCCGCTGCTACAAATGAAGTTAACTCCATCCTGACCGAAACCAGGACACTGAGTTACAGACCATTCATGAAATTCTCTTTCCCTCAGAGTATGTTTAATCCACCCACAATATATAACTTAAAAAAGTAAAATTAGTATAAAATTGCATCCTTCCACACAAGCCATGTGTACAATTAACCAAGACACTGAAGTCACTTCAGATTAAAGTCACATTTGATTAAAAAAATCAACCTGACACTTCTTTTCCTGATTAGATATGCATTTGCTTTAGATAATTGGACCTTGCTTTACAAGCTGTAGCCAGCAGATCCATGATTAGAAAAAAGGGATAAAGTTGACAGGCTCTAGGAGGATAAAAATGAGTTAAATATCAGAACTGAGTCCTTTAGGTTTTGAAGAGCGTCATGTAGTACATGTGGAACTTTTTCAGCCTGAAACGTAAAAAAAACCCCCTATGCAATAATTAAAGAGCTTCTTTTTATTTCATCATGATTCATCACAAAATAGCAGCTGAGAACAATGTAAAAAATATAGTTGGGAAGTATCATTGGTAGTATGAAAATTTTATTTGGCCCAGCCTGAACTGGAAAATATATATTATATTCAATAGAGATGACAAGCTTTTTTTTTTTTAACAAGCTAGGGAATACTGTGGTTTGACGCTGGCTGAAGGCCAGACACCCACCAAAACCACTCTATCACTCCCATTTTTAACTGGACAGGTAAGAAAATACATATTGAGAAGCTTAGGAGTCAAGATAAGGAAAGGGAGCGATCACTCTGCAATTAGTGTTATGGGCAAACCAGACTCAACGCAGAGTAACAGAATGAAAACTCTCTAATTTATTACACTACAGTGCACACTCAGTGAAACCAGAGTCCAGTAATGAGAAGTGCAATCAGACCTTAAAGCACCTGGCCCCACCCCTTCCTTCTTAGCAGTCTTCCCTTTAGTGATGATTTTGCTCCCGTTGTGGGACAGGGAGGGGCAGGGACTGGGGAAACGGGGGTTTCACTCAGTTCCTCACACCCTTCCTCTGCTGCACCAGGAGGTCCCACCCATGGAAGACAGTCCTCCACAAACTTCTCCAACGTGAGTCCTTTTCCATGGGGCTTCAGCTCCTCACCAGCTGCCCCAGCGTGGGTCACTTCTGTGGGGTGCAATCATAAACCACAATATCTCTCATTCTTTCAAGCCTGGACCACTCCAGCCTGGTCCTCCATGGAGTCACAAGCCTCTCACACAGTAAACCTACTCGGGTGTGGATCTCGCTCTCTCACTCATCTCTGTGTCTCTGTCTCTCTCCATGGGCTGCAAGTGCTGGCAGAAGCTTGCTCCAACGTGGCTCGCAACATCTTCTGCATGTTTCCACCTGCTTCAGCCTGGGGCCTCTCCACAGGCTGCAGGTGAGGTCTTGGCCTTTTCCATGGGCTGTGGGGGGGCACTCACTCCACCATGGGTTTCTCCGCAGGCTGCTGGGTCATCTTTCTCTCGTGCACAGGGGGCATGTCCTCCCCCCTCCCTCCACTTGCCTTGGTGCCTGCATGGTTTCTTACATCTTCTCACTCCCTTCTCTGGTGGCAAAAAGTGGCTGCTTGGAGCTTGTTTTTCTCCTAGATGTGATTCCCAAAGGGGCTGTAACCATCGCTGATGGGCTTGGCCTTGGTCAACAACAACTCTGGCCTTGAGCCAGCTGGTGTTTGCTCTCTGGGGCCTGTAGCGAGCTTCTAACTGCTTCTTGCAGAAGCCACCCCTGCAGTCCCCCGCTCCCCCTCACGCCCTCCAACCCACCAGAACCCAGCCATGCAAAACTACAACAGTGAATAAATTTAAATCAGTGAAAATTGTTGACAGGTAAGTCTGGATGTTCTAAGCCTAAGCAATAATGCACTGGAGATTAGTTATGTAAGTGTAATAATTTCTTCAATTTGTTTTCTTATGTTTATCATTATATATAAGCCAAGGCCTATGCCATGCCTCAATTGTTCTGAACACCTTCTGTGTTTCTCTTACAAGTTTGTCTACACAAAGTTCTCATTCAGCTCTGCAAACATAAAGTTTTCTTGCTACTCTTTTTTATTATTATTCAAGGATAAGTGTATTTGTTATGATCAATTCAAGGGAAGTCCTATTTCTTATGGAGAGCTAGTATACCATCGTGTCTCAAACGAAAAATACAAGCCTTCTTTACTTCACAAGCCATTTTTTATTTATTAATTTGAGTTTGTGCTTGCACTATCATTTGTATGGTGGTGATATCTCACAATTTTCTATATCAGTAGGTAGGTTCATTTGGCACCACAATCCATTATTTTCTTTCAGAAGACAAGTAGCAATATGGAGCAATATAAACATACTATTTTTTTTCAATAAGCAAAACGTTGGCAATGTAACCAAACTGCTGTATGTGAAACTTGCAATATAAGCAGACAGCAGAAACAGTTTTTTTGAGAACCCATAAAATCCTTTAAGATGCATTATTTATGACAAAGTACTAGGCGACAATGCTACAGCTGTGGTGGTTTAAGCATGTGAGACACAAGGATAGGGATTAATAACTTCATAATATACAGAATGTAAACATTTAAGTCTTATCCCACTTTCTTTACAGTAAAGGTGAAAAAATACTTCCAGAGATGGTTCATCTGGCCTACCCTAATTGGTTCCTTTAGGATAGGTTGAATTCCTCTCTGGAGGTGTTTATTTTTACAAAGGCAATTTACAGGGGCTAAATCAGAAATTATAATCTAACTTTAAAATCCTTGTCTGAGAAGGGAGAGTTCTTAATCAAGGCTAATTTAGAGAAGCCTTTCGGTAAAGTTGCAAAAAGCGTATTGTCTAAACCATTGACTGGACTTTGTGCCTGGAAGTGTACCTACAGATTTTTGACTCTATAATCTGGCCTGAAAATAGGTCTCTCCTTGTAAACTTTGTGCCTTTATAGACTCTGACATTATCTGACAGCATTTCAGCTTCAGAATACTTTGGTTTCCACTGAATCCCTGGGTTCCTTATTGCCTTGTCCAGGTGATGTGTTTGGGGCTTTGAACCCTGCACATTGCACAAGTTATGGTTACTGCGGGAGTTTTTATAGTAAGTCTAAAGCTCTCTTTCTTTGCTGCGCTTTCCTTCCTTTCAGATATGTTGGTTTGCAGTGAACAGGATTTTATGTTTCTACATCTTATATTTGCATGTCTTTCCTATCCAATGAAATAATTCCAGTACAACTTAGACACGTTTTACTGAAGGGTCCAAAAGCATTTATTTTGTCTCAGCCCAAATTTTATCTTCTTCAGTGACTTTCTCCTTATTCTGACTCAACAGAACCGTCAGCTTTTGTGATATGTTTACGTTCAGTGCAAATAGGGGGGAGGAGAGGAAGGAATTGAAAATAATTTTCAAGTCCCTTGGGGATGCATGGTTATTACTGCTCTGCAGCAGCCCCTGCTGGAAAAGGACACGTGTCAAACCCAGAGGTCTTGCCACAGCAATGCTTGTCAAACCTGCTGCTTAATCACTGGCTAGTTGTGTTCCAGCACAGTCATCAATGACCTCTAGGTTCACCGAAACCTGGAACCAGTTTTCCTGCCATCTGCAGACTGGCAACTGCTCGTTCTTATCACAATGAGCACCGAATGCCAAAAGAATAAATAACGCCTATGAGCTCTTTCTTGACGTATTCGTAGTCTCGAACAATAAAGAAACTGAAAAATACTAGTGTAAGAGAAGTAAAGCCATACAGTGCAAGATAAAGCACCCAAGAAAAGCTTTACTTAAAGTACATGTCATGACATGGTGTCCAAAGAACATTTTTCACTGAGTGGAAAGCATATTAAATTATGCTAGCACTGTCTTCTCTTCCATGTGGTTGTTGACAGATGTTTGGAAAAGAAAATCTTCCTTTCTGCTTGACCTTAAAAGCTGTCCCACACAGATTTTGTGTATTTATAATGCTAAACAGTAAAACAGTAAAGGGGAGTTCTTCTGTAATAGAAATAGAAACAAAATATTATCTGCTTTGCTACTCAAGTTGCACAGATAAATATTAAAAGCTGCTTCTCCTAATAATATTACTACTGATAGCAACAAAAATGACAATAACAATACCGCTTATCATTTGAAATACATAACTAGTGTGGAAAAAATGCCAGTGATTGCAATTTGTTTTGCCATACATCCATGAAAATTCCATACAATGGAAAGGAAATACTGCAGGCGGGTTGTGGTAAAAACATATCTGTTTTCTTGTATTCAACACCACATTTAAGTCTTTCTTCCCAAACAGCTCTGTAAAATGTGTACATTTCTAATAGGGGTAATATTCCTTCAGGGCTAGGCTGAGTGCAAAACCAGTAGGAATAATTTACATGAAAGTGATTCATGCATTGAGGAAAGTTGGAGGAGGTGGGTGTGGGGAAGAGAAGGGATGGAACAATGGAAGACAGGAAACAGGACACAGGAGACAAACTGATTTAAAGATTTGAAATGACTAGCTATTTTTGGACTAGAAAAACTGTGTTGAAGAGGAAGAGTGATTAAGTTTTAAACAATGACACCAAAATACAAGTATCATCAACAGGAACAGTACCCCACAGAGGAAGACCAAGCGCCTCTGGGTTACATTCATGAGGAGTTTAATGTCTGAGTTGTTTAAGTGAAAGGTATTTTCCTACAGTTTCTCAGGTCCAAGTGGACAACCAGACTTTTCTACATTTTACAAGAAAATCAGAGGAACATGGCTTTTTTTCACATTTCTTTGCTACATGATACATAGGCAGCACAAGCTTGTGTTATAACTACACTGAGCATCACAAAGATAAAAACAGTAATGAATGCAGGGAAAGTAAGACGAGAGAGTCATGTTGGGTTTGTCAGAACTCAAGTAATTTCCACTGCAAAAGTTGTTGGGTTTTTTTTTTTTTCATTCTTTGAATGACTCTTTTAATCCACAAAGAAGACTACTGCTTTATTAGATCAAAGTCTCCTTAAAAAATCTAATTGCCTTAAAATCAAACAGGGTAGAAAAATTGTATCGAAGTATTTTTACTCCATTTGTCTTGTAGCAAATATTTGATATGGAGTTTACTAGGTATTACAAAAAAATTCTTGTTACCCAAAAAATTCTTCTGTTCGTGGCTGTAGTAAATTTTGAGAAATTGTACCCTAATGTTTGACAAGAACTTAGAGGAAGAAACATAGATGGTAGTAGAATGAGAGAGTAAAGAACTCTGAAGCTAGGCATCAATCCTGAAAATATGCCAGGTTAAATTTACTTCTTATGAAATTTGATTCAGGAGGCAAGCTAAAGATTTTCCAACCTGCATAAAGTATTGCATTTCTTATAGAATTTTCTGATGTTATTTTCACCAAGTTAAAATTTCAGTGAGAAATTATTTATTTTCCTTCTTCCAAACAATATTCAATAGCTAAGCATGGTTAGCTAGCCTATATAAACAAAATCGGTCAACCTTAGAGGTCACCTTAGGTGTTTGACGTATACCGCTCTTTTTAATTAAATGACATATAATTTGTTATGACACTTTGAATATAAATCAATATATGAGAAGAAGATCTTTTGCTTAAAAATATAATGAAAATTTAGCACTGAAAAGACATGTCTGGGTGAAAGAAGGAACTCTGTCTTCATGCAACCCTGCCTGCCCTCCAGCTGCCAGCATCTCACCGCACTGCTACCCAAGAAATATCACTGCTATAGAGTGACACTGGAAAAAGCCATTAATGTATTACCATGGCCAGCCAGCGAAGCTCTCTAGAATTTATTCATTGTTAATGAATTAGCAATACTTGGAAACTGTTTATATGCTTTTTCTCAAAAAAAAAAAAAAAAAAGCCCTACAGTTTCATTATACCAATGGGTATTTGTACCTTTGACAACCTTCTTGGCAACTATTGTAAAAGCTGTGTCTTTGAAAAAAAATGTCGTGAGGGGGCAGCTTATTAAATTTTGTAAATCATAAGGCCTGTCTGCAAATGCAGAGCACTGCAGCTGATTTAGTTGTTGGCCTAGAAACTCTGCTGTTAGGACCATTAAACAGGTCCAGAGTTTAAGTTGCACAGTAAATTATACACAGAAGAAACAGGCACAGCATCTTGCCTTATGCTTCCTCCCTTTTTAAACCCTGGGCTGACTGCATTGCAGCACCCAGGGACTGACAGTGCAGTGTATGCTTGTTGTTGGGCTCCCGTTTAAACAGTGATGCACTACTTTCCTCAGCCATGATCAGTGCAGGTAACCAAAGGCTACCACACTCTTTAGTGAAGCCAGTGATAAGGATAAAAAGGAATAAACCAGACTGAGAGCAAAGCTGGTGCAATGCCAGTGAGAGGCCCCGAGCCAATGCCCTGTTAGGGGCCTTCCTTTCTTACATCGTAAATTACTTACAGTGCTATCTAAATCAGCTTGGTGTGGTCCAGTCCTCATCATCTCAGTCTCTGCAAATGCTCTAGCTCCTCTTCCTTAACACCGGATCCGACTTTACAAATAAACCACACTGCCTGCACAGTTTGCAAAATGCTAAAACACGAGGTAATTACTGGAGACAGCGTAAGATGATGACAATGCAAACTTTAACTCCAGACAAAGGAAACATTACTTCTCTATTTCCTCTCAGATGTTAAAGGTGAGTATGCAATTACCAGAATATAATTAACAAAGTTACATACTCTCTTTTGATGAATGCCCAGCTAGACGCACGTCAGGTAGCAGTCTTGAACAAAAGAATGCTAATTCAACTGAAGTGTGATAGGGATTGTTTTGATTTATAGTTCTTAACAAACTGCTTTCTCCCTCTACTTTGACTTACGGTGCTTCATGTTGAAGTGCAGTGTGATTAGAAACTGTCTGACACTGTGGCCCTTCACGAACAATGGAAGCAAATATGTCACTCAAACAGGTTTGTTTTACATCCTCTCAGCAGCTCTTTTGGAGCTTAGTTTTCTGTTATCTAGCAAGGACTTTTTTTATAATACCTGAATACTCGACTCAGGATTTTTGCATTCAACTCTGGGCAGGCTGTCCTTTCATATTTAGATTAATAACTGAAATATTATATGTTCCATATTTTAAGTAAGTAAAATAGCATACCTAAATACTGAAAATCTAGCTACATGCTGAAAAATGTAAATTACTATATACCAGCTGTCAGCAGGGGGAACTATTAATTCATGCAGCAGCTTTCAAGGCTGGATTGATATGGACTGGCACACTGTACAAGTACACAAATGTTTAGAAAACTGAGGACTGGCAGCTGTATAATGACTAACCAAAGGTTAACAGCCCAAGAACATATGACACAATTTTAACTAAGATAGCAATTAAAAAACAAGCAAAGAATATGTCTTTTGGAATTTTCTTACGGATATTGAACACCACATTTACAATACAACATGACCCTGATGCATTAAAAAAAGTTTTTGCTGAAATAAGTAAAAAGTGATTTATTAAAGACAAGATCACAGTGGCTACTGTAGGACATCATAATCAAATGTGTCCATTGGTGATCCATGACAGCTTACCACAAAATGTCACCCAATCTCAAACAATAGTGTTTTGATATTTCTTTGGAATTATTAATACCTGAGGAGGGCTGCTCATGACCATGAAAAATAGACAGAGACGTGTTTGTCAAAGCTTCTCAGAGTCATGGATTTTGTTAAAAGTCAAGGAATTGTTAGCTCTTTAGCAGGGACATTTGAACAGAGAACTCAACAATGGGTTTGGAAGCAAAAAGAGCAACTATCTAATACAATAATGAACAGTAGTACTTTGACAAATTCCACCACTTTTCTACTGCCCATCCTCTCTCACACAGCCTTCAGTCTGACAGAATTTCAGCGGCTCCTACCCACCTATAGGTGACAAGGCTTCTGCTGATTCAGATTAGTGAGAGACAGCAAACAATAACAGTGATGAAAAGAGTAAGAGAAGTATATTCACAGGCTCAGTGGATATAGAAAATAATAGCATGTTAGCAAGAAGATTGCTACATGAAAAAAATTTACAATGTTGTAAATGAAAAACCAAATACAAATTTCACAACATCCCACTGTCACAAAGACAAACATTACATTGAATAGTGTTAATAGATACATCACATGTAAAACAAGCAAGGCAGTTACTTTTTTTTTTCTTGACACTGATCAGGCCTCTGTTGAGTTACTGTGTTTAGTTTTGGGCACAATGCTTTCAAAAAGTCAGACAAATTGGAAGGAGTTCAGAGGAGAGCAACAAAAATAATAAAAGGTCTGGAAAATCAGATCTGTGGGAAAAGGTTAAGTGAACTGGGCATGTTCAGGCTAAAGAAAAGATGACTGAAGGAAGGCATGATCTGTCTACAAATGCATAGAGTGTCTATGAAGAGGATAGGGACAAATTATTCTCATTAGTCAATGAGGACAGAACAAGAACTAACGGGCTTATGCTGCAGCACAGAACATCTAGGTTAAGTGTAAAGGCAAGTTAGAAATACAACATGCTGCCTAAGGAGCCTGAAAAACTCCCTCTGAGATTCAGGTTTTAGCTTATTCTTCCTTTATGTCTGGTAGAGGGAGGATCACAGAGTGGCTAGGGCTCTAGTCAGGTTCTTTCTGCACTGCAGATTTCTTACGTGACCTTGGGCAGCCAGTTAACACTGCATTTCAGTGCCCTAGCTGTAAAACCGCGACAAAAGCAATTCCCTAGCTCTCAGAGATGCTGTACGGATAAATAGTGAAGGATCCTCGGACACTCTATGAGCTAAGTAACTATACGAGTTAAGCATTCAAACCTTCCGCAATGCAAAGGCACCAACTGCCTGGCATACCTGTAGGTAGCTCCCAATCCAAAAGGCTTCTGGGACTTCTGCAATGTGCCTTAGCTAACGCATCCAAAGATGTATTAGGATGATCTAGTCTAAGCTGTCTCTGAGGGAGAAAAAAGAGAAAAAAAGAAGAGTAAAATGTAAGGATAAATCAGTATCTGTGTGGCTGGCATGACAGCTCACTAGCAGCCTGGCCCAACTGTTTGCTGAAATCTGTGGACTCTACTGTCTCAGTAAAAGGTGGATCAAGACTGAGTACCAGTTATGAAGCATGAAAAGGGGCCAGTTATCAGGGTTCTGTCCCAGCTGTCTGCACAAGTTCTACCACATCGATGTCACTGAGACCCAACCTGGAAAGGACGTTAACGTCAAGTTAGAAAGGCAGACAACATTAGAAGTAAAAAGAAAATATATTAAAGGAAGAGATTTTTTGTTATACTTTTAATTGAAGGGTTATTTCTATCTGTTGCTTTAGTTAGTTGGTTTTGATGGTTTCATCGGAGCTGCATTTCATATCTAAAAGTGCCAATAATAAGTTCTATGAAAAGCTCAAAAATAAAGGAGCAGCAACTATATCCTTTTAAAAGAAATGGGGTCTTCTGACACTGAAAGAACTTGGGACTGTAAATAAATGTGGCAGGATTAAATATTTTGTATACTTCCTGTATTTTACTCAGTGTGGACTCTGCAAAGAGTTTACTTATATCCTGTTTTTTCTTTTTTTTTTTTCTTTTTTTCCCCCCAATTTTCCTATGTCGCAGTGATGCATTTTCATCTTACTTGCTTAGCTTTCCAGACAGAACACACCTCTCCCCGGCTGTCAGTACAGTGAGAGTGACAATAGCACCATGCTATATTTGCCAAGCTATTTTATCCCATACCCTCTTCAACTATAGCCCAACTATTCCTGTACCCCCTTAGCTCAGCTGAAGAGTCAGACTGAAGTTACCTATGGTACACAGAGTTACAAGTTAGAAGTACTTTTCCACACACATCTCATGAATTCAGGCTTTGCTACTGTAGTAGAAACATTCACTACAAAGTACAAGTACACTACATTTGTACTTGAAATATGCAGTATAAAAAAAAAGATTGGCATCCTCTAACTCCTCCATTGCAACAGAAAACCCTTCATAAACATCAAAGTAAAAGAAAGTTATGAGAAAGAACTCATTTGCTATTAGCATGTAGAACACCAAGAGGCAACAAAATAAATAACAAACCACTGCAACCTAAAACATTGATGTGAAAATAAACCAAAACCATGTCAGATTTCAAGTGTCGAAGCACAAAATGGGACACGTTTCAAGGAAAGAATAAATGCGTCCCCCCATGGGCACAAGTGGTTTCACTGACTAGCAGGTATGCAGAAAAAAGTGATGCAAAAGACAGGATAACTGGAAAGTAAGCCATGAATCCAGGTGGAGCAAACGAAAAGCATGACACAAGATCTCAGAAGACCTTGACAACACAAAGGCACAATGAGCAAACTACCATTGACCCAAATGTTATAGGCATTTCATCTGGGAAGTTAAATGCTTGCTGCGTGGAGTTATGTGCCATAATCTTATTCATATGCATCTCTACACTCACCACAAAAGCCTTTCAAGTAGAATTGTGTGAACTGTGGATGTATTTCTATTCAGTTGAGAAACCAACAACAGAAATTCAGCTTAATATTTGGGGGTTTTTTCAAGTTATTTCAGCCATCTTCTAAACCTCTGGGGGGAAAATGTACAGCAGAATTTGAAATGAAAAAGTTTGTTTGAAATAAAGAGCTGTAACGTTTTGTTTCAGAAAATAAAAAAGTAAAAACAAGAAAAAGACTGGTAGGGAAGAAAAAATCTCCAAAGGGAAAACAAAGATGCAAGTCTAACTTTGAACTTAGACACTTCCCACATTGTAATCAAGTGACTTGCCAGCCAACCACACATGTATACCAGAGAAACAAGTGAGAATGAGACTGTGGGGAGTGTGATAACAGCTCTGCACTCATAGTACTTTCATCTCATAGTACATATATTTGAGCAGTTGATACATTTACCAGTTGCATTTTTTCATGTTGCAGATGACAGTTTACCCAATAGCTTGTAGAAAGTGCTTTGCTAATAAAAAAAAAAAAAACCAAACCCCAAAGTAATTAAAGAGTTTAATAACATAGAAGCAGTTCTTGCAGACACACTACACAGTAGTTGGTTTGTGAGGGTTTTCACGTGTGTACTTCTCAGTAAATCAGGTTTAGTCAAATTATTTTTAGGTTTTAGTTCAAAAAGGAAACAAAGAATTCCTACCCCCTCTCTCTTTGAAATTTTCTTAGAGGACATCCGTCTTAGCTCCTATGTAAATAATACAGACACTTTATTTCAGACTTCAAGGAACAATGGATGTCATGGAAAAAAATAATCTCCTTTTCTCCAGACTAAACCACCCCAGTTCTCTCAGCCACTCCTTGGAGGACTTGTGCTCTAGGTCCTTCACCACCTTCATTGCCCATTTTGGACATGCTCCAGCACCTCAATATCTTTCTTATAGTGAGGGGTCCAAACCCAAACATAGTACTTGAGGTGCGGCCTCACCAATGTCGAATACACTTCCCTAGTCCTGCTGGCCATTCTGTTTCTGATACAAGCCAGGATGCTGTTGGCCTTCCTGGACCCCTGGGCACACTGCTGGCTCATATTTAGCCACCATGTTAGGCTAGAGCCATAGTTAAACAGTTCAGCAAGTTTCATATTATTTATTTACATTTGCTTCCCTTCAAGCTTGATGGCTTGAATGATCCCAGTAATAGAGGGAAAGCATGTTTGTCTTACTTAACTGTCACTGATGACGCAGAAAAGGAAAATGGATTTGGGTTTTACTGTTTTCTTTCTTACTAATGAGGCTTTTCAAGTATTTCAGTAATGAAGAGTTTGACATTCAGAGAATTTGCATCTATTGCACTCAGCAGGGTACACCATGAAGAAGCCACCCAAAATTTTGTACTGATAACAAAGAGATGCTATAGCAAAGACAACAGCAACTAGGGAAGAAATTATGAACAAACAATGGTGCAGCAAAACACATGTGGAGGGTCACTTCGACCAGAAAATAATATATTGCAACTGGTGCAGTTAGCGAGTGGGTAGACAACAAACCCACAGACATCTCAAGGGATAAAATGAGAGAAGGAAAAGGCAAAAAACAGCATTTAGCTGGGAGTGATTGTTTTCATCTGTTCACTTGGGCCAATGCCAACTATTATACTCCCCTGAGTACTATTAGATTATCTGACTTGATCAATTAATCTAATTTTAGACTGATTGGGGGAAGGGAGAATCAACTAGAGAAACATATTGATGGTGGCATTAGATATGTTTGATTCAATCGTCTCTATCTACAACAAAAATGTATAAAGCACCGTTTCCTGAACACAACCAGAATCAGACAAGGCAGTCTCCTTGCTGACTGCTTCAAGCTCTTCTTAGGTAATGTTCAGCTTCAGAAATAACCCTTTCAGCCTTTCTTCTATTTCATGTTCCTCAGCTACTGAAACTGCTCCTTCCTTGCTACCCTGCTTCTTCCTCCTTTCTCTGAGCTTTTACCTCCTTGTCACAAACTCTCAGACCCTTCGAAACACAACACCCATGACAATCCCTCCACATGGGTGACTGCAATTGCTTCAGTTGTTTGGTTCCACTGGGAATTTTCACAGGTTCTCACCTTTATCCCAAAATGAAACTATGCCGTTTACATTTGCTAATGAAACTAGAAGGCATAGCCAACTTCTACTATATAATTTCACAGACAATTGCTGTGCATTAGGAATCCTGATGGAAATAACCTGACCCCCAAAGCTAAGCCACAAGAAGACAATTGTTCAGAAGCACAAGCTTAAACAATAGATCAGAATATGATTTTTGCTAGAGCTGGAAAAGAAATCTGGCATACGGTGATATGGAAAGGTACTCTCAGAAAGAACACCTCTTAAGCAGCCAACCTTCTAGCTATAGCATTGGCTAAAATGTTGACTCATAACACTTTTTCTCTGACAAGAAGAGAAAGGAGTCCAAAGACAACTGATTTAAAAATTAAAAGAAATCCTATGTCTCTTTTACTCTCCCTAATATCTAGCTCAAATTTCACGTGATTTTTAGTACAGAAATGATGAAAATGTATGCTGTTTCTTTCCAAGATAAGAGTCAAAGCAAAAAAAAACCCAAACACTTTCATATAAATTTTAGTCAAAATGTGTATATTCTGTCAAAAAAATAAATAAAAACTATGTAATGAGCTGTATTTATTCTCTTTTCATCACTAGTCAGTACTGATATCCATCCCTGCGCCTCAATAAAAACAAGAAGCGAAGCTACTTTAAAAAAACATTCAGCCACTGTAAAGCAGAGTGAGACTTGGCAGGAGCAGCCTTCCCTATAGCAGAGATTGAGCTTGCATCAGCAACACTCATTGAATTTAATACCAAATAAGACAGCAGATAACAAAATGGGATTCATGTCACTTACTTTTAGATACTTATACTACTTTTAGACTACAATTATTAGACACCTTCCTTTTTATTATTCACCCTAGTCATTTTTACAGTCAATAGAGTGGAACAGGCATTTTTAAGGTGTTTCAACTGACCTGGTTTGAATGTTTACATTAGGATGAGATAAATTGTACTCTAGTAGCATCTTACTTTCTCTAGGGCGAGTCGTAGTAGTTCAGAGGCATTTACATCATACACTTTTATTGTAGACATGCCGGACTCTGGCGGGTTGACCCTAGCTGGATGCCAGATGCCCACCAAAGCTTCTCTAACACTGCTCCTCCTCCTCAGCTGGACACATTACCTCTGCTCCTCCTGCCTCGTAAGGAACCCTTGCCTCCCCCACCTTGCCAGGAAAATCCGAACCACAGCCAAAAAGAAAACAAGACCAAGGGAGAAAAAGAAGGAGAAAGACTTAAGGAGACATCAGAGCACCAGGCCCCCGGTATCTAATGCAACTTAAAATTTAAAAGCTAAGAAGTTCACAAATCAAAGTTAAGGAAGGAAAAAGTAAAACAGCATCACAAAAAGTTCTCAAACATCTCTGCTACTCTTCATTAGATGTGTCAGGAGAAGCGTGTATGCTGTTCCCCATAATTCAAGACTGAAAAGTCATCTAGTTCATCACCCTAGCACTGCAAGTTTGTTCTGCATGGTACATCTGGTAGTGCCCTTGTAGGTTTCAGAATATATGAACACAAGCAATACTACTCTTTCCCTAAGGAAAGAATGAAACAGGTTTTTAAAAGCATCCTTATCAGAATTCTTTTCCTGAAATTATCTGTGACTATTCCTTCTCTCTTTTTGGTTTCATTTCCTTCCTGTACCTTCCAATAATTCTCTGTGTTTTCACACATATAATCTACTTACAAGCACTAATTTTGGAGAAAAGGGGTTAAATTCCACCATAATACAGTTGTAGCTGGAATCAAAGCCATCAGTTCAGCAAAGAGGTGAAAGTGTAATTAACAGATTTATAGATTAAATTATCTCATGATGCTAAATTACAAGTACATCCAGGGATTTTGTAATTTTCAAATTATTGTGCGGGGTAATTTCAACAATTTTAAATCGTTTTTCCTTTATTTTGGAACGAGAAGAAATCCAAATAGCTGAGACAGAAAAAGACTATTAAGAGAACAAACAATGCAGAAAATTTTCACTCTGTCAGTGGGGAGGACTACTATTTTTCTTGCAATTATGGGAAAAGGCACACATGAAATCCAGTCTTTTCCACATTTATTTGTGTTACGCTTTTTTCACTTCACAAACGAATAGAAATCAGCAGCATTTTGTAAAAGACAACAGCCTAAAAGATCACCGGTTTTCAGCACTGTTTTTAAAGTTTGTAAAGCTTTGTAACAGCAGAGAAGGTTGATAGCAGGACTATTAATGTGAAGGAGAACTGAGTATGACAGGGAAGTTTTTAGTCTTTTGTCTCTTTTAGACCTGATGCATTTCAGTACTTCAGCTGTTCCTAAATACACTCTCTATAAGAGTTTTAGTATTCAGTGACATAAGATTGCACTTCAGGTAATCTTATTTGTAAATGAATCTGTAGGATTGATGTTCATGTGTAGTTTAATTTGTTAGACACAATCTTGAAAAGTCATAAACTCACTTTGCATCTTTACATACTCATATATTAAAGAGGTATAATTTATAATAAACATCTGCTTTATAATACCAATGTGACAGAAGGCATTAGGCAAGGAAAATTGACTGTGGGTGTGAGAGGCACCAAACACAAATATGCACATATATAATTAAACCTTTAAAATATAGCCGAGTGATTTTCTTATGCCAGTCCAAGGATTATTAATACACATGTCAATGTCAAACTTAATAAAGCTGTTGAGTTAATTGTAACTATGGTGCCTTGTACTAACACCTGTCAAGGTATTTCTGGTGCAGAAAATCTTTGTCATGAGTGAGCTAGATAACATAAATTATAAGTGAACTAGCCTTTTACCTCAGGAGATCCAAATTCACATACTGCTTTTAGTCTCAAATGAATTGTTTGTCACACCCCACTGAACCACCAAATATGGCACAGTTCTGCATGGCTGGAAATCCAGGCTCAGGAGACGTGAAGGATTGGAATATCAGGCTGGATCACTAATCAAGATTATGGTGTATTGGCAGAGACAAGCAGGAAAGCGTGTGTGTGTGTAGCAATTGCCAGCTCCTTCCCTCACAAGCCAGCACTATTCATGTCTTAAATACCATAAGCAGGAAGTTTGTTAACAAATTTTGGACAGAAAAATAAGCCGCTGTTACTAATGTCAGCTTTTGCAGATCAACCTCATACAACTGTCTATGATATTCTCCCATTAGAAGCAATGGTATTCATGTGAACACCAGCCAGTGCTACTTGATGTCTGAAAATGCTCAACACCATCTTTTGAAGCCTGAATGTGAAGATCTGTGAAGACTGCAATCTGCAAGTTTCAGTTTTCTACAGAACTGCTGTCATATAAAACAGCATTTTAGAGAAGTGTCTCATTCAAGAAAAAAAAGGAAAAATTCACAATGGATATTCAATCAAAAGTATTTTTAAGCCAATAACAGCATCTATTAATATCTCTTTGCACATTTTGTATTCATTAAAATTTATCCACCCAATTTTCATTGGACGTAAGGCACCAGACCAAAAGACTGGAATGGTGCACAATCACAACAAATGTTTATTTATAAAAACATAGAGAGACAGATAACAGCAGCTCCTGTCATGTTCATGTATACAATACACAGCAACCATGGGAATAAGGCACCATCTTTCATCAGTAGGCAGAACAAAGAAGAAGATGGTGCTGGCAGCATATAGAACCATACAAATATTAGTACAGACTATGGTGAAGCCACATTTCAACCTGAAGATCTCATTCCCTTTTTGACACACCTAACCCCTAGATTTTTGTGCCACAATGTGTGCCTCAAGTTTGTATAAGCTTAAGCAATACATCATTAAGAATCTCTAGGCTCAATGTGGAGATACAAAGCTACAACTTAAAAGTAGTATGTTTATATTTATAGAATAAGGCAAGGAAAAGCCTAATTAGCAGATGGCAAAGTTGTTAATAGACAAAGCAACGGGTTAACTTTCAACAGCCTAAAGACAGACCTGCACTACCTCAAAGACAGCAAGAAGGAAACAATATACACTCAATATAGGTAAAGCAATGAGTAGAGGGTCGATACAAAACAGAGAGTGACTGTCACAACACAGCATAATAAGCCTCAAGTCCTCTAATAGCAGACATTTAATATACATCTTCACAGTTTTACTAGCACAATACCCAGGGAGATCAGAAAGAGGAGAGGAGAACCCTTTTCCCTTTTCTGTCTTGCGAAGTGAAGGATCCTAGATGAACAAAGTGGGATCTCCAAAACAAAACAAAAGAGGATGAAAAGTACCTATTTTAGCAGGTGGTGGTTTTTACTATGAGGTTTCCATAGAGGAAAGGAAACTCACAACCCCATGTGAAAATCAAAGGCAGGGGCCAGGGAAGGGCGAAATCTGAATTTTGCCATGTCAAGAAGCCAAAAGTGAAAACAAGAAAACAAGATGGAGAACTCTTTGTGTCTTCATTAATATAAAACTGTCTAATTTTTCTCTTAAACAGGGATTTAATGACATTAACATAGGCTGGACTGTGTAGTATAGAAACACCCAAATGGCAGTATTAAGTGAAGAAGATTACTGAGATTTAAAAAAAAAATAGAATTACATGTTATTCAAGTAAAAGCATTTGTACAAGCCTATACAGGGAAATGAATACCAAAATCTATTCATAACCCAAAACTCCTCAGTAATAAACAAAAATAAAAATGAAGACACAATGCTACGCTTAGTTATGTTTAATGGAAAGGGATTATATAAGAAAAAATAAATCTCTGAAACTCACATGTTCATACCTATTTCTTGTAGCTGATATAGTCTTCTAGAACAGCACAGAAAAATAAGCAATGTTTTGACACATTGATTATGTAATGGCGTAAGAAAGAAATTGTGAATAAGTAACATGTAATCGGTAACTAAGAAGCATAGAGACTTAAGGAATGGAGATCACTTAATTCAGCCTAAATTTTCTGATGTTTATCTTCAGCTAAAGTAGGCATTAGAAAGCTATAAATACACATGTACACACACACTTGTGTCTGTCTTCTAACTAAACAAGAGGATGTAAGTATTGTTTCTCTCTCAAAGAGAAGCTCGTAACGGAGTCAGATATTTCTTTGATATAATCCTGTTTGTTTATGAAAATTTTCAGAATCCTGATTTTCATAACAAAGTATGAAATAAACAAAGGAATTAAAAATGCATTAAACATTGCCTTTGGTCACAGTTGTCAGTGCTGTTTTCAATCAGAATTTTTCTCAAAAGCTTTTACTCTTACCTTGTCTTCAAGTTGCATTCTCAGGATTTGTTCAAAATACATCTGAACCTTACTTACAGTCTTGCCTATCTGCTTCTCTCGACTTGAATCTCACTGTCACAGATGTACTATCTTCAAAAACAGCAACTAGCTAAATTCTTTCCTCCATATGGGCAAATGCACATGCTCTTAGTGTTTAGGACAGTGACAGATGGCTGAATCTGGGGTGGAAGGTGCTATAGTTTCAACTATCTAGTTCCATAAAGGATTGTAATAATCAATTATAATTATCTTAAATGATATGAAAGTGGATTTTGTCCAATAAATAAAAGATGTGTGTTTGTAGCACACAGATTTAAAAGTATGCTTTGAAACATTTCACACAGAACCCTAACATTATGGTAGTACTGAGCTTGTTGGAGTTACAAGAGAACAAAACGACTTTAGAAGTTTGAGATTCTCTTTCAAGGAACACAGAAAAAAGTTCCAAATTGATGGGGACCACTCAAGAATGAATTAAACTCATTGCTCTAAGATAGAGTTTCTAATATGACCATTAAGTGAGTATACTCAGTAGTCATTGAACAGAAAAAAGCTCACCAGCTTTTACTGAAATGTAGGTAAAAAAGAATTAAGTCTTTTAGAAAAGTGAAAAAAACACAAGAAGAAAAATAGTGAAGAATTTAACCAATCCAAATTATTTTGTACTATAGATATCAAAAGATTTCTGGCAGATGTTTTTAAGTGAAGACCCTACCTTGGACCATTATGTATTTCTTTTGATTCTGATGGCACAGAAAGTTCTGAGGGTGAGAAAGCTTATGTTTTGATCTGGAGAAAAAAAGGAGGGAGAATATCATCCATGCCTCTGAAAGCTTTGGAAAAAAAATCCAGAGCAACTGATATAAAATTAAACAATCAAACATGCAGATTCCTGAGACTAATGAAACTGGAAATAATGGCAAGTCAGAAAATGTTATGAGTCTGCCCTTGATGTGGTTGAGACTGTGATCATCATGCCAGCCCAAAATGATGGGGAAGAGATACAAGGAGTCCTTGGAATGGTAAAGCATGAAAGAACATTTATGATGAGAACAAGAGTGCTACCATGGAAAGAAAGCTAACAACTGTTATTTGCAAACCTTCATAAACACTTTCAAAGACAAGAAAAGAGTTCCTAGCCCAAAGGTGCATTGGCAGTGTAAAGGAGATTAAGTTGTCTCCAGATTAACATCCAGTCCAGTAAAAGTGGTGTGGTCACAACCAGCTCAATTAAAAAGCATTAATGAAAAGTGTGTGTCAGGACAAAGACAGAAGGAGACTTAAGCCTTAGAAACTGGGTATAGTACAGCTCATCTCTTTAATTGCAGGAAGCCAGCATTAGTTGAAAACAAACTGTTTGTTTTGACATGTATTGTTAAAACTTAGGCATGTGAAACTTCCTCAGACAGGATCTCCCTCTGGAGGCATCCACAGGCATCCACTGCTTTTTATTGACTGTAGAGAAGTGAAGCATGCATTTTTAGGAAACTGGTTCACTAGCTGCTGAAATCTTGTTGCCACTTAGGTGACGATGGTAGAACAAGCTGGTCCCATTCCCCAAATATAAAAAAAAAATATTTCTTTGGTTACAGATATCAGATCTGCAAATCAAACACAAATCTAAGAAAGCTTTGGGTGCTACGGACTTTCTGCAACGTTCGGCAGAAGTGAGGTAAAACAGATTCAAGTGCCAGATATTGGTACATCAAACTGATTTTTTTTAAAAGGAGACTGGAAAAGTAGAATTTCAGAACAGCTGCTCAGGAAAGGGAACTGCAGGAAGTGGTCCCATCTCTTAAGATAGGAATGGTTATCACCTGTCACTAGTCTCATCTGAAGTTGGAGCTCTCAGATTTACCTGAAACTCTCTTTAAAGATACCACATATGGTGAGCTCAGTGATAATATATGAAAACTGTTGAAAAATATACAGCAAGCCCATTTAGGCATACCAAAAATAGAAGACAAGGTTTGCAAACAATATCTGCAAGGTAAATACCAGTGTTTACTTCAGAAGATAAAAACAAAAGCCAAGTCAGAAAAAGAACTTGTTTGTGACGGGAGGAACTGCACATAGAGTGCAAATCAGGAACAGATTTGTTTATGTTAACTGAAAAAAATTATTGCTCCTACGCTAGTAGTCTCATTTCCCAGAGACAGCTTTGCAAATGGATATTACAGCTGGTGACATGTATATTGTACCCATTCCTGCCAGACATACTATACTTGACACAGTGTAATCTAAATATGGACGTAAGGATTTTGGTTGCAAACAACAAAAAATCCTGCAGAGAAGCTTGATATACCCATATAGGTGTGGGCATGCAATCTACATCCTCTAGATGTAGAGGCGTTACATCTCATGTTTTACCATCTTCCCTTTTAAAAGGTTAGAGAAGGCTTTTTTCACTGGTAGCTGGAAAATAGTGTCTGAAATTATAGCTTCAGAAATCAGTCTCTGATCATCTTATAACATAATTAAATTGCAGGATAACATCAACGAAGCATGAGACTATTACATCTTGACAATTTATTTTTATGAGAATTAATTATAAAAAAATGAAAACAAAACTGTCTTTCATGTTAGAAACTTATAGCAAAGAAAACAAAAATTTGCATAAATATGCAAAGGCAAGTTCAAATAAACAAGCGTTGAGAATGGCTAGTTGCCAGCAATTAATGTAAAAGTTAAATTAATCTTGCACATAACATCTCTTGCACCTAAATATTTTTCCAATAAATTGCTGTCCATCAGCCAGGATGACAAAATGGGTGAAACTTTTTCAACTTTCCTGAGAAGAAGGAAATAATGAATGCTAAGTCTGCCATTTTGTCCCAGATGATTGCGGTAAGACAACAGTTTCATCAGAATAAGACAAATAAGTGATGACACTATCTAAATGAACAGACTACCTGACTTTTACCAACATGTTCATATCTCCAAGAAACTTGGAAGTACAGTTTATGACCGAGTAATCCCAGTAAGGCAAAAAAATTAAGATTAAAAAGTCAGTTATGAGCAGACTTAAACTGCACATAAGTACTGCTTGAGTCAATTTGTTTAATTTAGAAAAACAACAATACTTGAATGTATTTTTCCATTTTGAAATGAAAATTGCATTGAAAAAAATTAAGCTGATATTATAAAATCTATATATCTTGAAAAGGAAAAGAACCCTAATTTTCAGGACATAAATTATTTTGTCATGAAAAGAAATCTGTAGAACTTTCCATTTCACTCTGACAAAATCTAAAACATTTTACTTAAAATGAAACCCAAAGTAATTTTTCCAATGTTGCAATTTAGGCACATAACTAAAAGACAAAAAAATCAGTCTCAGATTTTCCTATACTAACCCTTCTTTTCTTTGTGTGGGAAAGGAATAAGTAGGCATTATACTTTTCAGTTGTTCACATAGTGTAGTGAAAGGGTTCAAGCTGAAGTACTACAGGCATCATTTTAACTACAGCACAAGTGAAGCAAATCTCTGATGACCACCAGCAGAAAAATTATCAGAATATTAACTGTATCATAATGGAAGGAAAATTAAGACACCGTTGGTTAGTAGTGGATGAGTGACCTAATGAAGAAGCTCCTTCTATATCCCCTTTTGGGGCAGGGTGGGTGTCGGGGAGGGGGGGGGAGGGGGGAAGGTGAGTGTTAAAAACGACTAGAATAAACAGACTGCTTTTGTTTGAGACCTCAAATTCATAGCTGTACAAGCATATAGGAGAGATTGTTAAAGTAGCCCAGTGCTTGTGTGTATGAACAGCAATATGCATTGGATAATTAACTAAAAATGTAGGTACTAACTTCAGGATCACCGGTGGAACTATATGGGTTGCAAGTCATGCCCAGCCTACATGCTGAGGTTTTAAAAGCAATATAATGTAAAGTTCTTTTAATAATATGTATCCTTCACAGATTTTATTGTCACATGGGAATGTAACAAGTTCGGGGTTTTTTTCGATACAGCCTATAGAATGTAGCTTGACTTTATCTGGAGCTGAGCATAAAGGTATAAATCAATAGATCCCTGCTAGTGCGATCAAGAGCCTATCTTTCGAAAATAGCAGGAAAGCCAAGGCCTCCATACACAGAAACGCTATTTGTAGCTCACCATCAGTACTACAGACACTGCTCCCCAAGGTTCCATCAGGTTTTAAACAAAAGGAAAGGCAGGTCAATAGCACAGTGATCAGAAAATTGAAAAGGTTCCTCTCCACAAAAATAAAACCCAACACATTATTGCTATTGTTATTGCTATTGTTGTTATTACAGCTATGATTAAAGATTGCTGGTTTATGTTTTTATGTTTTTATAATGAATTCTGCAGGGTTAACGCAAGACCTCACTTATTCTATCAACTCCCATTGGTGAAAACCTTAATGAAAGCCTATTTCCATTTACCCAACAAATTTATTTCTAATTTTGTAGTACTGTAAACAATATATTTAATATTGTAATTACTGCAATGAGCATGTGTCTGTATACTTTCATGACTGCAAACCTATACCTCACACATAATACACATGTGGTCATGTATTTATGACAGAAGTGCACATAATCTGTCTAAATAAATACAAAGTGTATGTATGTTTGTGAAATTCTCAAGGTAACAATCAGCCCAAGAAATAGCAAAAAAGCACAGGTGACCTTTTTCACTAAAACATTAAACAGCTTATAATAAAATCAGTATGGAAATACAGACTAGCTTAATGAAGCAGTCAGTAGGGAATCAGGACATTTTAGGAATGTCTCCAACAAGCAGTGGAGGATGGCACAAAAAAAGCAGGAGTAGCCTCATCACGGTTATCTCCTGACCTATAATGGGGTATAGAGCTGTAGAGAGAGCATATTTTACAACTAACTAACTCTGCTGAGAACCTGGGATCAGTAATCTCATCACTGAGTCGCAGCACTGGTTTTGGTGTCTGATCTTGCTCATTGGCACAGCACCACTCTGCAGGATGTGACACAGCAGTAAGATGAGTTCTAGCCAAGGGGTTTTTCCAAAGACAACATGTGGAAGTGTTTGCCAGACTTATACCTGACTCTGTGAGCAACTTGAGAGTGCTCACTGGTTACCGTCACATGGCACTCCATGTAACAGTTTCCTTGTTTTTTCCTTAGAACCACCACATACATGAGCTCTAATCCACTTTTCTTGCACTTGACAGACTGTATCCTTTAAATAGTAGCCCTTATACTAAAAGTAAAACTTGTAATTTCTCTGAAAGATGCAATGTATATAGAACAAAGGTAGAAATCTATGCTTAGATTTTCTCTTGCTTGTTTTATAAGCTCTCTGAACAAAAGTATCTTTGACTGGGAAAAACACACTATCTACATGCCTGGGTTTTATGAATAAGAAGGCATTCAGAAACATTGCTTCCTCCCATGTTTCTTTATGAACTGTCTCTAGACAGCATCCACACACTATGCTACTTATTGTATGTATAAATACATTCTTCAGGTGTTTGTCTCTCCCTACACATCGCAAAAAGTGCAGGTGCCTCAGAGAATCCTGAAGTGCAATACAGATTCTCAGGCCTAAAATTTAGGCATTCTAAAGCTCCACATTACGTCTCCTTTTTTTTTTGATTGAGCTTTCTAGCCCCAGGCACGCTGAGCCTGCATCAACACCTAACATAGAAACCATCGCAGCATCTCAAGCAAGACCCTTACAGTATTTCCCCTCCAACACTTTTATTTCTTGCCTGTAGCATCCCTATTCTGTAACCCCATCACATAACCCTATGCAGAGTACTCCCTGACCTCGGACAGCAAGGATTCAACAGGACTTTTGCACTTCACTCTGCAAAACCCTTTTGACTTGCTTCTTGTGCTATTGAAAGGTAAAAGATCGCAGATGATTAATGGTAAAGCTGCGAAAATAAAAATCTGGTAAGCATTTTTTTCCTCTCTCTAAGCGTTTTAGTAGCAATGGGACAGAATTTCACCTTTCACTTCTGAACTTGCTGCTACATGCACTAAAAGAATTATACGTAGGTATGTCATTACCAAAGCTCTTCCTTGGTGTTGTTTCCCAGCACTGTGAAATCAATACATACTTTCTGAAGTAATAGTGTTAAAACATAAAATGTTAATTTCATAGACTCATGGAATCTCCTGAGCTGGAAGAGACACATAAGGACCGTCAAGTCCAACTCCACACAGGGCCAGCCAAATCAGAGCATGCGACTGAGAGCATCGTTCAGACACTTCTTGAACTCAGTCAAGATCAGTGCTGTGACCACTTCACTGGATAGCCTGTTCCAGTGCCCAACCACCCTTTCACTAAAGAAACTCTACCTAATATACAACCTGAACCTCCCCTATCTTGGTTTGCAAATTCCTAGATTTCACATTTTCTTTTGACTACGCTTCTGTGTTCTGTATGTTGCTAAAAGGAAACAATCTTCAGGTTGTTGATAGCAATAGATCATAATAATTCTTATGTGTTATTATTAAGGAGAAACTACAGGCATTTTAATCTACAGTGTATCAATATCATACATCAAACCACCTCCTTCAGAGCAGTTGCAGTGTATCATCACAAAATAATCTACAATCAGTATCATGCACCATGCACAGACAAGAAACCTGCATATTAAAGCTTTTATTAATGTGGTCACATTGTATGAAAGGTGGCTGCTTGATTGGTCTCAGTATCCGATGCATTTACTTTCCCAATGAAAATATTCAAGCTTTCATCATATGGTCTACTACAGACCATTCTTTGTCCTAAGAGAAAAATTTGAGCTGTAAAAATACATGAAAAAATGTTTCACTTCTGTACAACTTCTGTACACTTCTCAGACAGCAATATTAATGTTGTTTATAAGCACTAATGAAAACTTTCAACGCCTTTGTAAGATAGGAAGACAAATTATTGTTAATGCATAGACAGGCATTGTGACATGAAAGACCAGCAAGTTATAGTAGATCTCGAAGTACTGTTATTAAATCCACATCTGTATTATTGCATAATCCAGTCCCAGAGTATCAACCAATTATCAATGAATCCAGATTGGTCTAGATTATTTAATTACTATTAGTGTTGAAAACAGATCTTGGATTCATATTTCTTTTCACTAAAATAAGTAGTTTCCTGACAGGGTGGCCCTATACTCTGATCAGGAGGACCTTACAGAACTCTTGTTGCAGGATGTGATTTGTAGTAAAAAACAGCCTAAGTAAAGGAAGAAATAAAATCTGGAGGCATCACTGGCTTTCTGTTCTACTCCTCTCTTTCTACCCCCCTCCTGTCGTCTTCTCTCCTCCTTGATCGGTTTGTACAAGAACTGAATTCCAACAGAAATGTAAAATCAGATGCAAATAGAGAAAGAGGGGAAAAAAAAGAAAAAAAGAAAAAAACTAGGAGAAACAAAATGTCATAATTCAGCAGCTTAAGGAGATGAGCATGGGAAGAACTTCCCTAAGTAAACAAATTTTAGCCCATACAGAGAAAACTGCAAAGTAATCCACTAAAAAAGGATGCAAACTAAAACGGTCTCTAGATTGGAGGCCAAGGTATGCCATTTCATCCTTTCCATTGATTCCTCAAGCTGTAAAACAAAACTGAAATACACTGTGCTTTTCTTGCAAATTCAGATTTCTTTCATATATGTGTAAGGGCACAAAGAAGGAAAGGAGACAATGGCATCCCGAACTGGGATTCCAGTGCAGTAGGCAGATTGATCATGATACAGACCTGACAAGCACTATTATACTGCTCAGTGAAGACAAGACAGAGAAGATATTCTACAAATTGGAATGCATGCCCCAACCTCTAATGGAATTTACATCTTTCAATGAAAAGATTAAACAATGAAACAGAAAGCTTTATGTGGACACAAGGGTGTCATATGCATTTTCTCAAGAATTTCAAATTAAGAATGATGAAATAAAAAAGTATATTGCTAAACTTCACAGGATGGCTGGTGTGTGATCCAGAATTCTTAGGAATGTCCTGGGTCTGGTTTGGATAGAGTTCATTTTCTTCATAGCAGCCCATACGGTGCTGTCCTTTAGATCTGCAACCACAAAAGTGTTGACAAAACACCAGTGTTTTATCCATTGCTGAAAAGCGTTTGACCAATGTCAAGGTCTTCTCTGTTTCTCATTCTGACACCCTACAGAAAATAAGCTGAGGTGTGGGCAAGGAGTTGGGAGGGCACACAACTGCCCCAAACTGACCAAGGAGGGACATTTCCCAATGTAGCCGTTGCTCAGGGATTAACTATGCATCAAACTGCTGGTGGGAGATGGTGAGTGATTGCCTTTACATCACTTGCATCATGGCTTTGGGTTTTCTTTCCCTTCACATTAAACTGTCTTTATCTTGACACACAAGTTTTCCCCACTTTTTCCCTTTCTTCTCTACCCCATCTACACCCTCATGAGGCCCCATCCAGAGTACTGTGTCCAGATCTGGGGCCCGCAATACAAGAAGGATGTGGAACTGTTGGAGACGGTTCAGAGGAGGGCCACAAAGATGATTAGAGGGCAGGAGCACTTCCCCTACGAAGAGAGGCTGAGGGAGCTGGGCTTGTTCAGCCTAGAGAAAAGAAGGCTGTGGGGGGACTTCACTGCAGCCTTCCAGTACCTGAAGGAGGATACAAACAGGAGGGGAATCAACTTTTTAAAAGGATAGACAATGGAAGGACAAGGGGGAATGGATTAAAGCTAAAGGAAGGAAGGTTTAAATTAGGGGGAATTTTTTTTACAGAGAGAGTGGTGAGGTGCTGGAACAGGCTGCCCAGAGAGGTGGTGGATGCCCCATCCCTGGAGGTGTTCAAGGGCAGGTTGGATGGGGCCCTGGGCAACCTTGTGTAGATCCAGGCCTGGAGGTTGGTGTCCCTGTCTGTGGCAGGGGAGTTGGAGCTCTATGATCCTTGGGGTCCCTTCCAACCCAGACCATTCTATGATTCTATGATCCCGTTGTGGGCAGGGGCGAGTGAATGACTTGGTGGGGATTTACCTGCCAGCTGAAGCTAACTCGACAGAAGGGGATAAATTAACCTGTTGATAAATCAGCAATAGAGATAAAGAATTCATCAGCTGAAATGTAAATGCTCAGGAATCCCAAAGAATGTCTGCAGAAAGCAAAAGGTACATGCAATCCAAAAGACTAGGCACAGCTAAGTGAAGCAGACAGATAAGTAATGTACTGATCAGCATTGAGAGAGCATGGAAATAGAGAAGAAACACAAAAACCCTCCCAAAATAATCAAATAAATATAATTCAAAGAAATATTAAAGCTGCAAGGAAGACTTAAAAGGTCACGGTGTAAATGCTTTGCATATGATTACATATACAACTGTTGTAGCAAAGAGAAATCAATCTGCTAAATCAAAAAAGCAAGTATCCATTCAAACAATCATTGTTTTGCACATCTATTATGCTAATGCAGTGGGAATTAGCAAAAATAAATGGTTTGCATAGCATGAACTACCATCAACTGAAAGACAAGATAGTAGAATTTATAGGAAATTTAAGGGCAGATAGCCAGTTCAATACATGGAGATTTCATTAGCATTTCATAAGCAAAAAACCCTGCAATCAGGCTAACCTATTTTAATATCATATGAGGATATTTTCATTAACAACTGTAAGGACAAAATCAAAGAGAACTACAAATGTTGAAACTTCAAGCATCTTGTTTAACTCTAGAACAATTCTGTCATATAAAAGAACTTAATTTGTAAATTTAGTAGAGTTCAGGCAATAGCAATGTCTCATACTAATAAAAATTTTTACAAAACACCAATACCTCCAAAAAACCCACAAACCACAAAACAGAAAAGCAACCACAAAAAAAACCCAAGAAACCCGCAAACCAAAACACTTAGAGCAGGCAAACCCACTGTGGTACCTGTCTGCTAAAGGTTACCATGATGTTTTTGAAAATCTGAAATAGCTTCCTCTGTGTTACATATGAAGATAGCTGAAGCAATGCCACTGGAACAGCACCTCCTTTTCAAAGTGTCCCGTGTATTAGAAGAAAAAAAAAATAATTCACAAAAAAGAGGAGCAAACCAGCATGTGATAGATAAAGACATCTTTGTGAAAGTCACAGACCATATGTGTTGGCTAAGTACTGTGGTAGATAACGAAATGTCAGGCAAGAAGCTCATTTGTATAGACTCAAGCTATTTAAATAAAACACACAGAAAGTGCTCACTGCCAAATGTCTACAGTCATGAAATATTACCTGACTTGGCAAAAGCAAAAATTAAAAAATACAGGAAAAAGACCTAGTGCCAAATTCCAAACAAACTGCAAAAGATAGATATTAGCAAGTATTCTTGGGTAACAGAAGTGGCTACCTCACCACATTCTGCATTACTCAGAAATGCCAGAGGATGTTCCCTGGAATGAAAATTAGCCCAACTATATCAGAAATCAGAGAAATCAGTCACAAACTGTGTAAGTACAAGATGAATTCTTGATGAGCAATACTCACTGCTGTACAGGCCACATATAACAGTTTGGGTTTGGTTTTTGTGGGTTTGTTGTTTTTTTTCCCCAACACCTTAAATCTAAGAAAGTAAACACAAATTGAGAAATACCCATACTTGAGATGCCAAACACTCAAAGACTACCAATAATTATAAAAAACATTTATGGGGAGGGGGGAACCAGCCTGTGTGTGTGAGTCTTTCAGGCTACGGCTGAACAAAGCTGTTCAATGAAGCACAGCCATTAGATGTATCAATACAGGAATGTGAATACAGAAGCTCCTGTCAGAGTGGTGCTAGTGAGATGGGACATAGGACAGTACTCCTACAGAAGAGAGATCCTGAAGTTGTCATGTGTAGGATTACTTGCATCTCCCAAGTCCAAGTAAGTCAAAATTGAACAGCAGTTTCTTATAAGAATATTTGCATGCAGAAAGTTTGAACAATATGGTCAAAAGTAGAAAAACTTATCCCAGTAGGAAGTACCCATAAATCACTTGGGAGTGCTTTTTTAAAAAACACTGTCAGTCACAGAAAGCCTTTAGTGTATGCTGCTGAAACTGCGAAGTGTAAGCTTGAAAGAGACTGACAAATACATTGCTGATTTCTTATCCAGAGTTCCCTTGCAGTGCACAACTACAGCAACTTAACAAGAATGTGAAATCTCTAGCCTGATATTAATGCAGAAAATGCAGAGAGACAGTAGCATCAGCTAAGTCTGTTATGTGCCAGTTTCAAGGTAGGGGCTACAACATATCTGAGAACAAATGATACAAGACATAGATTTACAAGTGCTTGCATCTATCATTCTGTCACACTCTGTCAGGACAGCCAGACGCTGTGGGAGAAGCCTTGTCAGCTCCCCAAGAATACTGGAACTGCCCAGATGAGCTGAGAATCCAAGATAGCATCATATATAAAGTCAATTGAATCATAAACCCAAGGTCAGTAAAAGTAAATTCTTTCAGGTATTCTCTAAGCCATACAGGAATAGTGTCCCATTCATCCAGAATGCAGTGACATTGCATACTCTGCAGCAGTGCTGCACTAAGGCAAGATATTTAAGACCTCAAGAGTGTGATGCCTATGATGAAACAGAAGCTAGGCTATAGAACACCATGCCTGCCAAATGTTTTTATTCCAATGACAATAGTTGATAAAGGGCAATGAAATTACACAACATCCCAACAGGCTTTGGAACAGTCCACAGTCATAATTAGAACTGGGCATGTGGTTTGAAAGCCAACATAGATGATTTCTTCATTGCAGTGTGAATCAGTGGCAAAATTCAGATTCTCTAAATCCTGTTGTCTGAAAATGTAAGCATCTACACGTGAGTTAGAAGTGTGAGATCCTATTATAGTCACTGGAAATACAGCCAATGCAGCCAACAAATCCTTAGGACTATTCAGCTGACCAAATATATATGCTTACTTTACAGGGAATAACTACTCTCCAGGCTGATGTATTGAGAAGCCACTAACAACTATGGTGGTATTTTAGCTACCTGGTGCACATATAGATATATTAAACACAACTAAATTTAGATATTTTAACCTTGAGCTGAATTCCACAGTGGTGACATCATTCATGTAAGTTAATTTCAGTCATCTAGTATTTAGTATTCAGCCAAAGCACATTGCCAGCTTCTTTCATCAGAAGCTTGAGAACTAAGCTCTTCCAGAGGATGGATGAATCATGACACCTCCTAAGACACCTCACTGAAGATATCATATGCCTATTATGAGATGCTTATTTCTCACCTCTGACTACAAGGGCAGTCTACTGAAGGAGACAAGGGAGAACAAATGGGAAGTGAGACAAGTCCCCCACAAGACAATAAATACTATAGTCACTATTAATACTGTAGTGAAGTATTTAAAAGGCATTGGATCCTATACCATATCTAGTACATCAGAGGAGGAGCTGAGCAATTTTGTTCCCTGCCATCCTCTGTGCCCACATGCTCTCAGGTGGAACATGGGCGTTTACATGCATTACATTTTCCTAAGTGGAATAAGAAAAAAAGAACCCATAAAATGTTCCTGGGAAAGAAACAAATGAAGGTAGAAGGAGAAGAGAATATGGTTTTACGCCTTGATAGCATGAATTGTCAAGCTCACCAAGAAGAGAAGTGAAAAGAAAAATGTTCAGGAAAACCACATCAAAGAGAATCTAACATTTCACTCCAGGAATCAGGCACTTAGAATTTACTGACTGCAATATTTTTTCATTCATTAAAAATGGATAAATAGTTTGCAAAGGTTTATTAACTAAAATGGTTAGTAATTTTTTAAAGAATCTAACAGAATTGTAGAGAGCTTGTATCTGTCAATAATAACTTCTAATGAACAGATTATATCCATCTACAAAGTATTTATTAATAGCTTACCAGTATATTATGGACATTAGTACCATCTGTTGCAGATAGTTCTAGCCATGTTGATAGGTGTTTGAACTGATTACAAGGCACATATGACTCAGTTAGACTTTATTATAAATGATTAACCACTTTAAAGAATCATTTTGTGAACTCATTATAAACTATTCATAAATTAACCTTTATTTAAAGATTCAGAAGCTTCATTTGTTTTTCAAGATCAGATGATATGCATCTAAAAGTGTTTTGCAGTTAAGAAAGGCTTCCAGGTTAAACGACAGTGATATAAAATATATACTAGTATAACAAATTGAATAAAACTTGCCACAAATACACACAGAAAGACTGAAATATGGAGTAGCCTTTTGTGATATGTGCAGTCTGGTTTTCTGCTCATTTAAGTGATTGCCATGAGTAATTTATGTTCACATTTAGGTTTTGTTGGCATTCTGAAAAATAAGCTACTAAAAAATTATACAAACAAAGGACATAAAGTGTCTAGGTTGAGACTATTTATGCCCAGTTTTGTTCTGGATTGAAAAAAAAAAAAAAAAAAAAAACAAACCAAAAAATCCCAAATAAAAGCACTTAAATTAGAGTCTTCAATTCAGTCACATCACAAAAGCAGTAAGCAAATAAGATTTTATGATAAAAACACTGACAACAATGACAGCATAAATGAGCACCACTAAAATATCCCCATCTATGGAAGAAAATGTTTGGTTCTTATACATGCTTGTACTACAGATGGACGCGGTTTAGCAGAGACATGCTCGGCACTTTAGCTGTTTACTTAGGCAGCAGCAGAGTTCTAAGAAATAGTTGCTATGCCAACCCATCACAGGACTATATATATACATTCATGACCAGGGCTTATTTTGAGAGCTCTGTTACCCTTCCTTTCAAAAGTTTAGACACACGACTGGTATATTGTTTCCATTAAGGCAAAACTCTGTAGTCTCTGGACAATTCACAACCCTGATGTTTTTGAGGTAGGGTGTGGAGTATATGGAACAACACAACGAGATTTCAAATAAGGAGCAGAACAGCCTTTTGACGTCACAATTCTACAATCACTGAACAGACTGTTCTATTTGCAAGCCTCTAAAGATTTGGTGTTTAGATGATAAAGGGCACTGCTTTTTATAATCTATTATTAACTGTCGTGTGTATATTACTGCAGGAGTTCTCCAAAGAGAAAGCAAAGCATGTTTTGGTGGTGCAATGATGAAGTGCTTTTTTGTACTATTTACTACAACAATTTTTCATATTAACTCCATCCAGGCAGTCTTCTTTTTGTAATACAGGAACAATGCATAATAATCTACCTCTGGAGCTTAGAAGTGATGCCTTCAGATAAATATGCATTAACAAAAAATAAAAAAAATCATAGAAGCAGCTCTTTAATTACTTTTTTCTGTTTATGTTACTTTAGGGGCTGTTTTTTCAAATGCATTTGAATTTTCAGTCTATTTATTTCATAATTACTGGATGACTACATGCAGCACTGCCATTTCAATTAGATTTTGATGGCTGATAAAACCATTGTTGACAGCAAGTACGCAAACAAATGAAGGGAAACCAGATTAGCAATGTTTGTGTCGTTGCATTTAAATAAAACTAAATGTTCTGGCAGCAATGAGATCAAATCTGAAATCTGAAGAGAGAAAAAAACAGTGAATGAGATGGGAGAGAAGGGATCAGGTCAGAGATAATCATGTTGCTTTAGACATAGGGTTTTCTGAAGAAGAGCTCTTTCCTTTTGAGACATACTTTTAATTCCTAGAGAGTGTAGCAACTTCTTTTTCAAAGATATTAGAAACCCAAAAGCATTTATATGTCTTCTAATGAGAGTTTTGGAACTAGGCAGACTTCTTTAAATGTGAGAAAAGCAAGATAGTGAAGATTTCAATGCAGATACAGAGAGCTCAACCCACTAGAACTGATAAGGCAAGAAAAGCCATTGTGATAAATTCCAAAGGTTAAGATTTTCTGTCTATTGTAAAGTTCAATATGAAGTGGAGAAGAGAGGATGAGTGTGATAAAACTTTCATATCCATTTAAGAATGACGACATACATGCCAGACAAGAACCTGCATCAGACAGTTGTTCTTTTTAAGAATAAAACAGAGCATCACTGAAGCAACCGCCTCTTGTGTCTCATTGAAATGAATGACATATTTTCTATTCATTCAAATGTCTACGGAGAAGATACATAAAACTGAGGACAAGCAAAAAATATAACATATTAAATGCTCTGAATTAAATTTGATAGAATGGGGTTGCCACAGGCTGAATGCATTTCTCTGCCTAGTCTCAGAGCCTGATTCAGTTCAGTGTGCTTTAGTTACTACAGCTCTTTTTAGAACATTTATCTAGGAAGCAACAAATTAAGCCCATTTTTCAGTGAACTAATTCCATTTTAAAGATTAGCATGTTCTGATTATTAGAGAAACCTTGCATTTCTTGCTGAAAGTCTGTATGAAAATCTAAAATTTCTTAGAAGTAATTTACTTTCCTCATATCTCGTAAAATGTCATTAATTTGTTGGCTTTTTGACATTTTTCTTCATGCATTTTCTACACAGTACTGTTCTGTTCCTTGTCCTCTTTCCATGAGACCGTACAGACTGTTCACAACATGTATCCAAAAGGGACCTTAGTCTGTGCCTAAGCTAGGTCCCTACTGTATTTCACATCCAAACCCGTTCACAGTCAATGTGTAGATGTGCTTCCTCACTTACAAATGGACATAACACAACTTTGAGGAGCATTAAAGAGAAAACATACAGAATTACACATCTTACTATCATACAGTGAGAGTTTACTTGCACAGTAAAAGGACAAAGATGCCTGAATGTTACAGAAATTGACTGCAGAACCACCACAAAATCCAGAGTCTTCCTCTGAGAAACATAGATGTAGTCTGTCAAAGGTCAAATAGAAAGGACCATTGAAGACCTGCTGTTCAAAATCAGCATACAAGGGCTATTGCAGCCACAAATTCCCCAACAACAGTACTACAGAGAGAGAGGAGCTGGCTCAAGGAGTACATCGTATCTCTCATTTGTCTTGATGGAGCCAGTTCAGACTGTGCCATAGTAACCAGCCACCTTCCAAACATGCTAACCAACACCTTTAGCTGTCAACAGCATTGTGGTATTCGTGTTCAGAGCAGAGCAGGCACTCAGAATTTCTGTTGCAGAAGTGTTGTATGTCTTTGACACCAGAAACAGACTGCATAGATACTGAGGGAGTGAAGAGGGATAAGGTTCTTTTGTGATTAGCCTTGATCTTGAAAAGAATCATAAAGTCTGGATGACTCCAGGCTAACTGAAGAGCAGGGGAGGAAAAGAGGGGTGGCCAATTCTGAAGGTCATCACAATCCACTTTACAAGGTAAAAATAGGAATAGGTATCGTGTATATCCAATCTTAGTTTGTACTTGACCTTTGAATTGCTATTAAAGACACAAACTTCTACATAAATAAATTTGTACATTTCAAATGTGATCTACATTGCATTTATATAATTAAAGAAATTATCTATTTTAACTTTACCACTATTGTTTTTAGATAAAAAGTAATGAAAATTTTCCATGCTTTTTTTAAAAAAGCAAAGAAAAAGCAATTCCTCCCTCAAGTACGTTCCATCAAGTGGCTAAATTCAAAACAGCAGGCAAGACCTCAACCTAAAGCCAGAATACAGTAAATCAACAATAGAGGAGAATTACTGCAACACAGGAATTGGGGGTGTTTTTCCTCCTTTTTTAAATTTAATATATCTGACTTTCCTAAATGATTTATGGGGCTGGGAGTCCTTCTTCTCTTATCCTTTCAAGAACAATCACAGTAGGCTGGAATGGTTTGAAAGGCTGAGCTAAGGGAGAATCTACATCCTTTTTCCTATAACACTCTGGTGCTCACTGATCTGTTTTCTCAGACTTCTATTCACAACAAAACTGCTGATCTCAAACCAGCTGCATTATTTCTGTTTTAGTGCTCAATCTGTAAAGCGAGAAAAACACGAGAGATTAATGAGATCTTTTTCTTCTCATGTTGCTCCGTTTATCTCATAAAATCTATTTCTTGAGTCTTTCTTTCAAGATCTGCCTGATATCTCTTTGTATCCTCCAGTACACCTCTACAATTTCTCATTTTCTTTTCCAATGCTTCTTCAGCAGCTTCTCAAATTACCATGTTATGGGAGAAAAGGTAATAATTAATCTCATATTTCCTGATAGATTCTGGAGTCACAAATAGCTAACTTCAGAGTAAAGATGAAGTGAAAAAAAATATTATTCTGGACACCAGGGAAATTCTTACAATTAGTCATTCTATGTCAATAATTTGGGGTTTTTTAATTACTCATAAAAGCAGTAGAAGTCAATATTGTTGAATATGAAAGTCTTCTCAATAACTCTTAGATGTGTGAAGGACATCCCAACATTAAGCTAAATATAAGAAATCTAGTAATATGCAATCATTCTATTGCTTTTTTTAATTATTCTGTTATATGGAAAAATTGATAGCATTGCTAAGTTCTACTAACCACGGATTATCCATAGTTCTCAAATTCCTATGAAATAAATACCAGTTAAGCTTCTTGCATTAATGCATAGTGAAACTCCTATGCTACTGTAAATAAGGGAACAATATTTAAAAATACTACATGCACACAAAACCCCCAAATGAACAGAAAACAAAAACCAAACAAGCAAGCAAACAAAACAGCAGTTTTACTCTGGAAGGCAATACATTTGAGTAAATCTTTCTGACTTCCCCTCTCAAAGTGCAGAAGATATTCACGGATACTATGATCATAACATGAATTTCAGCAGCTGCCATTTCAAATCCAGTAAGAATTTACTTGATCTTATTTTCAATCACAAACATCCATAGCATCTCAGGCATGAATTATATAATAGTATGCATCTTTCTAGATCAAAAAGCTCCAGATAATTTTCCACTTGAAGGAAGGGAGTGAGGATAAGATGTGACAAATGCTAGTCACAGCAGTTAATGTTCTTCTGGGATATACTCACATATTTAAACTGGTGAGGGCTGTATAAGAACCAGGGTAGAAGACAGCAGAAAATTCCAATGTAAGTAATAGCATTCAAACTAGTTTCCCTTTTTCTGTTTTTCAATTAGATACAATAACCTTCTCTACTCCCCAGTATGCATTTCCGTAGTATTGCTGTACATTGTTAAGTGTTCACTGAATTTCTAATACAGATGTGACTATGTGTCTGCAGTTTGTCAAGATATTTTATAAGTTCATTTTATTGAATGCATTTTTAATCTTTCTGGATGAAAAGTACATTTATACATGTAAGTCATTATCATTTCATCTATCTTTAGAATGCCTAAAAGTAAAAATAGTGTGCAATATGTTATCTGTATAGATTTTCTTGTAAGGCTGAGAAATTGCACAAGCCATTTAATAGAGCTGTCATAAACTGCATCCTATGTTCCAACCCCACACAGTTTTGGGGCCATTTTGGTGAAATAAAACTTGCTTCCAATGGCATAAATTGTTCAATCCATAAAATCCAAGCAGGACTTTGATTTTAATTGCAGTGCAGCAAATCACAAAGAATTACCCTCTTTTTTTCTTTCTTTTTCTGGAGTAATGTTAGATTTACAATGGATAGCCTTGGTACAGTTAAAATCTGCCTCTATGCTTTTCCATCCAAATATGTGTCAGTGCTGTTTTATTTCAACAGACAAATGAAATTACTCTCGCATTTCAGCTGTGCATCTTCTAAAATTGCTGCTGTGAAGTCTTCCCTCAAAAGCAAATTAAGGGGAGTTGGAGGTGTGGGGAAACCTCAGTTGCCACTATTTGAGTTTCATATGAATTAGTGTATTTCACTTATTTGATTCACTGAAACAAAATGGATTTGTTTTCTTTGGTGTCAATCAGAAGTATAGAATTCAATTTCAAAGAAATACTACTATAGAAACTGTATTAGCCTACTCTAAAACACTTGCTGAAGGTACTTCTTTGGTAAGCTATGCTCGTGTCAACAAAAAAAGATACACAAGAGATTGCACACAGCGCAACAGAAACAGAAGAAGGATGGAAACCTGTGGTTCAACTGTCCCTGTAGGTGAGTAAAATTTTATTACAGATCTCTCACACAGCAACTGTACAGCTAGCCCCACTTGGCACCAGCAAAATTTTGGCTTGTAAGGCATATAATTTCTGTCTTCTATTAGAAGTATGTACAGCTTTAGCAGTCTAGGAAGCCTTTGAATGTCAACACAGAAGCTTTTGGGAATTGATTCTGATAGCTGATTAGGAGACAAGTAAAATGAGAATCCTTGTTTTATTACTAAGCATGATGTTTAAAAATATATGAACTCCAGGGAGATATTTTTAGGTACCTATTTATTTTTTTTTTCAATTTCTTCTGTATTAATTTAATAGCTATATGTTTTGTATACCTGGAAAATACTATGAAGAAGCAAATTTGGCTTGGTCTCCATGCCAAAGACTGGAAAAGATAGTATTATATTTTCATCTATCTTATTTCACATAAATAAAAGACAGAATATTAAGCTGTAAGGTCTATCCCTTCTTTTCTCTCCCAGGGGTCCGAGTGCTCCAAAAGGAAGAGGAATGAAGATGGGAATACAGCTAACTTCCCCCAGTAAATGAATCCTTTACCTGAGTGAAGGCAATAGTCGCTTTCAAAGATGTTGCAGTTACAACCACATATTCAAGAATCACAGAGTGTTAGGGGTTGGGAATGACCTCGAAAGATCATCTAGTCCAACTCCCCTGCCAGAGCAGAATCACCTAGATTAAATGACACAGGAACATGTCCAGGCGAGTTTTGAATGTCTCCAGAGAAGGAGACTCCACAACCCATCTGGGCAGTCTGTTCCAGTGCTCTGTCACACTCATAGTGAAAAGGATTTTCCTTATGTCACACAAACTTCCTATGCTCCAGCTTGAACCCCTTGTCCCTTGTCCTGTCGCTGGACATACTGAGAATAGCCTGGCTTCATCCTCCTGCCACTCACCCTTTACATATTTATAGACATTGATGAAGTCACCCCTCAGTCTCCTCCAGCCTAAAGAGGCCCAGCTCCCTCAGCCTGTCCTCATAAGAAAGGTGTTCCACTCCCTCAATCACCTCAGTGGCCCTGAACTGGACTCATTCAAGGAGTTTTATGTTCTTGAACTGAAGGGTCCAAAATTGGACACAGTATTCCAGATCTGTCCTGAACCCATACTGGTATATGGGGTTGTTCTTCCCCAGATGCAAGACTCTACTCTTGCCCTTGTTGCGTTTCATTAAGTTTCTCCCTGCTCAACTCTCCAGCCTGTCCAGATCTCACCAGCTGGCAGCATAGCCTTCTGGTGTGTCAGCCCCTCATCTCTTTTGTGTAATCAGCAAACTTGCTGATGATGCACTCAGTTCCCTCATCCTGGTCGTTGATGACTATATTGAATAATACTGGTCCCAGTACCAACCCCTGAGGGACTCCACTAAATCTAGGCCTCCAGCTAGACTCTGTCCCATTGACCACAAGTCTCTGACTTCTTTCTTTCAACCAGTTCACAGCCCATCTCACTACCCAGTCCTCCAGACCACACTTCCTCAGTTTAGCCACGAGGATGCTGTGGGAGCAGGTGTCAAATGCTTTACTGAAATCAAGGTAAGCACATCCACTGCCCTACCATCATCTATCCACCTCATAAAAGGCTACCAGATTGATCTAACATGACTTCCCCATGGTGAAATCATGCTGACTGCTCCTAATGACCCTCTTATCCTTGATGTTCCTAGAGACAGAACCAAGGATAAGTTGTTCCATCACCTTTACAGGGACGAAGATGAAGCTGACCGGGCTGTAGTTACCCAGGTCTTCCTTCTCACCCTTTTTGAAGACTGGAGTGACATTTGCTTTCCTTCAGTCCTCAGGCACCTCTCCTATGCACACACCAACATTTTTGAAGACTTTTGCATAAAATCTTCAAATATTTCTCCAGAGGTGCTGTGGGTCAGCGTTGCAGGGGGGGGTGTTCCAGTTGGTTATGAGTCACAGTGACATTAGCAGAAACTACATAGAGGTAAGAGTGAATTAATAGAAAAGTGGGAGGAAAGAATTTAATCATGTTCCTGAAGAAAATGCCTTTGGCACTATAGAATAATTAGCTCTAATTTGCTATATTGCCAAAAACTGTCCCGATTTGAATTTTGAAGTTTTGACATATTTTTGCCTGTGTCTTTCTTTTCATGTTACTTTCTTGATAATACACAAATGTAAGTAATACTATAAACTCAAATTTAAATAATATTATAATGTAAGTTGTGGCCCTAGTCCCTCATGCTCAGACTGGATGCTTATTGAAGGAGTGAATGAGTGATCCTTTAGTAACAGCACACCAGCAGTACTAGACAAGCAGAAGATGGTCTTTCATTAGAAAGGTGCAAATTCTGCTAGCAGGCATTTTATCTCACACAGTTTGATTTCAAGATTATTGCTGAAAGTAATATTCAGCTTACTGTCTTGTTCTAATAATTTTTTACAGTACTTTCAATGGTACCTTAGAATCCCTCAAATGCAGTTTATTGAAAAAAATCTAAAGGTACTGAAGGTCACAATTTCCACTGAAAAGTAATAGGACTCCAAGGTGCTGTGAGGTACACCTTAGCATTCTACCTCTGGTTAATAGGTTTGAAGAAATCTTTTTCTGCATCAATTGTAACATTGGGAGATAAGCTCTTGACCCAGATCTTAGGAGGAATCTTAGCCTTGGGTATATTGGTAGTTTATGATGGATATGTACTCAACTAGGAGTCAAATTCTTCCCGAGGAATAGGATTCCTCACTTAGCTATAACTATCTAGTAATTACTTATCTAATTGAAGTTTGATTCCAGAGTCAAAGAATAGAAATAAGCACTATTATGTGAAGTTCACCTTAAAAAAATTTCAGAACAACCAGCCTAAACCTGTTAGAATGGAAGAAAGTACTCTGGATATAAAGTTTGTTGGCTACAGAAGATGTTGTCTAGCTCAGACAAAATATCTAACATTAGATGAGTAACAGATGCCTGCAAAACTTTTGATATTTGTGTCTAAAGAACATTCGGGTACCAGTCATAAGCAGCTTGAATTGATCTGTACTGATTGAAGATCACAGAAAGATATAAAAATGTAATGATTTGCAATGTTCAAGTATATGAAGTTTGAGCCTAACTTAACTTTCACAGGGTTAATAAAAGCCCTTCAGTTTTCAAAAAAAAGCAAGAATACAACATCCACTTCGTAAAATTACTTAATAGGAGTAAAACTGTTGTTGAAAGAAAATACTGGAAAACTGGATTAAAAAAAAAAAAAAACCTGAACCAAATCAACCAAACAAACAAAAAAACAAGGACAAGGACAAGGACAAGGTCTGACTGAATTAGGACTCTTGGCTACATGGTTGTGTACCCAGGCAGGGTTACAGTAGTGGATGCCCCATCCCTGGAGGTGTTCAAGGCCAGGTTGTATGGGGCCCTGGGCAGCCTTGTGTAGATCCAGGCCTGGAGGTTGGTGTCCCTGCCTGTGGCAGGGGGGTTGGAGCTCTGTGATCCTTGGGGTCCCTTCCAACCCAGACCAATCTATGATTCTACGATTCTATGACAACCTGGGGAACTACTGACCTGTCAGCCTCACCCCTGTGCCTGGGAAGATCATGGAACAGATCCTCCTGGAAACTGTGCTAAGACACATGGAAGACAAGGAGGTGATTCAAGACAGTCATCATGGATTTACCAAGGGCAAATCCTGCTTGACCAACTTAGTGGTTTTCTATGATTGCGTGACTACATCAGTGGACACAGGAAAAGCAATGGATGTTATCTATCTGGACTTCTATAAAGCCTTTGTCACAGTCCCCCACATCCTTCTCTCTAAACTGGAGAGCTATGGATTTGATGAGTGGACTGTTCAGTGGATAAGGAATTGGTTGGATGGTTGCATCCAGAGAGTAGTTGTCAATGGCTCAATGTCCAGATGGAGATCTGTGACAAGTGGTGTCCCTCAGGGGCCCATACTGGAACTGGCTCTATTTAATATTTTCATCAATGACATTGAAGGTAGGTTGAATGCACCCTCAGAAAGTTTTCAGATTACACCAAGCTAAGTGGTGCAGTTGACATCCCAGAAGGACAGGATGTCATCCAGAGGGACCTGCAGAAGCTGAAGAAGTGTGTCTGTATGAACCTCATGAGGTTCATCAAGGCCAAGTGCAAGGTCCTGAACCTCGATCAGAGTAATCCTTGACATCAGTACAGGCTGGGACATGACATCATAGAGAGCAGCCCTTAGGAGAAGGACCTGGGAGTGATGGTGGATGAGAATCTTGACATGAGCCAACAGTGTGCATCTGCAGCCCAGAAGACCTACCATATCCTGGACTGCATCAAAAGAAGCTTTGCCAGCAGATCAAGGGAGGTGATTCTCCCCCTCTATTCCACTCTCATGAGGGCCTGCCCTCCCTGGAACTGTTGTGGGCCAAGTTGGATGGAGCCTTGAGCAACCTGGAACTTAGTGATCTTTTACAGTGCCTTCTAGCCCTAACCATTATATGATTGCTATTTGGCAGCTTACTTCTCACTCTTGCCTTTTAGGGAACTTTAGTCAACATTACCACCCCAAGATAACAATGCTATTGTCTGCCTTTTTTTCCCCCTTACTTGGCCACTAAAGATGCTCTGCTTAAATAAAAGAAGGAACCAAATAACAGAAGTTCTTTCAGTATGTACTCTGAAAAGAAATGGAAACCCCACCTACTTTCTAGTACTCCCTACCTTTTTTCTATTGCTCTATCCATCATGTGTTCCATTTTTGCCTTTTACTCTTCTACTTTCTTTGCATTTTGATTTCATGATAAAATCAATGTTGGACTTACAGAAAAAGATTTTTTTTTCCAACAGACTGATAAAAAAACGAAAACCAAAAAAAAAAAAAAAAGAACATTTTGCAGTCTAGAGGTCCTGGCATGGTAACAGTGATGTTGTCACACATCTTCATGGTCTCTTAGCAAATTAATTTACATACATCTTCAGAATTAGCTTTCTTTTTATCTTCTGTTTTCTCCTCTCTCCATCTGTGTATATATCTTCTTTTTTTTCCTAAGAGAAAATGTTATATTTCCAAGCAAAAAGCATAGGAACAACTAATTTAAATTAACTATTCTCTTCAAAAAGGGGTGTCAAAACCCACCATTTTTCACTAACCATGCACTAGACAGAGATTATATGTGCTAAAAAAAAGTAATATAAAGATGAATTCTTAATTTCTTATGTCTTCAATATAGTATTAATAACATTTTTATATTCAATAGAATTTTTGCTTGATAACATGCCAGAGAATGTCAGTGCTGTTTGATAAAGACCACCCACAATCCACACACAAAAGGAACTTCAGAGCAAAGATGCTGAATAATGTTAGAAAATATTTCACATGGAGGTTTATCAACAGATAGAGTATGACATTTTCATTAATTGAATAATCACCCAGTCAGACCAAATCTGCTGAGGTTTATGGAAATAGCTGTGTTACAAGAAGTTGGCTTAGAGCTTAATGCAAGTCACAGCACAATGACTCTTACATTATCATTACATCACTTCATTTACACAGTCATTCTAATTGACTGTAATAGGTTTTGGATCAGAGCAAGCACACAGACAAAAAAGATTGATTATACAAAAACAGAAAGTTGGTTGTTGTTTTTTTTTTTTTAAAATTTACCTCGAGAATATGCAATCATGCAAAAAACCCTTTAAATCAGTACAGAGAGGCTTTAGGAATTTATGGCTACCAGTGTAGAGATATGCTGTCACCTCTACCTTTTTAAAAAGATAAGGCTTCCAGAAATGTCTTCATGGGATGAAGAATTTGTCTCATGGACATTTCTCTGCTCATATTGACCACTAGTAACAAAGTAATGATTACACACAGCAGCAACTATTCTCATGAAAACAAACTTCTAGAAAATTGTCTGATTCTCTTTTTTACTTTTTTTTTTAATGATTTATAAGGAGATAAGAAAAATAAGAGTCCTGGACTATGTGATCAGAAACAATCTGTATCAAGAAAACAAAGTTTTTTTAAAAATCATACACAGTCCACAATCTACTGTTTATGAATCCATTCTAGTTGATCCTGAGCTACAAAGCATGGTTGTACTGCTCCATAAGAGGAAGCAGATGTAAATCATAGGAAAAGCAATGCAGTCTCTTTTGCAGGAGGAGGGGGGGAGTGAATATATTGTAGGACATATTGAGAATCAAAAATCACCACTGTGTGTATTTTTGTCACAAAATGCTAAATAAGAGCGTGTAGGAAAATTTAGATTTTCATAACCTAATTTTTGAGTTGGTCTCTGCTTGTATCTAAAAGACTTTGCACGTACAGACACCTACCCGGATGCTTCTTCAGTATCAGTTCTGTGGAGGTCGAAGGGCTAAATTTGCATGGCATGCATAGGCACATATATGTGGATATATTTTGCATGTGGAAATTCTAACCCCAGCAACTGTTAGCATTAGCATTTAGCTGTCATGCAAACATATGGAAATATGAAGGTACAAAATTCTAAGTGCACAAGAGAGTGCTACACCAAAATCTTCTTTCAATCATGTTCTTAATATGTATATACTTTAGCTCTCCTTTGTCTAAACATGCAAGCATATTGTTCTTGTACTGCTAATAAAAAAGTGACTAAGAAAAATATATTATAGGATTAACTTTTGTAGAATAAATTGATTTTTTGTTTGTTATACTTGTATATGTGACAGCAGTTGATCGTGGAACAATCATTCCTGTTTTGATTTTGACATAAATTTCTTGAGGCCTATTCTGCTTGTGCAAACTGACCTAATATATTGGCAGGCTCAGAATATATTCCTCTCTCACCCTCTGTTCCATCTTTTCCCTTCTCTTTCCACAACGGTTTTCAGTCTATCAAGGATATTATTTTTTTTTCTCCTATTTCTTAAGCTTTTTTTTTTTTATTGGGCTTCTCAACTTCCCTGATTTTTAAAGAGAAGAGAAATGAAATGGGATATATAATCAAGACAGTTTTCAGCTCGCTCGTTTCTCTAACAGACATTTAAAAAGAGATTTTGATGAAGGGGAAAAACAGCTCTACTATGTAACGATCTTTTCTATGGTAATCCACCCACAGGGGCATTTTAATATGTAAATCACGTTATTGTCTCACACATGACAATCTGATGGATTTTAAATTCCTCATTTGTTAAAGTGTAATGAACAGCACAGCACTTTTGCTGTTTTTATTGATGCAATAGCACTTCGTTCACACGTGAAGATATAGTTGTGCCAAGCTACATAAGGTGATACTATTAATGAATCATTTGAGAGCCAGCAAATATAAATAGTAAGGAGCTCATTTCCATAGAAATATGCTCTAACCCCATGCTGGCAACAAAGAGGTGCAGAGACATTTTCATGTCAGCAAGCAGGTGTCCTCTGGCCTGCCCAGCTAAAATAACCCCGTTACTAAAACATACACACATAAGTAAATATGCAGAAACACATATATTCTAATCCTAGAATGACTTCTAGAAGCCCCCTCAAAAAAAAAAACCAGAACCCAAACCAGGCAAAGCTCTATGGACTGATGATGAATAGGTATCAAAGCTGTGGCAAAAGAAACACACTCTTCCTCTTATACACTGTTCTTCTTTAACAACTCCCAGGTATATAAGTAAACACAAACATAATGAATCTAAAGAAGAGATAAAAATAACTGGAGTATCTCTTGAAAGTTGCTGCAAATATACTTTGGCATGTGTTTATTTGGATGGAATTTTCTTTTTCTTCCCTGTGTCTTTCGGAGGGTATACAGCATATTCTTTTTTAAAGATGCAAACATGAAAAACACAGCCTCAAAAATTGTGTGTATGTTATATTGTGATCTTAAAAACACAACTCTATTTTCTATAAAGGGCAGAAGTCTCAATACTGCTAGTATCAGCAGAAATGAAGGGGTACAGCGTCAAAACAAGTCTCCTATTGACCTTATATCATCTAAACCTTCAAACGTTAGAAAACATAACAAAACACAACAAAACAAAAGACCTCTCACCAGATCACTGAAACAGTGAGATTTATTTTAAAAATATCAAGACCATTTAAAGATCATGAATAAAGGTCACTTCTTTGTACTGTCACCACCTTTTCATACACTACAATTGACCTACGAAAGATGGTCTAAATGGTTTCAAAAGTCATAGCATCTTTCCCAGGTTCCTTTGCAGGCCACTAGGCTTTGCGTAGAAGTTGATGGATGATAATTCACTACTGCTTCTGTATTTTTCACTCTCATCTCGCAGACTTAGGAGTGTGAATATTTGAAGTGTGAAGTGTAAATTTGCAAAAAAATGCACATAGACACTTTTCCACAATACTTTAAACAGCCATAGCAGTGTTACCATGAAACAGGTATCCCAACAAAATTGAAATCTGGAGAACTTTAATGGAAGGCAAAAAATACAATTCTCAGATGGATTATCAAATCTTTTGCAGCTTTCTCTTACAACAGAAGGGAAACAACTAAACTGCAGAAAAATAGTGGTTTACTGATATTAGGACTTTGTTATAAGTACCAGGGAAAAGGGCACAAAATAGAATTTTATTGTGCTTTTAAGCAGCATCTAACAAAACAGAATTGATCATAACTGGAATAATACTGTACAAACGCTAAATGAAGAAATTAACATACACCACAAGAGTTGTATGGCACATTAAATAGTACTACATATTTAAGATTACTATCTGCAGCTGGTAATTCTTAAACATTTCAAACTGCAGCATCATCACCAAAGCTTATATTTCCACTGGATGCCACACTAATCCTCAAACTGGGTTTTGGGGTTTTTTAAAACATTATGCATTTTATTATTTAATTGCAGCTATACATAAAATGGTATGTTAAAGAGAGGGAAAAGTGTCATACCAGGAGCAGCCAAAACTTGGCAACTGTATATTTATCTGTACCCTAACAGTTACTTTTCCAGTTTTTTTTTCCTAAACAGACACTGCACATACAACAACCACTCCATGCCACTGAATGTCTTCTGCTTTCCTGCAGTCTTGCATTTCTTTCTGTTTTTCCACGTGCTTGCAGTTACTGAGGTGAAAGGAGGTCTGTTTCTTAATGGATGTCATATTTTCGGTTAGGGTCAATCTAGAAAGTAAGCAGTGCTAACTGTGCTCTAAAAATTAAAAGTATCATGAAAAAAAAAATCCCACAGACTGCACGGAGTAAATTGATTATTTTTTTTTTCCCTGCTCCAGGAAGTTAAGTAATTTTGATATTTCCTTCTTCTCCTAAGGAATGAAAATTTCAGTAGTGACACCTAAAATTAGGTGAGACAAGTCTCACCTCTGCGGACACAGAAAAGATTCTGTCATGGTTCAGCTCCAGCCAGCAGCTGAACACCATGCAGCCTCTTGCTCACTCCTACCCTGTCGGGATGGGGAGGAGAATGGGGAGACAAAGGCAAACCGTGGGGGGGTTGGGGTAAGGACAGTTTACAGGGACAGCACAGGAAGAGGGAAATAACAACAACAGGAGTTAGAACAGAACATACATGACGATGATAACACAAAGCAACTTACCAACCTGACAACCAACCAGACGCTCAGCCCACAGAGTTAGACCATCCCGGAACCACATGGAGCCACCCCTCCTTGACTAGCCCCCTTTTATGGTAAGCATGACACCCCATGGCACCACATACCCCATGGGTCAGCTTGGCTTGTGGTTCCTTGTGAAAATTAATTCTGTTCTAGCCAAAACCAGGGCATTACCCACCACTTATTCTATATCAGCTGCATCATGCCCAGATCCTACACTTCCAGTCAATCACTACCACATTTCCCATCTTTGAGATAGATAGATATATATATGCATATATAGATATCATTCCCTTAGTCTGTGGGCCATCCTTCTAAAAGGTACAGCCCTCAGAGAATTATTAATATAGTATAGAATGATGTTATTTTAAATATTAATTTTAAAATAACTTGTCATTTTAGAGAAATGCTAGATACACTTGAATGTACTTACATGACAAGTATGAGATGATAATGCAACTTAAGCTTCATAGAAGTATTTTTCAAATGAGTAACTTCATTAAAATGATTTGGGGTGATATACTTTTCACCTCATTTTTTGACATCTGTGGTGCAGACAACTACAGCTGAATCACTCACCTGAAATTCCATTTTCAGTCAAAGAAGAAAAATAGTCATTTGAAGGCACAAAGCTTTTGACCTGTTTTAGAAAGTGATGATTCATACCCTACAAATGCCTATTTCTCTTCATAAAGGGAGATTAAGATGTCTAACTTGGATGTAGTCCTTTACATTCTATACTTACATTCAGTGAGCTGGCTCCCATCCCTTCTGCAAAATTCAGTAGTGTATGTTTTGCTGTTTTTTTTTTTTAACCTGGAGAATTAGAGGTCTGAAAAATAGTCTGTGGGTTTAGTTGCATATCTCTAACAGATAAGAGAGACTATTTCCACATTTCTGTGCAAGGTAGGGGAGTACAGGGGAATGCTGTATACATGTGCATATATAATTCCCAGAGATGTCTTGGATTTTAATTTATCTGGACTTAATTTCCCTATGAGATGGTTTGAACATAGAGATTCTCAGAAAGTGGTATATATTTTTTAATTCTTCTGGCCTACCAAGCACATCAGGCCAGATTCTTTTCATTCATAATTTGTTTCCTGATCTCCTAAACAGCACTGCATGACACTTTTGCTTTTATGAACAGGAAGACTTCAGAAAACTCATGTTGTCCATTTTTGATAGGCATTTTTTAAAAAGGAACTCCTTCCAGTGCTGAAAGAAGTAACCTTCCAATTTTACATTATAAAATGTACCTGTATAGTGATATTGTACTGTAATCATAAAAACTTCATGCTTAAGTATGTTCTTTACAACCAACCAAAGGCAACCAGACATGTCAAATTTGTCAAATTTCTAAAACCCAATATTTTTGTACTGTGTCATCCTTTAGTGTAAGCAGATAGTCCATACAGAAGTACAAATATAGGAGAAAGTGATTGTGATGAACATTTTGTTAAAAGGACCATACAGTCAGTATACTACATTGCAGACAAAGAGCAAGGCTAAAACCAAGTGTGAAGATTTATTTATTACTATTACTTGCATTAATTTATTGTTTATTAATAAATACATTTTTTTATTATTATGTATTTATATAGGCTAAATTTCCATTTCCTGCTTAAAGCAAATCAAAACAAAACAAACCCTCTATTTTCATGGTAAAGAAGACAATCTGTCCTTTCCAGAATAATACATTAATATTGATACATAGGATTATTTTCTGTGACATTTCTCTGTAAAGTACAGTCCTCGAAGAGTTTATTATCATTTTATATCGGTTTGAACATGAGTTGGGTTTGCCTTGCGAACCCCCACCCACGGTCTGCTTGAATTTAAAAAAAAAAATTGGGATGATATAATTTTGTTAATCTCTTTTACACACCAGTATGCATATTATTCAGAATCAATAAATCCTATGTGCTTAAATTTCACTCATATTCATATACTTAACTTGCTTCTAGTTAGCTTGTCCAACTCTTTTTATGTCTGGTTTTATACATAGAATATTTTCATTTTGCAAATAAGTTGTCTTCTAAATTATTTTATTTTTTCTTTTTTAATGTGAAATGTCTCTGATTCAGTTAAAAATATTCAGCAATGTTTTCCCACGGGAGTAATCATTCACCTCACAATGAAAGAACAGTGTCATATTCTCAGTCAAGATCCTAGAGCACTGAATGTTTTATCAGAATCACTACTTTTGGTACATAAAAGGAGAAAATATTTATCATAGACTTTTGGCTCTTCTCTCTTGTACAACTAAAACTATGAATGTTGTGTTAGAATTGGTACAGCACTGCCACTAAGTACTGGAGCTGCACCTAGTACAGTAGTGTATGTTAAATAAGTACCATTCATTACTTCCCCACAGACAAGGAATTTAAAATCCATCAATTCCTCACATGTGAGGCAGATTGCGATTTACATGTTAAAGTGCCCCGGTGAATTGATTTGCATAGGAAAGACTTCTGGGGCACTGAAACAAAGGATTAGTGAGCATGACAAGAGTGCTATTAGCATAGAGAATACAGATTCTCCTACAACACACCCTTCAAACAATGTAAATATATTCACCATGATTATATAGATCTTGGTGGGTTTCCTGGCCAGAAAAAAATCGAAGGTCTTGTCTCAATAGCAGCAAGTCTAAAGACATAACACCAGGTGAGCCTCTAAGCAGAGTCAGATGCTGCATATGGTGGTCTGTAGACAGGCCCTTCTTACTGCCAGCTCAGCTGGACTTTGAGGTTTGCTTCAAGTGGTAAAATATAAACATTTACATCTGAGCTAATCTCCTAGATTTCCTTTTGTTGAAAGTGTATGGAAATAGGAAGTTAGTGCTGTGTTTCATCTTATCCTAAGACAGACCTCTAAAATAAGTAGAATTTCCTCTCGCTATAACTGCGTATTTCTCATCACTTCTTTTTTTTCTAACAGAAAACCACCATAGAGACAGTTGCCTAAGCTTCTATTACAGATAATGCAGAATTCATTAACACACTCACTGGAGCCTTTTGAGCTTTCCACCATAAGACAGATACTTGTAGGTACTTGCAGTCCAAACCTGAACCCCTGTGTTGTAGATACCTGCAATAAATCTTGACAGACTAAACAAAACCTTGTGGCATTATTTGGCTCTGTGATGTATTCTTCCTCTCTAATAACTAGCTCCAAGAGGGAGCAGATTTGCTGCATGTCATATCTGTTCGTCTTGGGTGCCTGGGGAATATCAAATGGCATGATATTTGTGTTTTGGCACCTAAGTCAAGTTAGGATCACACTTTGTGATGAAGTAATAATGAGACATTCTTTAAACTATTTAAACCGGGTGAAACAGAGGACCCCCGCAGAACTACCAACCTGTGAGGCTCACCTCTGTATCTGGGAATATCACAGTACAGATCTAGAAGCTATGCTAAGGCACACTCAGGGCACGGCCTCAAAAGGGGCAAGTCTTGCCTAACAAACCTAGTCACTTTCTGTGATGGACTGACTACATCAGTGGATATGGGAAGAGCTATGGATGTCATCTATCTGGATGACAGATAGCCTTTGACATGGCCTTTGACATGGAGTCGTTGTCACCCTGCTCTCTAAATTGGAGACATATGGATTTGAAGCATGCAGTGTTTGGTGAATGACAAATTGGCTGGAAAGTCACATCCAAATTATAGTGGTCAACAGCCTATCCCTTCTGAAAAGTTTCCAGCCATCCATTGCAGCAGCCTAGCTGCGTGACTCTTCCCACCATATTTCTATGATGGCAACTATATTATAGCTTTACTGATTGTTGCCCACACTGCATGCACTTGTGTAGATGCACTTCAGTTGGGCAGCTGATCCCATCACCTTTTTGAGGGGGCAAGTCCTAATTCCTACCTGACCTTCTGTGGTTTCTAACCCATCAATATTTTTGCCTTTGCTGTTACATGTTACATCTCCTACCTTCACTGAGATGGCAGACCAAAGTGAGCTCACTTTGATCCCTTTCCCCTTCAAATATAGTTTAAAGCTTTTAAAGCCAACCGTACTCTGGTCTGCATCAAAAGAAGAGTGACTAGCAAGCAGGTCAAGGAAGGCAATTCTTCCCCTCTACTCTGCTCTCATGGGACCCCACATGGAGTACTGCATCCAGCTCTGGAGTTCTCAGTACAGAATAGACACAGACCTGTTGGAGAGAGTCCAGAAGACGTCCACAAAAATGATCAGAGGGACAGAGCATCTGTCCTGTGAGGGAAGGCTGTTAGGGCTGTTCAGTCTGGAAAAGAGAAGGATCTGGGGAGACCTTATCATGACCTCTCATTACTTAAGAAAGATTGGGGGGACAGACTTTTAATTAGAGATTGTAACAATAGGACAAATGGTAATGGTTTTAAACTAAAAGAAGGTATTTTTACGAGAGTGGTGAAACTCAGGAACAGGCTGTAGATGCTCCATCCCTGGAAGCTTGCCCATCATGTTGGATTGGACTTTGAGCTACTTGGGCTAGTTGAAAATATCCCTGGTCATTGCAGAGGCATTGGACTAGATGTCCTTTAAAAGTCCCTTCCAACCCAAACTGACCTGTGATTCTATGAAACAGTTCTTCTCCACCCAAGGAATGTTATCTAGTACATAATGTGCAGTAAGGCTTCCTTATTATTTGTAGAGTTCAGTGAAGTCTGTGAAGGAAATATAGAGGAAAAAGCAGCCAACTTCTAATGTACACAAAAGTTTCAAAAGGTGTGAATATTTTCCTACCATGCCACATGGCTGCTAAATTCAAGAAGACAGTTGCTGGCTATGTGAAATAATCCATGAAATCTACAGATTATTTCTTTTAGGCAATTTAACTGCTCATCATGAGTGTTTCTACTTTCTTTTATGCTTTTACATATGTGAAATAAAATACTACTAATATAATACTTCTCAATTATGTCCCATTTTAGTACAGCTTTAGTGATATCCACTTGACTTTCAGTCTAACTGATTTTATATTTTACCTTTATGTGGTGGGAATATTCTAATATAATGCTCTATAAAAGTAGACTTTTTGTATACTCCACAGAAAGTTACAGCGCCCATGGTAATGGCTGCATGGTTTTATTTGTATCTTTCTAGTCTTGCTCTTTCCACAATCCTTCTTGATGCAAATGTGTTCTGCGTATTTTTATTTGAAATTTATATAACATCTGGCCTGAAAAGCCTTTATAGATCAAGTATTTAAAATTGCAAATTATTTCCAAGGCCTTCAACAGCACAATAAGCACTTCCCTGCGATAGATAACACACAAGCACAGAGTAAATAAAACCGAGACCTACAGCCAAAACATCCAAATGATGAGTCTTAAAGAGGAGACTGCAAAGTGCTCACAACGTCTGTCTTTAGTATTACCAACAGTAGTTTGCGTAGGCTTTGTCTAGTCAGTAAAAGAAGAGGTTTCTTCTGTAGATGATTCAGAGCAAAAACCTAATTTTAGATGCTTGTAATCAGCCCCTTCAAAACTCCTCCACTGCACTGTCTCTAAAGGCAGCCTTGATAAAATAGTCTCACTAAGGTGGTCAGGGAAAAGTAACCTTCAGGCTGTAGGTTACCATTTGTGGGGAGGCAGAAATTAATTGACGGTCTTTGCACACTTTCATGTTATACTGATTGAAAGTTCATTCTGGACTTTACCTAACCCAGCTTCTGCTGTCTCTGGCCCAAGAGGTCTGAGTATTAAATGGCATTGATTCTTCCTATAGAGATAAAAGACTGCAAATAAATTAACATTAAAAGGGATATGCCCTTGAGAAAGGCATTGTCAAAACATTGAGTTAAAGAATATCAGCTTTAAAAGATTTGGCTGAGGTTAGCGCTCTTGATGTCTTAGTATTGTGGCACTGACTGCAAAAGTGAAATTCTTTGTCTTCTGTAACATACTGCCCAAGGCACTAACGCTACCAGGATTTAGAACAGTCCCACCAAAGTCAGGTTATTTCAGGGTTAGGTCCCTGTTATCTCCTTTTTGAAATGATGCTGCATATCCTTATATACTGCTGTTGTTCTGTTTAACTGCAAAAGTATTTTTTATAAACCCAAGAATGTAGTTATCTAATGGGCATTTGCAGATGCTGCACAGTGAATCGTTTGACTATATTAAAGATTCTGTTGTTGAATGTGCGAGAGGAGTTCGGGAAAAACTTTATATTCATTAAGTTATATGAATTGCCTATTGCAGATGGAAGATTTTTAGCATACTTATTTTTTATTTGAAAACAATAAAAATTCATTTCTCTATTGCTTTTCCTCTATTTAGAACACAAATTAATTGAGGTCATGTTTCTGTTAGAGGAACACAGTCATATTTCTAGGAAAAACACCATGAAAATTTAATCTGTGTCTGAGAGACTTTTGACCTTTCAAACTTGCAGGGTATTCATTATTCCTATTTTATTTTATGTTGTGAGTCCTCACATTCATCTGTTCTCTTTAAATATTTACATTGTAACTTCTCTGGGTAAAGTACCAGGTACTTAGCTCACAGATAATGCTTATTATTTGTGCTGCTGCCCTCCTTGAACATTTTCCATTTTGTCAAGGGGTCTTCCACAATTATAATTTGAAAAAAAAAGTTCATCTTGAATACTGTTTACTGGCTATATGTTATAAATTATCTTTAATAATTACTTCAAAGAAGTATGAAAAATAACTTACTGAATGCAATTCCAACCTTCCATTTTTAATATGTTAGTCTCACCTTCCCATTTTTCCCTCTATGATCATTCACTTTCTTCTTTCTGAGGAAATAAATCTAAGTCCTCCAACCTCATTTATACTTTATATTTCATATTTTATTTATAATCTTTGTTTCAATTGCCTTTACTGGTAATTTATTCCACTTGTTCATTTATCTTTTTTTGAAACACATTAATTCTGTCCAAGTTCCTTAAATTTCCTAGTTTGTTTATTATGTCTTGTTATATCTTCTAGAGTTTAACCCCTTCTTAGCATAAAGGTCTGTGTCTATGTTCTGAATTGTTCCTTTCTCCTCTACTCACAATTCTGTATTTCCCTTTCATTCTTTTCTATTTTGTATTCAGGTATTTTCCAATGCTTATTAGATCACACTGAACAACAGTCTTATAGCATTACAAAAAGGGCTACTTATGTTAATTATGTAGGGCATGGTTTGAGTGGATTTCTTACCAATGATTTTTAAAAGGCCTAAAGTTCTAAAACAGAATACTGCTCAAGGTCTGATTATTTAAGTTGGTATCCTCTTTAAAGCACTGAAATTGTAGATACAGTACAGTTGCTAACCACAATATTCCAGATTGTTTTTTGAGATGCTGTCCTTATTCAACAAATAAAATTGTATAAAACTTTTCCTTCATTTGTGTTCTTTTACTATATATTCTTTGATTCTTTTCTAGGTTCCTGGTTGGCCCAAGACATAGTATGTAGCAATAAGTTTTCACATCAGTTCATCTAAAGGATTTCTGGTTTCCTTTTTGAGGTCCTACATGGAATTAATATTCTCTGGATTCAGCCCTCTAAAAGTAGTCCTAACTGGTCACTCATATTCCTTCATTAATGAGTGGGAAAAGACAGGAATTACCACACAGAGACAGGAATCTTCCTGTCCAAACACAGGTGCCTAAACTGGGGATAGGTATATACAAATAAAATAAGCAATGCACAGGATCTTTTTTGGGCACTGGAACCAGACCTTCGGTGTTATTGATCTGCTCAGACTTTGCCTGGCATTTGGGCAATGCCAGCCACCACTTTCCCAAATAGATCTTAGGCACAGCTCAGGAACTAGAGTTTACTGGAAACTATTCACAACAGGTATGTCACACAGGGGGAGGGGGGGATCTCACATGGTTTTGGGAGACACAACAGTTTACTCACAAAGATATAGGGAATTATACACCACCCTGCCATTCATCCTCAATTCTGATGAAAGTTCTCACAAATGTAGCCTAGATGTATAAACTTTAAATTACTTGAGAAAAATATTATCTTGTGGGCACATTTTGCTTTACAATCACAATTACACAGAGCCCCCTCTCCATGAAAGTGATTGCTAAATTGACAGCAGGACTTTATTTTAAAAATTTCTGTTTTCTTTAATGAAATTTAATGAATGAAAGCTAGCGTACCAGCAACCAAGGCTGAGATTCACCACATGTGAATTCAGTTACTAAATGAACAATCCAGGATCAAAGATGAGTCTCTACATATAACAGGTAAAGGTGTGCTAAATTATTTTGGTACTATGCAGTCAACTTTAGCCTATAGACCACCGTGTGGAAATATTTCTAATATGGTAGTTTTATATTTTTAATAACTCCACAAAAGCAAAAAATGTACCAAGCACAGTTTCTCCTCTTTGGGCACATCCCAGAGCTGGTTGTGATGACCTTTCATCATTTAACAATTGGTAATAATATTCAAATGGGAAAATATCCTATTTAACTTTCTTATTTTCTTATATGTGAGAAGATGTCGTCAGCTGTGGAAAGCAGATGGATCAAAATACTTTACTAGCTTTTTTCCTTTGTATTTTACTATAGAAAGATGATAACTCTTACCAAAAGCTGAAATGCACAGAAATTATTATAGAATTTAAATAATAGCAATTCTACCTTGTCTCTGTAATTTTTCAGACTCTTTTTGTTACGTCTTGCTAATGGCTCAGAGTCTTCTTTTTTTCCCCACTTTGTTGATACAAATATCACAATACTACATTTTCAAGGGGGGTGGGAGGAAAAAATACTTTTAAGAAAAAGCTAAATTTCACAATACACAAAGTAAAATCAAATAAAAAATTCAGGTGAAGGGACAGACTTTCAAAGGGTTCAATACACAGCAGGTTTACTTGAGAAAAAGCTTTTTTAAAAATTCACTTATTTAGGTGTTGTAGTAGGAGATACCAAGTTTGAGGTATTTTGAAACTTGGTGCGTTATTTATGCTTACTATAAGAACATGAGAAATACCTTAAAACACCAAAGGCTCACCTTATCCAGTACTCAAACTGTTGCCAACAGCAGTTGCTAAGGGACTAGTATAAGAAAGAGAGTACATAAGAGTGATCTCATCTTAGCTGGGTCTTCCTAAATGTCAATGATTTAGGGCATTCCTTTTAGGAGCACTATACTGCAGGTCCCTTAGCATGAAGTCACTTATACAATCAGACATATACAATGCAATTGGTTCTACAGCAGCAGCAGTGTATCCTCCAGCAGTAAGAAGCTGTCCAGAAAAGGAGGATTCTGAAGGGAAGCATAGTATTGGTATTGGCTGAAAATGCACAAATATCTGGATTAGCTGCACTGTTACATGTTGCCTTTTCCCTATTTGGATTTATTTTGCATGTAAGTATATTTATTATGAGTTTGTCTTCTTGTTTTATGAATGTAATGGAAGCTTTATATAGTTCCAGGTCAACATCCTAATCCTTTCTTCTTTATTCTACTGGAATATTTATGAAACAAATTCTGGGTTGGTTTTTTCTGGGCAGGGAAAGAAAAATGAAGAAATTAATTCATCCCAAATTAATTAACACAATAAAGAACAGATCCTTCTCTACAAATGAGGAAGATTAAGAGGTACTTTTTCAGGCACTTATTACCAAGCCTTCCTTGTCAAGAATTAGATTTATAGGCCAGAGTTAAGGGAGTATCCATGTAAATATGGACACGTTGACAAAATTCTTTTAAAAAAGAGGAAAAGCAAATTTATGGACTCCAAGCACAGCTTCCTTAATAACTCAACAAGGGACTGACTTTGTTTTGCTTTTACTAGCTCCTATGGGGTATTTTATGGACAAGTGTCACATCTCAAGTGTCTGATCCCAAGACATAGATTAATTTTAGATGCACCTTTTATTCTTTGTGGCTGCTAAGGCAATATTCACTATTAGTTTTCATTACCATGGAGATAAATGACTTACTGTGGTGGCAAGAGCCTTGTATGGGGGTATTAAAGGGGCTTGGGTCCAGGGATTCTTTCATTTTTGTGTAATAAAGAAAATAATTTCATCAATAAAACCTTTGTAAGAAACCTCTCCCTCATAATTTGAGTCACTCTTGTTCTTGCTTTAATCTTGTGAATATTTGGGTTATTTTCCCTTTCCTTCCTTTCTTCCTTTTGTCACTCAGCCTGCACACTCCACAATGCTGACTCAAACCACAGGGAAGGGCAGACAGTCTATTTATTAGTATTGTACATTGGTCAGGCACAAGATCCTAACAGCATATTATCTGATAGAACGCCAACAGAAACAAAGATAATAAAACATTTGATCGTAACATTGCCTTCAAGATGAACGGTTTAGGATTCAGAGACAGGAGTTTCAGACAAACAATCCCGTACTGAGACTGTCAATAAAGAACAAAAAGCAAAGGCTGTTCAGTTTATATTAGCTCTCTTTCTTAACACTAAATTCAGGCACCTTACATCAGATCTTCAAGCTAGAGACCTCACCATCTGTATATTCAGCAAAGAGAGTACCACATTTTCCAAAAATACAGTAAAAAATAATTGCTCAAAAGTTTCTTCTAATACGTTCCAGATGTAGAAGTCATGTGTAGATCCTGAAACCAGGTGCTTCCAACCAGGAAGTGTGGCAGAGGACTTTACAGCACTCAGTTGAGGTCTATTTTGTTTGGTATTTGAAAAAATGTACTTCTGCAATTTGGCTCTGGCCAAGAAGGTACAAAGTTGGAATGGTTATGTGGTAGGTTGACCTTCGCTGGATGTCAGATGCCCACCAAGCTGCTCTATTAACCCACTCCTCATCAGGACAGGAATGGGAGAAGAAGATGGAAAAAATCTCGTGGGTCAAGGTAAAGCAAAATCAAAGGTCTCATGTGGAAGTGAAGGAAAACAAAAAAATTATTTTATACTTTCCATCAGCAGGTGATGTCTGGCCCCTTCCTGGGAAGCAGGGCTTCAGTAGGTGTAGAGGTTGTTCCAGAAAATAAACTTCATAATATCACGTCCCACATTTCTCCCCATTTCTCTCAGCTTTTTATTGCTGAGCAGATATCATATGGTATGGAATTTCCCTTTGGTCAGTTGGGGTCAGCTGTCCTGGCTCTGTCCGCTCCTAAGATTTTGCCCATCACCAGCCTGCTGGTGAGGGGGGATGTTGTAGACACAGCCTTGGTGCTGTGCCAGTATGGCTCAGCAGTAGCCAAAACCCTGATATGTTACCAACAACTTTCTAGCTACCAACACACAGCACAGGGCTGTGAGGGCTACTGTGGGGAACATTAACTCCATCTCAGCCAGACCCAGTATAAGCTGATATTGGGGAAGTTACTGTACGTACTATCCATCCTTTTTCTCATGTCATTCACACAGTCAACTTCCTCACTTTGGAGTTCAGGCATTACCATATTAACCATGAACAAAAACCCTGAATGAACAAAAAGAACCTGGAGCTAATGTTAGATGTCCTGTTCAAACAGTACTGAGCCTATGTATGTCTACTCAGGATTTATAAAGAGTAACTTGGTGCAGCTCAGCATAACGGATAATGGTCAGGAGCCAGGATTGATGGCAGCACAAGGCTGGTGACAAGCACTGCTCTCCACACCCACGTATTTAGTTATGGTCATACCTGTATCAGAACAGACTGCAACATGATGTGACATATCAATAGACGTGCTCCCACCACACGTATCTTTAGATTATATTGAAAGTCCCTGAAGAGTAATACCTCTAAGTCCTCCAGCTGCAATGGTATGCTTGTGCATTTCCCAAGAACAAGGCTTCCACTGAAGGCACAATAAAGCCTTTGGACAAATCTTCATTAATAACGAGAATTAAAAGGGGATTTGTCCTGTTTCCACACTAACTGTGGATAAAAGCATATAAATACAGGAGGGATTATAAAAGAAATCTACATTAATCCCACGATTAGCTCTATGCCCTCCAACCCCCACCTCCTATATTGAGGGTTATGCCCTATAAAGCAGCAGATCTGTTACAGTGAACAAAAAAAAAGAGGACAGAATAGTCATTGCAGGTCTTTTTTCAAAGCACTGGGATTTTTGGTCAGGTTTGTTTTAAATGTAGTGTACAACACCAAAATGCTCACAGGTATTACATTCAGAAGTATACTTTTGCTCCATGGAAATTATGTCATTTGTTCCTAAAGCATGACACAGCAAAGCAAAAAAATTAAAATCAATAACAAAAATGGAAATCTTTCAGAACAAGTAATAGTAAAACAAAACTTTAGAAATCTCCTTTTAAGTGTACAACACAAAATCAATTTGCCATGACCCTGAGAGCCAGCTATTCTTGCCCTTGTGACAGCAAAAGAAAAAAAGAAAAGAAACAAATTAAAGCAGTACATAACAGTCTTTTGCTTCCCAATGACTTTGGAGTGCTTTTGAGCTAGGAGAACATTTAAAGCAAGCTTTTGAATTTTTATCAATACCGTCTTATAATATTTTTTTAGTGTCTGACACAGCATTAACCTTCTAGTACATCTGTCACTTTTCTCTACTTTTTTTTTGTATAAAGATTGTTCTTTAGGTAGGCTGTAGTCTCAGAACCACTCTTGCACCTGCAGTTATCCTACGTCCCGTGTTTATATTCTGTCCACCTAATCCATTATTATTTGCTTATTATTCTTCCTTCTCTATATTTATCAAGATCTGCATCTGAATAATAAGATCTAAATTTGAAGACAGCCAGACAATATTAAAATATTCATACTGGCCAAGAGGATTGATTTTATTTGAGCAATATACTGGATTTTTTCAAAGAAGAGACAATAGCAATGTAGTCCTCAGCAATCATGAAAAAGCAATTTTTAAGCAACTGTCTCAACATTTCTGGTCTGCTTTTGTGTTCAGCTGAAATTTCTATTAATCTCTTTCCTTAAATTATCTGAACTGAAGCATTCAGGCATTCTTTCATAAAATGTTCATTCCCCTGCAATATTTCCAAAAGAAGAGCCTAATAGAATGCACATGTGAGAGATATGAAGACAACGAGTACTAAATTTTTATTTCCTAAAGAAAAACTTAAATACAGCTTCTTAACCAGCACTGCAAATATAGTTACTGTAATAGGTGTCAAAAACACTATGATGTTTCTCTCCCCACATCAGCACTGATACTGCATTTAGAAATCCTAAATAGAAAAATCCTATTTTCCTGTTATAAGGTCAAGATACATCAAGTTCTTGCCAGTAAAAGAAGATCTTTAGCATTCTATTGGAATGTTAATATATCTAAAACCTCTGAGACTCAATAATGTGATCTTTCATGATGATTTACTGCAGACAAAACTCTTGTGCAGCTCCAGCAGCACTTTAAAACATAAGATTTTGGTAAGTAGAAAAAGATTTTCAAACTGAAGTAACCATATGAAAAGATTCAATCTAATGTCACTGAGTTTGGAAACCTGTGTTCAAAAAAAAACCAACATGCAGAGTGTTCAAATATAGTATCAGATCTCTCCCACACAGATATGGTAAACGTGAACTTCTTGCATCTTAATATGCTTCAAAAGCGCAGAACATTTTTTATAGTTACAAATAAGATGCCAAATAAAAGAAATTCCTAAAGTCTCTAACCCTTTTTCCATCCTATCCTCTTCATATTTACTCATCATCTACTCTGAACTGTGAACAAAAATATCAGATCTACAAACTACAATCAGAATTCCAATAAAGGTATCAGATTCCTGTGTTTTTGATCAAATAAAATATGTGCATAATTTCTGCAGTGAAATATGAAATCCCCCTTCCAACGATGTAAAGTTTGAGCCTGGTAAGGGACTAAACTAGAAGCAGTAGCAGGTGTTTGCAATCCTGGATTTGTTAATGCTGAGGGTTAATAACCACAGGTGGTAAATACATAAAAAAACCCAACCCCCAAAAAACCTTAAGCATTCAAAATTGAACATTTCCAATTCTTTTACTGAAACATTTTTGAGAAAGTGCATCAGAAATGATCTTTCAGATACCACAAATATACAATTTCAAGCTTAGAATATAAACATAGGGAACCTGACACTTTTCTGATAAGCAATGATGTTATAGCTCTGTGGATTTTGGAAAACAGCTGATTGTATTTTCTAAAATAAAACTCATTTATGAGTAATCTTAAGCATGCATCACTTTGCAAAACTACCCAGTTTAGGTCTGGTACTTCTCCTACTCACTATCTCACTAAAAGCTTTATTAACTCAATGGTTGTTGGAATAAATTCTTTAGGATTGTATCCAAATGACTTCTAGTCACCTAGTACTGTGTTACCACACAGACCCGTGGTAATGAATAAACACATCAAAGCAAAATCTTGGTAGTCAGTGATATGTTGGGGCTTTTTAGCATCAAAAAATTTTATTTAATTTTAAATGTATTTCCAAAGTATATTTCTTTCAGACTGACAGTATCCAAGTCATGTTTCCCCTGTTTCCCTTGCTATGCACTCAGACAATACCGAGGCCCAGAATAGGCAATTCTCTCCATCCCATAAGTAACATGTTTAAGGGCCAGTATCTTACAACCACATAGGCTATAAATGTGAGTTTTACACCATGGAAAAGGGGACTCAACTTCTCATAATGGAAGGTCAGGCAACATCAGGCCATAAAACAGTGACATTATTATGTATAGAAAAGCTATTTTACAGAAGGTAATTTTTAGAGGCTTCAAAAATTTATTAGCTATCATTTTCCTCTTCCTCTGTAACCCATGCTCTGGAGGGCATGGTAAAGAAGCCAAGCTGACTCAAAGTAGAAGGGCATGAAAAATAATAATAATAAAAATTATGAACTAAAATATTTCTAAAACTTTCTCCTTTTCTTTTTTTTTCTATTTCCAAATGCACAGCATAAACAACATATATAATAGTATAGTGTGGTCTGTAAGATTTATGGCATATGATAATGGAGTAATAAGAGCAGCTAAATTCTCAGCTGGTAAAAATAGTTGTAACCATTGTAGCCAATATATACAACTCAGGATCTTTCCCTTTTTTCTGCTCCTCCCAGCTATAAAAACAGATATGCTGGCCCCTGATATACATAGATTAAGTAACATTAGTTATTTACGGGGTTACACAGTTCTTCTTGTTCTTGTTGTTGTTCTTGCTGTTGTTGTTGTTGTTGTTCTTCTTCTTCTTCTTCATTATTGTTGTTGTTGTTGCTATTATTATTATAATTATTATATTAAGGAGGTATTTGTGAGAGCTGCCTATCATTTAAACACCACTTCTTCCAAGCCCAGGACTGGTGCATCCCTTTGAGTAAGAAATCGGGAAAGAGAGGCAGAAGACCTGTGTGGATGAGCAGGGAGCTAATGAGTGAACTCAAAGGGAAGCAGAAGGTCTATGAATTTTGGAAAAAGGGTCTGAACACCTGGGAAGAATACAGGGATGTTGTCAGGGCCTGTAGGGATGCAACTAGGAAGGCTAAAGCCCGTCTGGAAATGAAACTGGCAAGGGACATAAAGGATAATAAAAAGGGTTTTTTCAGATAAGTGAATAGTAAGAGGATGACCAGGGATAATGTGGGTCCCCTGCTGAACGAGGCGGGTGTCCTTGTAACAGTGGATGCTGAGAAGGTGGAGATACCGAACACCTTCTTTGCTTCAGTCTTCACTTCAAAGGTCCCTGGGGACCCCAGGACACTGGAAGAAAGTAATAGAGTTTGGGAAATGAAGAGCTTCCCTCTGGTTGAGGTGGGGATGGTCCAGGAGCGTCACAAAGGGATTAACACACATAAATCCATGGGCCCAAATGGGATGCATCCACGTGTCCTGAGGGAGCTGGCAGAAGTGATTGCTGAGCCACTCTCTATCATCTTCAACAGGTCTTGGAGAACAGGAGAAGTGCCTGAGGACTGGAGGATAGCCAATGTCACTCCAGTCTTTAAAAAGGGCAAGAAGGAGGGTCCCAGCAACTATAGGACAGTCAGCCTCACTTCTGTCCCTGGAAAGGTGATGGGAACAGCTTGTTCTGGATGCCATCTCCAAGCAATTGGAAGAGAAGAAGGTCATGAGAAGTAGTCAGCACGGATCCACCAAGGGGAAATCGTGCTTGACCAATCTCATAGCCTTCTACGATCTTATAACAGGCTGGGTAGATGGAGGTAGAGCAGTGGATGTCATCTACCTTGACTTCAGCAGGGCCTTTGATACTGTCTCCCATGACACCCTGATAGCAAAGGTGAGAAAGCATGGGATAGATGAGTGGATGGTGAGGTGGGTTGAGAATTGGCTGTCGGACCGAGCTCAGAGGGTGGTGATCAGTGGAGCAGAGTCTGACTGGAGACCTGTGACTAGTGGTGTTCCCCAGGGCATTCAGCTCTAAACTCATGACTATTGAATGTTATTTTATATTCAAGTCTTTATGTATGTATACCCAGATCAAATTTATTATTCATGATTCTTTTTAATTTTCTTTTGGATATTGTTCTTTCGATTCAGAAATTTTAAACAGAGTATCACCAATAAACAGATTATGCAACTCTGCAACTGGACCACTAAACTGAAGAGATTTAAGATTCGCCTACATATATCCTACACTACAATACTGGGAATATCAACTGGTGCAAAGACTCTTGAGCTGGTGCCAATCAAAGACAATGAGCTATCATGTTTCTTGAAGAGTGTATGGAGGCTTAAAATTTGAAAGACTCCTCCTTTTCATGCATAAATTGTTTCCAGAACTAACCTGACACCTGGACACAGCACAACACAAGTGTCCATTAGTATTTTGTGCCATATATGAAACATCTAGAACCTGATCCTCTGTGAGCAAAATTCAGGTGCTTTTGATTTCACTTACAATCTGCAGGTATTAGGATTTCTCCTGACTCTCTCAAGATGGACAACAAGGGATGTCAGGCAATGACAGTCTAGTAATACCTATTTCTTTCAATTGTCTATAAAGGAAGATGAGTTCAGTTATTTCAAGTAAATTAGAAGAATTCTATTGGAAGCAGTCCAAATAGGCAATGAATGAGAAATATTTATCACACCATTTTTCATTTAAAGTCACCTGTGGCAAAGATATTCTCATCCTCAATTCTGTGCCAGACTCACTACAAACACACCAGTCTCTGCAGTGAACAAGGTAGCGGTCTTGCAGGCAAAGTCTGATTAATTTTTCTAGTCTGATTCTTTCATGTAGCCTCAACAACATCTAGATTTGTAGCCAATGAAGCAATGGGACCACCTGAAAAATATCACATGATCCCATATCAAAAGAGTACATTCAAACAGAGATAGATTTAAGATTGTTTAGACACCTTAAATAACACATTTTATAATTTCAGTGCTTGACTTTGCAGCTCTGATATTCTGGTAGTTTAATAACAAAAACTGTAAAAGCAACACTGTAAGATCAGGATTTTCAAATCCATAATTACCATTCTCTAGCAGAATCAAACTGAAAATAAGGACTGTTTTCCACTACAGAGAACTGCAGAGACCAGTCAGAGGAGCCAGCAGGAGAAGTGGGATCTGTAGCTCTGCAGTCCAGATCTTTGTCCCTTGAGCTGTCACACACTGCCATCCCTGCCATCCGTCATTTGGGACACATATCCAAGGGGGAAAAATATACATATATTATGTGTGCTTGCACACACCACCATCAGGGTTTCACAGAGATTGGCTGACACTATGATACCACAATTTTCTCAACCTGTCTCTTGTTCTCAGCAACAACCAAAGCCAGAAGGCAAGGGACAAGGTTCAGCTGAAATATACAGACAGATTTTTTTATTTTCTTTTCAAAGTTAGAAATAGTTCACAGAAGTAAAGACCAAGCATACATTCCTCAATCACACAAAACTGAAGTCAGTAGGATTGAACCTGACAGAGAAAGTCGTGCTGAGGCCTTAACACCATACTGAAGGGAAATAAGTGAAGATGCTGCTTAGGAGATGTGTGAGATTGATGCATATGATGAGATATTCGCCAGTCTTTCTCAATGACCCTTTGTTTCCAGCTTACCACTTATTGCTATGAAAGATTTCTGTATTTATTATGGTTATTCACCCTGAAAACAACTTAAGGCTATTGTACTCTGCCCAGATCAAGCTTTTCATGAGATTAAAGCTTTTAAATACGTCTGCATATTTCCATAATAAACAATATGTTTGTATTTCTGAAAAAGGAAGATAATCTTTGTAAATACTATTAACATGCTTTATTACACTGGTTTTTATACCTATTTTAAATAACTGTTACTTATACATAATGTCGAAAATATTTGGAACTGTGTTTGTGTTTCAGTTCCATCATGGTTCAGATGAAAAATTCTTCATAAAGAAGACTAGAACATTGTTAAAATTTCTTCACTTTTTAAGACACTGCATGATTGTTAAACATATCATTTTGTTGCAGTACATTTAAAGAAAAAAAGATCCACAAATATCTTCAGTATAATCCCATTAAGAGTGGCCATCTGTTTGCTGTCATTATTTTTAATCATGTCTATATAATGTGATGCTGAAATAAAATGCAACACCAAGCCTCAAAACAGCTGACTTAATATGTTATTTAGAAATTCTCCTGCTTGCACCGGCAGTCTTCCTCAAGTACCTTGAAGAAACATGACCAGAGTGCTGCACCCCACTACTATGATGGATTGTCACAGCTTTCTGGAGCAGTTTTGTAGGACTGGCCTAACAACTCACATTTACAAACACATGGGCACATGCAAAAAACAGAGAAAGGATTAATTTCCATACCTATAGCGGTTTTGGCATGAAGACCTCGCACTTCAAAAGGCATGCAATGATCAGATAAGAAATATTTTGAGAAAACTATCTGAACATGACTGATGCAGTTTATTGGAAAGAGTGAAACTGTTAACTTAGCCATGTACACATGCCAGCCAATGGGCTGATAGCAGAGGTTGATCAATATTGTCAGCTACAGAAACACAAACACTTAAAATAATACTAAACAGTTTACATCATTAGGAACACAGGACTGAAGACTCTTGACCCTCTGAATTTACTGTCAGGCAAGCAACAACAACTCCAGAAGATACTAAAGATCTCCTTTACATATTATTTTACTATATTCTATACAATGCTTCCATATATCTAGAAATAAAACTAAACCCAAAACAAAGTTAAACTGTATAATCGAGTTTCAACAGATATGTGTAACACTGACAGTGAGCTAAAACATACCCTAGGCTATTCCCTCTGCCTTCTAGACTCTGTCCCAGAAGACAATGGCTCTTTCTCCTGGTCCAAATCTCCCAGCATCCGCTATCTCCCAGATGTCTTAGAAAATTTTGAATGGGACTGAATAATTATATTCAAGCAACAGAATATAACCCAGTGAGGCAATGTGGGTGGGATATAGCTTACAGCTTGAGAAGACCAAATGTAGTTAGAGATGTACCTCAGGGGTCTGTAGTGGGGCCCATTCTCTTTATTATCTTTACTGATGATTTGGAGGAGGGAATTGAGTGCGCCCTCAGTACGTCTGCAGATGACACCAAGTTGGGGGGGAAGCATCAATTTGTCAGAGGGTAGGAAGACCCTCCAGAGGGACTTGGACAGGCTGGATTAAAGGGCAGAGGCCAATGGGATGATGTGCAACATAGCAAAATGCTAGGTCCTGCACTTTGGTCATAACAACCCCAGACAATGCTACAGGCTTGGGGCAGGGTGTGGCTGGAAAGCTGCACAGAGGAAAAGGATGTGGGGGTGTTGGTTGACACTCACCTGAACATGAGCCTAGCAGTGTGCTCAGGTGGCCAAAAAGGCCAATGGCATCCTGGCCTGTATCAGGAATAGCGCAGTCAGCAGGACCAGGGAGGTGATCACCCCCCTGTGCTCAGCTCTGATGGTGCCGCACCCCAAATACTGTGTTCAGTTTGGGTGCCTCACTACAAGAAAGACATCAAGGCCCAGGAGAGTGTGCAGAGAAGGGCAACCAGGCTGGTGAGGTGTCTGGAAAACAAGTCTCATGAGGAGCAGCTGAGGGAACTGTGGCGGTTTAGCCTGGCAGGCTCAGGGGAGACGTTACTGCTCTCTACAACTACCTAAAAGGAGGTTGTGGTGAGCTGGGGGGGTCAGCCTCTTCTTGAGGATAAGTAATGATAGGATGAGAAGGAATGGCTGCAAGTTGCTCCAGGGGAGGTTCAAGTTAGAAATTAGGAGAAATGTCTTCTCAGAAAGAGTGGTCAGGCATTGGAACAGGTTGCCCAGGGAGGTGTTGGAGTCACCGTCCCTAGAGGTGTTTAAGGAAAGGTTGGATGAGGTACTTAGGGACATGGTTTAGTAAGTAATATAGGTAGTAGGGGGACAGTTGAACTAGATGATTTTGGGGGTCTTTTTCAACCTTAATGATCCTGTAATTCTGTATAAATGTGAACTAGCTGTCCAAGTTTCCATTATAGTCAGTAGTAATCTGTGGCTTGATTCAACAATCCATACACAAGCTGTTTAAGCTACTCTATATTTCTTCCCAGCCTTTCAGAAGGACACAGGTCTATCACAGGTCTTACATTGTATGTTTCAGTCACATGTGGATATCTCAGACACCCTAGGGCACCTTGGAGATGGAGATCTTTATCCTTCATCTGGTCAATATAATCAGAGGAGACTGGGAAGCAATCCAGATGACAAAATGTACGTGACTAGTGTAGGATAAACCTACACTAGCACAGTTTTGTATAGTATTAGTGGCAACCATGGTCCTAAGTCAGGTGTCCCAGGTGGACATAAGAACAACGGAAGCTTTTTGTCTTCTTTATGGCTGTGTGCCCTCTCCTGTGGACAGCATGTATAATGTGTTTTGGTTCCACTGTGCTCTGAAGAACTTCTCAGCATCCTTGACAACTACTCCTTTCACCCTTCAACAAAAAGAAGAGACCAATTTGGACAGTGGAAACATAAATATTCCTTTTTGCAAAGGATGATCTTATTCACTATCTTTTAAGTATGCAGTAGACCTAGTGAAGTGGAAAATCCATTTCTATAGGTTCTGTAGAGTGAAATAGTAATATAAAAAAAATCCTCTACAAAGTTACGAAATTTACCAAGAAATTAGTTTCTTTCTGTTCAAGGTTTAATCCAGTCTATAGAATGTAATAGAGACTCATATCCTTGTTATAGAGATGTTTACAGTTCCTGGCAAAAGTGATCATTCTCTGTTTAATTCTCCAAATCTTTTTCTGTAAAGGTAATTTCATATTCATTCAAATGTTATGCTTCTTTTGCCACCTTGGAAAAGCTCCCACTTTCATGAATTTAACATGGATCCATCAACAGAACCAGAAACTTGAAATTTACATTCCTAATATAAAAGTGCAACGCTATCCTGTCTCATAAACTCCCAGTTGATAATTCATATCTAGTAGTACCCTCATCTTCCATTGGATTGAGATTGTAGTTTTTATGTTTTATTCAGAGAAAGGGCTAAAATTATTTGAAAAGTCCTGTGCTAGAACTCCAGTGGTTTATGTTGTAGAATCACTATGCTAGTATCTTATTCTATTAAGCCAACTCCATTTTAGTCCTAACTTAGCTTTCCAGAATCCAGGAGACATGTCATCTCTTACACAGCAAGTGAAACGTTTGAATTATTTTTGTGTTGCAGCTAAAAAACTTATTTAATCTGTAAACAAATGTGGATTGCAAAGTCAGTAGCACAGAAACTGTCCCTCCTTATGTTTTGGTAGAATGCCAGGCACATAGAAACACATAAATAATACGTAACAATTCTCTGTGTGTTTTGCTCCAAACACAATGACTTTTATGAAGACCAATGTGTTTCAGTCACATGAAAGGCATTAGGGGTGTGTGTGTGTAAATAATTACATTTGGATAGGAACAGAAGAATTAATTCATTAATGATTTGTCACTTTCATTATTAAAGTCTTGTTTATATCAAAAATATTTACATGCATCTTCTGTATATTTTAAAATCAGACGATCCCAGTATAAATCACTACATTCTGTAATCTGAGGAGTATAAAAGATTGAAAATAGATAAGAGAGGGGCTCCAGGATCACTACACAGCTTTAAATGAGTAGACTGTAACTGTAATACAGGGGTGCAAATGATACTCAAGCAGAAGAGAAGTTATATAAAAAAGGTCAATAAACAGTGAAGTGCATTTATACTATGTAAAATTAAGTGTTTCTGTTTGGGGGATCCATCCCTGAGCTAATGACCTTAGTGTTTGGGTTTTTTTTCAGAAGACAAAGGTTCATGCTAAGGTATAGATCAGAGTCATTTGAGCTAATCAGGGTGCCCATGCTCCTATGTACACCTAAGTCTCTCTACTGGTTATAAGGACCGTGTGTGGCAACTGGTTCACCATCAGTGCAGAGGTCAGCCTTTAGAATAACACCCTCCATGCCTGGCTGTAGTAAAAAGAAATAAAATAGACGTCACCAAATATCCATTTTTTAAAAAAAAACCTTGCATGCCTAAAAATATTTTGTGAGGATTCCAGAAGAACTGATCATTTGTATCATAAAGCATTGCTTTATATTAATGTAAAGGATGTGCTGTGAAACTGGTGCTTACTGGCTCCAGTGAACTGTGTGCTGTTAACCACAATTTTTCTGCCAGTGTTCTGCCAATGTTTGGCAGATTGCACTCTTAATGAATTAATAGACGGACATGCTCTGTAGTTTCTTGAGCAAATATTTCAGACTCTGCCATATCAAATTCAATTTGGGTAGCAATTAATAATAGCTTTCTCTAAAGTTAGCTCTGATTCTAATAATACTCACTCACTTTTGTGAGAGAGAGATGACTTCTTCACAAATTGGTCTTCAATAATTTCAACAGATTTGTTGTTATGCCCATAACTAAAAAGTAGTTTCTGTGAACTTGCAATACATTTATTTCTAGATTCCCCTCCTTTCTCAGAGTATATGTGAAACATTCACCTTTCCACTACTGTGTTCCTTTTTTTTCTCCTTTAGGTTTCAAATTATTGTTCATGTAAGGTGAATCCAAGATAACTATACCCTTGTCCTTGAGGAAGAACATTTTGTAGATACTTCTAAGCAAAAAACTCAGTTTTGTTAAAACCATTATGAAGTCACTGATTGTCAAAACTAACCTGCTTTCACCTAAACTTATGCTGAGTTCAATTTTTAGGTTGCTAGTTGAAATTTAAAATCTGAGTAGAGATTTTATTATTTACAAGATACTTTATGGGTTTTAAAATATATTTAAAGTTGTTAAATTGCATGGTTTCAATCCGTACTTTAAAATTTCTTATTCTTAAATGTTTACACACTGCAAGTAATTCACATTATTTCAGCAAAACAGAATATTGCTAACACCATAACCATATGGAAATTTATTGCTGTAGGTGCTAGAGAATGTTTTTTTTTTCAAGTCAAATAAACGATAAAAAACAGAAATCAGCTAAAATGTAAAATACAGTGGAATAGAATTTTCCAGAACTATGCAAGAAGGAAAACAAGCCAAACGAGAAATGGAGATTAAAAAGGAAAAAAAAAAAAAGGAAGGGAAGGGAAGGGAAGGGAAGGGAAGGGAAGGGAAGGGAAGGGAAGGGAAGGGAAGGGAAGGGAAGGGAAGGGAAGGGAAGGGAAGGGAAGGGAAGGGAAGGGAAGGGAAGGGAAGGGAAGGGAAGGGAAGGGAAGGGAAGGGAAGGGAAGGGAAGGGAAGGGAAGGGAAGGGAAGGGAAGGGAAGGGAAGGGAAGGGAAGGGAAGGGAAGGGAAGGGAAGGGAAGGGAAGGGAAGGGAAGGGAAGGGAAGGGAAGGGAAGGGAAGGGAAGGGAAGGGAAGGGAAGGGAAGGGAAGGGAAGGGAAGGGAAGGCAAGGCAAGGCAAGGCAAGGGCAAGGCAAGGCAAAGGGAATGACTGAATACAACTTCTCCTTAACATATATGACAACAAAGGACTGGAAGAATTTGGTGCTTTTGACTTATGTGATAGTAAATTCAGTATTGTCAGAAGAAAGAAATTAAAGAAATGCAGAGGAGGAAATAATCACTTGCCAGATGCAGTTCAAAATTATTTTAAGAAACATTGGTTATAAGAGACTAATAAATCTCACTGATATCTAACATGACTATATGCAACATTTTTCTTCAAACAAGCTTCTGTAAGAGTATGTGTGTGTATTTTTTGTGTACACTTCTGTGAAAAAAAAAAGGCTTCCTGTGAGAAGAAAAGCAATATTTTATTACTATTCCTGAAGGTGGAAACATGTAAAGAAAGCCAGAAGCTAGTTTTACTGCTAAGTGTGTGCTAGATGTTCACTTTGCTGACACATATATGAAGAGAATAATGTTAGTGCTCATACACTAACACATTCCTTATGTAAAATATTTACTTCAGAGAAATTCACCTTGCTAGACACTGTAAACAAGTCCTGGGATGCCAGAGCCTTCATAAAGGTTGGACTTTGCGTTTAGGTTCACATGGGCAAGTATTTCATCTTGTTTCCATTTAGTAGACCTGAGGAATTATTTTAAGAACAGCCTTAAAACAAATACACAATTTGTGTCAGCATTTTTTTGTCCCTAGATATTGTACTCTGAATGTGTCCTGATTTCCTGCACAGCTCCTCATCTAGATAGCAAGATCTCAGTGTGAACATTTGTCATGAACAGATTTCCCTATTTCAGTAAAGAACATTTTTGTTCCTGCTGTAATGATAGCTTATAAATTAATCAGCTTAGAACAAAAAACATTGCGGGAGGGGGGTGCACAGCCTCTGTATGAAATGGATTTTTATATATTCTGTTTGTTTACATTAATTCTGTACTCTAAGGTTTTTAAAAGTGTATTCTTCTCTAGTAATTGAACAACCTGACTTCCAGTGTAGTTCTCTGTGACCACGAGTAGTCTCACTGAATCTCCCAAAAGGAGAGACTGCAGGCCTGCTAAGAACTGAAAAAACTAGATTTGTAGTCTGCATATTAGAGTATTAATTCAAGTCTGAGAGGAAAAAAGTGTAATGTTTGCCACAGAAATAAACACAAAGGAAACTGTGAGTAATACAGTTCTGCTGAGTCACTAGAGAATTGCTCTAAATCCTCTGATTCTAACACAGTTGCTCACAGAGTGGGGAAAAAAAAAACAAAAAACAAGCACTCTTTAACTTTCCTAAATCTTTGAGAAATTAGTAAGTTTACCACTGCCTTCTAAATTTAAAAAGATTAATAAATCACCTTAAAAATCTGTGTCCTTCCCTTATTTAACAATTCCAAATATGTTTGCTTTTCATTTCTTGTATTGTGCTGCTATTGTGTTATTATTCTGGTGTCTTAGTTGGTTTCTGCTTTGCAACCTGGATAAGAAGCATATGTGGACATATGTGATATTTAACGAGTAAATTCAATACAAGTTGATTTATCCGCTCTACCTTTGTTTTCAAATTACTGTTCTGCAGAGTAAGAGGATAGTGGGTGTGCTGCTTGTTTGCAGTAAGTATTTGAAAATCAAGCCTTAATTTAGAACGGCTTCATTTGCATTAAAATCTAACAAAATTATTCCTATTAAAAACAAAACAAAACAAAACCCCAAAAAAACAAAAAAGATAACCAAACCAAAATAAAATTAAAAAACCCCACAAACCTTAACCAAGACTGAGGCTTTGGCAACTAAAAATGGTAAATCTCCATGAATAATTTACACAGATTTTGTTTATGCTAATGAAAACCTCCCATTTATCTCTATTTTGTGCAATTATTAGACAATTGCAAAGACTCAAAGACAATAAAACTAAAGGAGAAGATCTGGAACAATTTTGTTGGGCATTTTGGCAGGTCACCAGAGTTCAAGGTTTTCTTTTCAGCAAATGTTACAACTCAGCTGTGGATTAGATTTGGGTACCCATCACAGATGGAATGACTGCATTATGACCTCAAGAAACACTGTAAGAGAGTGACACAGCAGAAGAACATGTCTGTGTATTCTGGGATTCGAAAGGTGGGAGTGCTGAGACAAAGTAGGACAAACAGTTTCATCTATAAATACAATTTTATTTTAAAATGGGCTGACACACTTTAGGCTATTCTGTAGCATACATATTTCACCTTTAATTAAATTTCTTTCTGTTAAAAGCTCAACACTGAGGCAAATCAAAATGCATACATGATTTCTGTTTGGAATACATTTAGGAAAATATATCATTGGTAAATGAGGCAGCAAATTATTGCTGCTTCTCCTACTTTTGCTAAAATATTGCGAAGAGAATGGAGGAGATATGAATCCACAAACTAATATCTTGGTACATATTTTGACGGCAAAGTTCAGATCCAGAACCCATCATATCAAGTTTCTTGTACAGGCTGTTCTAGTAAAAGTTTTTCAGTGGAAAAAAATGGTTCAATCTCTGTGGGTCCAGAACCCCCTAAAAAAACAAATAAAGTATCATGTGACTCAAATATCAGTATGTCATATCAATAAAATCTAAATGCTAAATGTACTTTTTAAAATGTACATTTAAAATTCAGTTTAGTTTTTTTTTAAGGTATTAAAATGTAAATTCTGAAAACTTGTGTGGTAGGTAAGCCTGGACACCCAGATTTTATTTTTCAGTAGGAATCAAACTTAAAATAAATCTATTTTAATAGGGGTTATGTGTTTAGACAGCAGGGATTTGGCGCAGCTGCTTTTGAATGTCAAAAGCAAGTTTCTGGGGCATTTCTATTCCTCCTTTTATCTTCTGCTACAGAGATCAGAATAAAAAATTATCAGGAGGACCCAGTGCCATACAGGTCTAAACACAAATGAGACAAGTGAAGTCTAAAACAATTCTTCCAATTTCAGCTTTCCCTCTGGCTTTATTCTTACTACTCCAGGAATATTAAAAAGAAACGGGATGTTTTTAATGGATTGTCGGCAGCATTGTTTTCATTAACAAAAGGGAACTCAATCAACTGTTCTGCCAAACCTCTCTGTCTGTTCTTTGATGGGCATGATAAATGGTGCCAAGCATTGTCAGATCCTGCCAGATTAAATTAAAATGATAGGTGTTCCGAACCTTTTAGGACTAAGCCAAATGTAATTTTGATCATATTTCTTCCTGAAAGAAAAAAGAATAATAAAAAAGCAAGCAAGAAAGACAATATAAGTTTAGAGATAAAGTAGATCAGCGGAAACAGTCTATCATTAAAAATTTCTTTCCAAGGCAGTGATAGAGATGACTGAATCCAAAATATGTCTGTCTACACATGACTGCCAGCACTAGTAAGAACAAGATGAAAAATGGTGACTCAGAATAGCACCACAGAAACAAACTGAAACACATTTAGTGGGTGTTTTCATAGAATCATAGAATGGCTTCAGTTGGAAAAGACCTTCAAGATCATTGAGTCCAACCATGTATCCAACTCCACTAGGTCCAACACTAGTCCATATCACTGAGTACAACATCTGCTTTTCTTTAAAACACCTCCAGGGACGGTGACTCAACCACTTCCCTGGGCAGCCTGTTCCAGTAAAGGATTTTTTCCTAATATCCAGCCTAAATTTACCCTGATGCAACTTCAAACCATTTCCACTTGTCTTGTCACTAGCTACCAGGGAGAAGAGACCAACCCCCACCTCACTACAACACCCAAAACTTTATTAGGCTCTTAACCAACTATTTTAAAAGAGTAAGATTCTGCTTGATGTTCTTGTCAATCCTTGCAAATAAGGAGAAAATTCAAAGCCTTTTTTAGGGGACAAGAGGTTAATATTTAGAGAGAGGGTTAAGTAATAGTAATAGTAATAGTCCTATTGGTACAAGAATGAAATATTCAACTAGCTTTAAAATGTAATGTGCTTAAGAAGGCAAATTCCACTGAATCAAACCAGTAAATTTGTTTTACATGTGACCACAAATTAAACCCACTGGGTTCAACATACTCACTCCCTTTAAATTTAGAAGCCTGCCCCACCGTCCCACCTCATTTCCAGAAATGTAAATACCCTCACAAGTTTTAAGGTCAGTGGTACATTACCTGAATTTGCAGGTAGTATAATCCGGATTGTAAAGAAACCCAAAACACTGTTACCACAGTAGTGATGTTATTTTCAGATAATGACTTTGCATGGCCACTCTTCTTGGCAAAGAGGAAAAAGCCCTAGCACAGTGGCACACCCTGAAAGTGGCTCTCATACCAAACAAAAACATTAACACAATGTGTAGGATTATATTTTGCTTAGACCTGAACATTGGCAGCAGCTTTATAATAAGTCTTCAGGAAGTGTTGTATGATTTACCACTATTATATTTATTGTTGGTGGTCTTGCGGGCCAGCGCTGGATAATATTGAAGACATTTATGAAATATTCTTTACCTTTCTAACTCTATTTTATGTCAGTAGTTCAGACAATTTACAACTGCTGTTATGTGTATGACTGCACAGTGAAACAGAGCTCGTTGCACGAGCTCCAGGTCTCTTGTCTCCTCCTATATAGTATGTGTCTTTTTAATTTGCAGTGCTGCTGACACAGTATGCTTGATTAGGGACTAGTGTTGAAGATAACTCTGTAGGATAAAATGCTTGCTCTCTTAGCTGTGTTGTTACATAAATTCTGCTGCGTGTACATGCCGAGAGAGAACTTGAGAGACGTAAAATGTAGCTTGGTACAAGGAGGAATACCTCTATTACTTTTAATGGAGTTGCACACAAAAAAAAAAACCCTCTAAAGGCTTTGACCCACAGCAGTCATGAAATTAATACAGCAGGATGATGGGGGGGGGGTGTTGTTATTTATCCTCTGTTACTGATGATGTGACAAATCACTGTTTTGTTTTATGTTCGGACTGAGGCTGTTGTAGGTAAAGAGAGCGGTCCCAGAGCTGGACTGAAATGCAGGATTTCTAATGTCTACTCTAGTGAAGTAAAGACTTTTGAGAATGAGGGGTGAGGGGGAAGGGGAGCAGGCAGTGTTAAGGCTAAAAGAGGGATATATTTTAACGTGAATGTACTACAGATTATTCTACAGCATGCTCTTTAGAGACAGAAGAGATCAATTATAGCTAAATTGAGATGTGATAGAAGCAGATTTAGTGATAGGAGGAAGCTTAAATTAATCCCTCCTAAGGTAATATCGACAAACATTGTTGCTTGGTGTCGTCAGTCTAATGCTTTCAGCAGTCTGTGACAAAGGCAAGAATAGTGTATCGTGTAAAAGGAAGGAAAAAGTTCATTGGCAACCAAAACCAGTTCACCAAATTCTCAAAATCTTGGAAAAAATCCCACTGATAATAAAAACTTAAATGCTGATTGGCCTCAAGGACTGCATTTTTGTTGTCTTATCTGATTACCCTTGAACACAATGCCTTGCTTTTGTTCAAGGCCGAATCAGAGTGGTCTTCCATGGTGCAAGCCTCTCTCAGACACTTACCAAATGGTGGAACGACTGATGCTTAATCCTACCTAGACCTACAATAAGTCCTAGAGAACACCCTGGGTAGCCCAAACAGCAACAGCTTTAGCCACCTCAGCTTCCACCAGCACTCAACCTCTTCACACTCATTCCCTACCACATGGTAATGTGACATCACACCTAGTGATGACACACTCTAAACTGACTGCAGCCAGTCACTCCATGTCCATCCTACACTGCAGGATCCCCTGGCCTGTAGAGTTCCATTCCCCCACCTTCCAGTGTCTCAGAGCTGGAGATGGCCAGTGAGAAAAGGCCAGGAAGGAACAATCTTTGTTTTCCTTCAATAACAGCCTGATACAGCAAAGGCATCTGAGCTACAGCCTGTCCCTGCTGCTCCTTTCAAGCCTGGGGTGGCTGTGGTGGGGAGGAACAAGGTGAATGCAGATCCCCATGGGGTGTCTTCAGCCACTTCAGCAGCTGCTGCCACATCTGCTGCTCCAGAAGTGTCTTCAGCATCTATGCCTTTAATCCTGATACTGCTGTCAGAGGGCTAAAACTTAAAAGCACACATTTTATTTTCCACAGGAAAAAGAAACTATGGATGCTGAGCATCCTATCCTATCCAAAGGACAATTCTACTTTTCACATATACCATGATTAAACACTTGTTCTGGTATCACTGTGGTTCAGTTCCTTATGTGATCTTCAAAGGTGAAACCTAAACTCCCCTCAGCCCTCTAAATTCAATGGAACTCTTCATCCTTTGATGGTACTCCACATAAAACACTGTGAATATGTGGGACTTTAATTTGATCTGATCCTAAAAGCCAACATACCAGAGCAGACCAAAGGTTCATGTAGTCCCCTGCAGTGGGCAAAGGCTTCATGGGTCTCAGTGGATTTCTCTTCCACTTGAAGTCTACCCTTGAACCTGCCTGCTGTCTAGATAACCTGGCAGGATGGCACTCAAATCTGCCTGTCTACAGAATAAACAGCACCCTAATAAAACAAAATACTTTTTGAGAGAAGAAACAGAGAGAGAATGCAGAAATGATAGGTTGTGGAACATCAGATATTGCCTGTTAAACATCTGAAACTGCATTAAAGAAAGTTGCTAATACAGCTTTGGGGTGGGTTGAGGGAAGGGAGGAGAGGAAGGAGCTGCTGGTCATAAACTTCAGAGAGATTTCTAAAATTAGAAAAATTCTGTTTAAACAGCAGCTTTGAAAATCATAAATTGAGCTACCTTTTGAGGGCAGTTAAATACTAATCTCAGAGGACTGTGGGCAGAACCTGACAGACTTTGAATGGCTAAAGCAACATTTTCTCGAAAGAAGCAATAAAGCTCATATGCTACTAGCTTACAGCCTCAGACAGGGGAAGAAAATCTATTTTAGCAATTAGGAACTGTATTGGAGCTATGAAATATAAAACAAAAGAAATTTGTGAACTCTCTGAAGATTTCTATTAACGCCTTTATACTTGCAAGAAACAGGTCTCTCGAGATAAAAGGTCAGATTGTGAAGGCTAATATGTCTAGTTACTCAGCAGAATAAAAGGCCAGGTTGGACTGTCCTTTTGAAGCTAAGGAAATTCAAAAGTGATTTAAAAATATGCCAGCAGAGAAAACTTAAGGGCTTTTTCAATTCCCTTGTGATTTTTCTTTTTATATTTTTAGTATATGCTGCATAACACATGTAGCTTGGAGGACAAATTTGCCTTTCCATTGTGACAGAGGTAAATTTCATGCATTCCTATAATTCATAAACACAATACAAAATGTAGATACTATGGATCCAATTTTTTGTTTGTCTAGTAGAATATTTCCCACTACTACAGCCATGAGAAATAAAAATTGAGTTTCTGCCTAGTTGTTTGTTGAAATGTTCTTCAAATTTGTTAAATGCTGTGAATTAGGTAAAAGCGTTGAATTAGGAGAATGAAGGTAGACAGAAATCCAGATATTGCATGGCTGAGCTCAGTTTAAAGGTGGATTTCATTTATTTGGAGACACTGAAGCTACTTGCTGCAATAAATTCAAAGCTGAATTTATTGCTTTTGAATGTTGTGGTACCTTGGTTCATCCAGGCCTGCTTTACATTGGTCTTGAACTCAAAAGAAGCACTGAAATTGTTCCAGCTATTGGCTTTCACAGTAGGACTGTGAAAGCTCAAGCTGACTCCAGATTGACAGGCTTGTGAGGCTGCGTAGCAAGGACCCACCTATCGGGTCTTCCATGTTGTCTGACAAAGTCATTTAATAGCAGGTGTGCTTCCTCATATTGCTCTTTCTCCCTGCCTCCTGAATTCTGCATTAAGATCTTGCTGCTGATCTCCAGCAGACTTTTGACTAAAGTGAGATCTTGCCCAGTGGTTTTGGGTTTTCCAGATTCTGCTGGATGCTACATGGATTACATTAAGCATTACATCAAGTTACAATCCTTGACTCATTGAGCCTTAGCAGTTATGTATAATTGATCACACAGAGACATACATATAAGGTCAATTTTGACTATGCCTTTATTAATATTCTTGTGTTTCAGATAAGCAGCAGAACTATTTTACCTGGCCTGCAAAGTTATTGGTGTGAGGGATAAAGACTTCCACAACTCCGTAATGATAATATCAATTCTATCTTTCTTTATTGAGCAGCAATATCACAGTATTAACCACAGAATGATTGAGGATTAAAGCTGTAAGGCTCATCTTGTTCAACTTCCCTACCCTAGCAGGGCCACTTAGAGCAGGAGGCCAGGACCATGTCTAAGTGTCTTTTGAATATGTCCAAGCATGGAGGCTCCACAACCTCTGAGGCAACCTGTGCCAGTGCTCAGTCACCCTCACAGAAAACAGTGTTTCCTGATGCTCAAGTGGAACCTCCTGTGTTTCAGTTTGGGCACACTGCCTCTTGTCCCTGTCACTGGGCATGACTGGGAAGAGTCTGGATCCATCTTCTTTACAGGTGTTTGCTTACATTGATAAGATCCCACTGCCCTTCCTGTTACCAAGCGAAAAAGCCTCAGATCTCTCATCCTTTCCTCATAAGAGAGGTACTCCAGTTCTCTCCTATGTGTCCTTCACCATCCTTGTGGCCCTTTACTGGACTCTTTACAGTATGTCCATGTCTTTCTTGTACTGGGTAGCCCAGAATACGACTTAGTATTCAAGGTGTGACCTCAGCAGGGTTGAACAGGGGGCAAAGATCACCTCCTGGCAGCACTCCTAATGCAGTCCAGGATATCGACAGTCTTTACTGCAAGGTCATATTGCTGACTCACGTTCAACCTGGTGCCCCCAGGACCTTTTCTACAAAGCTGCTTTCCAGTTGAGCAGTACCCAGCATGTACTGGTTTCTGTGGTTGTTCTGCCCCAGGTGCAGGACTGCACTTTCTCTGTTAAGAATCTTATGGGAAATGGTATAGATAACTTGATACTGGAATTCCTGAATGAGTATCTTATCTTGAGGTCTAGGATGTAATGTTTGACAACGGATGGCCCCATGACAGAATTAAAATATGGTCCCTGCTTTGTTCTCAGCATTCTTTACATATCACTATATAATCTTTATAAATTTGTCTTGGTTGTTTCACAGTTATCTTAGAAAATGGATCTGATTTCATTGTTGCATGACTTTAAAAGACCATATTAGGTTGGCAAAGATTGAAATATTGACTGTGTTTGCTCTAACGAAAGCATTTTTTTTGTACCTTTAAATAATAATAATTTATTACTGTTTAGAGTTCTGCACTGATTGCTCTCTAAATACTGCTGGCATTAATAAAAATCTTTCTGACACAACCCTAATAAATGTTTTATCAACTTAGGAACTTCTCAGAACAGATGACTTTGAGACTGACATGAATAAAATCCAACTAGTGAGAAATTTTCTATAACAGAAAGAAGAAAAGTACTTTTTTGAGGACTTGCTAATAATCCATTTACCTTACAAGAGGCAGTAGTTCTTCTCCAAATTAAAAATACTCAACATAAGTAAATTCAATATAGATCTCTTCTTCCATCTATGCCCCATTTTGGGGCATACACTCCCTGTTATGCCACATGTGATTTTACTTAATCTACATCCCCATCTTCTGCCAGCCCTGTCCAAGATATTAAGGTTTATGTTATGTCAAGTAATGTCATAGTGGAGCACATTTCATAAGAGGTAAATCCAGATGTCTTCCCCTCCAGAGAAGTGCTCTCATTACAGCGCTACAAAGTCAAGCTGCTTCTTTTTTCTCTCCCTAATGCACGAGTTGACATTCCTTTCTTTTTATGCAGTAGTGATGGAAAATGATTTGGAAATCACAGAATCATAAAAAAATTCAGGTTGGAAGGAGACTCGGAAGGTCATCTAGTCTGTGGTCCTCTTCAAAGCAGGGTTAACTTCGAAGTCAGGTCAGGTCACTCGAGGCCTCAGTTTCCAGGAGAGAATATCCAACAGCTTTTCTGGGCACTTCTTCCAGTGCTCAACAGACCTCACTATGAAAAAGGCTATCCAGCTTAACCAGCCAGAATTTCCTGTGCTGTAGCCTGTGACTATTGCCTCTTGTCCTTGACTGTGCACTTCTGAGAAGAGTCTAGCTCTGTCATTCTGTAACTGCCCTTTTCGAAGTTGAAAGTAGTAATTGGATTCATACTTAGCCTCCACTTCTCCAGGCTAAACAAAGAAAACTTCCTGTGGCTCTTTCTGTATATGATGTGGTCTACATGCTTAGTCACTAGTGACCTAGACAGGCATCTTAGTAACTCTGGACCAGATCCTTTCCAGTTTGTCAATACTTCTTTTTTACTGGGAAGCCCAAAGGTGGACATAGCGCTCCAAACCTCAGAAGGATAGAATAGAAGGAAATAATTACTTCTGTTCTCTTGACCTGCTGGATATCCTATTGCTAATGCATCCTAGTATAGTTTGCCTTGATCTCCAGGTCTTGCTGCTAATCCATGGTCCGTTTGTCCACAAGGATTGCACCTCCCCAGTCAGTGCTATTCAGCATAGCTTCTGTCTACCCACTGAGGCCTACCTCCTACATGGGCTTATTTCATCCCAGGTTAAGAACTTTTAATTTGCCTTTTCTGGGTTTCCTGATTTTCCTGTTTGCTCATTCCTCCAGGCTGTGGAGGTATAGCTGAATGGCAGCCCTGCCCACCGGAATATCAGCTGCTTCCCCTTGTCTAGCATCATCTGAGAATTTGACAAAGATACTTTCTGTCCCATTGCCCAAGTCCTTGATGAAGACATTAAACACTATTGAGAAGGTTGCTTGTGGCTCAAGTGTATATAAAGTTTGCAGAGGTAAAGGGAAGGACAGTTAACTGCTCATTTCTGAAACATTCAGATATAATAATAATAGATGCCACAGGGAATACCCATGTGGAAAGTAACAATTGAGTTGTCAGAATGACATTTGAACGGTATGCCACAAATAGGGCCTGAGGCCATATGTCTAATCGTAAGGATAAAAGACAAAAACTAGCATCTGCTCATTCTTTGAACATTATCTATCTTTTGTGTTGAAAGGGCTGTGGGTTCAGTAAAAAATAACCACTTATCAGGGGATCATGAAAAATTATCAGTGGTCATTTACTTATATGCACAATGGGACTGAATCCAGTGTTCACTAACTTTCACATGCTTATGAACTGTGATCTGAAAAACAGTATTTTGATGACAGCATGTAAGCATGTACTTGTGATGGATTAAACGGCTGTATCTTGAGGCAGAGATGGCCAATGAAGGGACATGAGATCCTGCAGCTTTGTCAGGACTTGCCACTGGTATCCTACACAAAAGTACTTCTCTGAACAGTCTTCATTTGAGTTCATCGCTTCTATGGTATCATGAGAGGAGAAGAGATTTGGTTAAGCTGAGGAATAAGAGAAATAAGAATAATAAGGCAGAAGACAACCAAATATGCTGGGTTTTTCCTATATTGTTGAGACACTGAGCTATACTCTATTAACTACTGCAAATGTATCAATATGTAGTCATCTTCCCTCACAAGGTGTGTATACTGCTGCTACCAGCAGTGTGTTCTTAATTTTGTACCTTAGCTGTCCAGGAATTCGGACCAAATTTCAAACCCACATCTTTCTTTAATCAGTAGCTCTCTACTGAAATCAACACCAAATGTACCTTTAGTTATTGTATAAATACCTAGATGTTGAAATGAGCTGCTGATACTGCACAGCAATCCAAATATTTATTCACACTGTCTGCCAAGGGGAATGGTGTAAAGAAAAGTCATGTTTAAGATACTCTAAAAAATTCCTTTTCAAACACCACTAGTGTGTTAATGTCCTGCACACACAAGTGCACATACATACACACTGGGCAGAAACTGGAGGGCAAATACATCATTTCAATTTGTATTTTATTCATCTTAAATATTGTTTTATATATCAACTATTTGCAAATCCTTGATGAAAAGGAAGAGCAAATCATAATGCATAGGTGTAAAAATACAGCCCTTTAATGACAGGCTCTGATGCGTGCAGCATAACATTACTTTCCTCAAGCTTGCAGATACTTATGGTTACTAAAGGACAGCACACGATAAGGGAAGTGCAGAAATCTGGAATGTATTCAGATGCTGCAATATACATGGCTGCACTTAGTTCAGTGAAAATATGATTTATACTGCTTATGGTTTCTTCTAACAGAGGAAATCCACTAACTTGCTTGAAAAAATAGGACCTGGAAAGTCCTTACTTATTTGGTTTTCAAGCAGATTAGTGGCTTTTCTCTTTTACAAGAGAGTATGAAGGGCACAATAAAGAATGTCAAAAGGAAATTTGTTCAATTTGAAAGGTGCTGAAACAATTAATTGGAATGTCACCATTATAATGAGGCAATCATGTATTAACAACTATTGCTTTTATTAATGATCTGCAGAAGGCTTGTATTTGCAGCTAGCTCGGGTAGACTTTTTACTACTGGAACTTTGCATACCTCTCTGTCTCTTTTTAAATAGTGTTGTAACTTGCTTGGAAATTTAGTTTTCACCTGAGCAGTAGAAAAAAAAATTATGTTAATGAAAAATACATTAATAATATCTTTGAAGAATCGTGATGATCCTTGAATGCCTGCACTGATTTCTTTTACTGTGCAGTCCCCAACCTGGGAGACTTTAATTCTCCTCTGTCTTCTATGAAAAGATGTTCATTTCTTTTCACTGGACATTGTAATTGCCTATATAGGTGGCTATGGCTTCATAAAAGTGCCAAACTTATAAATAGTTTTTTCCAGCTATCATATATATCTAGATGTATGATTTTTTTTTTACTACTATGCCTGACTTCCAGAAGAGTGTTAGTGTTAAATAATGCATTTTAAACAACTGGAAACCATAAATTCTAATAGCAGAATTTTTAGTCTATTTCAAAAGACAAATATTTTACTTCTGACTTAAAGATAATAGTGGGGAGATGCTCAGTGTTGACACTGAAGGACACTTTAGCTATGCAAAAGGAAACGTCATATTTTGAGGTTATATTCCAAATGAATGGGAGACCTTTTTTATTTAATTAAAAAAATTAAATGAATGTCTACACTCTTTTACTTTTTTTTTTTAATTGCCAGCTTCAATGCTTCCCAAATCCTCTTTAGGAACTGACCTCTGCACCTCTGCTCTGATAATGTAGTGTGCCACTTGACAGACTAACCAATGCCACTGGTTGGCACAAGCTCTTGACAATGGCAGAGAAATTGGCTTTTTTACCAAGGAAGCTCCTCAAGAAATGGAAATTAAATATAAAGTTTACATTTTATAGTTGGGTTTCAAACTCTTCTGCATAAAGCATCTCAGAAATATTTGTTTTTACTCCTGTTGTACTGCTGTACAGAGCTAGTGTGAGGTTAAACTGTGGAAGCTTGACTTTAAAGATGAAGAAGTCTTTGGCTAGCTTCTTCAAATCCAGAGATGTCTAATGCCAAAAATGTAAGGTGTGAACAAAAGTTTTCATCTGTGATGAACTAATAAAATGTATAGGATATACTATGTAAGAGCATTTTCCAAAATTACTGTGAAAAAGGTTTATGTTTTTCTTTGAAATTTTTAACTAAGCATATTATTTATCTCACAAGTGGTTTCATGTCAAGTAGGCAGAGCAATTATGTGAGCTCTAGTGATTAAACACAGACATGTTAAACCTTGTCACAGCCTTGCTTTTGTCTCTGGGGATATCACTATAGGAGGTACAAGCTACTGAGGCCTGTCAAAATCCATTAAATGTGATCTGCTGCTTAATGCACTGCATATGAAGACAGGATAGGGAATCTGACAACACAAAAGGGGCAGGTAAACAAGACAGCGCATGTCAGAGAATACCTGTTGAAGTGCAGAGAAGTTTTCATCACCAATTTCTGAAGACCTTTTTTGAATAAAAAACAGTGGGGAATTTTAGAAGAGGAATGGTTCATTACGAAGAATGGGGAACTACCTCAGCTTCAGCAAAACCTTTGACACAGTCTCCCACAGTATTCTCCTGGAGAAGCTGGCAGGCCATGGCTTGCACAGACATACTCCTTGCTGGGCTAAAAACTGGATGATTAGCCAGGCCCAGAATGTGATGGCAAATGGAGTTAAATCCAACTGGCAACTAATTGGTGTTCCCCAGGGATCAGTATTGAAGCCCATCCTCTTTAATATTTTTAGTGATTGTTTGGATAAGGTAATTTAGTACTCCCTTGGTAAGTTTGCAGATGGCACCAAGTTGGGAGGAAGCATCAATTTGCCAGAGGGCAGGAAGGCTCTCCAGAGGGACTTGGACAGGCTGGATTAAAGGGCAGAGGCAAATGGGATGAAGTGCAACATGGCAAAGTGCTGGGTCCTGCACTTTGATCATAACAACCCCAGACAATGCTACAGGCTTGGGGCAGGGTGGCTGGAAAGCTGCACAGAGGAAAAGGATCTGGGGGTGTTAGTTGACACTCACCTGAACATGAGCCTAACAGTGTGCTCAGGTGGCCGAGAAGGCCATTGACATCCCAGCCTGTATCAGGAATAGCGCAGTCAGCAGGACCAGGGAGGTGATCATCCCCCTGTACTCAGCTCTGGTGAGGCTGCACCTCGAGTACTGTGGTCAGTTTTGGGCCCCTCACTACAAGAAAGACATCGAGGCACTTGAGCGTGTCCAGAGAAGGGCAACCAGGCTGAGGTGTCTGGAAAACAAGTCTTATGAGAAGTGGCTGAGGGAACTGGGACTGTTTAGCCTGGAGAAGAGGAGGCTCAGGGGAGACGTTACTGCTCTCTACAACTACCTAAAAGGAGGTTGTGGTGAGCTGGGAGGCTCAGCCTCTACTTGCAGATAAGCAGTGATAGGAACAGAGGAAATGGCTACAAGTTGCTCCAGGGGAGGTTCAAGTTAGAAATTAGGAGAAATGTCTTCTCAGAAAGAGTGGTTAGGCATTGGAACAGGTTGCCCAGGGAGTTGGTGGAGTCACCATCCTTCAGGGTCTTTAAGGAAAGTTTGGACGAGGTACTTAGGGACATGGTTTAGTGAGTAATATAGGTAGTAGGGGGACATTTGGACTGGATTATCTTGGAGGCCTTTTCCAACCTTAATGATTTTATGACTTTATGATAATTGAAGAGGAAACACTGTTGAGATTCTTTTTACTCCAAGAAACAAATAGGAAATACCTGTCTGGTTCAAGCTAAACAAGCATAGGTCCTACAGTGATCAGGATAATCTGAATATTTTATCTAATCAGGAGAGTCCTAGCAGTACAGATCATGAAGGTTATGGATAAATGTATACTTCCCACTGAGGGCACAAAGAAGAAACTAGAAACTGGGACATAACAAGGGACAAACACCTGACCAGACTGGCATTTGCTGCTGCTGTATGTAAACAAAAAAGGAAAAAGAGACTTTTTCTGGTAATTTCTCAGAGTTTTTTATTCGTACCAGTGCACAAAAAAAAATTGCAGCCATAGCTTTCTGATTTTGTGTTCATTCATTTTATTCATACATGTGTGGGCAGAAAAAACACTGGATTCTACACAAGGCCAGGACCCTGGGGGGTTTGCTTGTCCCTGCCCACCCACCAGGCTCTCCCCACCCTGCCCAAGGCCCAGGACCCCATCTCAGCCCTGCCCGCCAAGCCAACCCTCCAGCGGTGCTGGTCTCCAGCTTCCTCCAGCCCTGCCCTGCCCAGCTATGGATTGTCCCCAAGCCATGGGGCCATGTCCCAGCCCAGTCTTGTCCTGTCCCCATTCCCAGGGAGATGCCCAATACCAGGGTCTGGGCCTACTCTGGTACACCCTGTGCTGCCCTGCTCCTGGCTGGGGCATTGGAATAGGCACATGAGGAGTCCCTGCATCTCCCTCTCCTTTAGCAAACCTCAGGCCCTTGCTGCACCCCTGAACCTGAGACATAGGGACCTCAATTCTTGCATGTGCTATGAGTTGATCACTCTTCAGTTTTAAGTAATCCAGTCCATGTTTCTGTGACTTCTAATGGGGAAATTTTCCAGAGTCTAATGAGTCTTTACTAGTAAGATCACTGAAATGAAACTCTCCTGATTTTCAGAGGTTTGTCATTTGACTGAGGAAGCCCTTACACTGAACCTTTATTTGGTCAAAACCAAGCAACATGTTTATAATTCGTTACATACACCCAAACATGATAAGAAGGGACACACTGGATTTGAACTGGAGTGGCACCTCTACTACATCAAATGTTTGCTTGGTGGCTAAAACAAGAAATGTTATTCTGTGCTTACAAAATAATTGGGCATCTTGCATCTTTCTTGTAGTTGTTTGGGTGGGTTTTTTTATTATCTTGCCATAAAAATACTAGTTTCAGAACTGCTGTATATTTTTTTGATACTTACTGGACTATTAAATCTGTCCCACTTCCTGAATTGATAAATACACACACAAATATATAAGAATAATAAAATCCAGAGAAATCTGTTCCTCAGGGACATATTTTTATAGCCATGAGATGCTAGTGTTTTACATAGGTCTGAAAAGAATAGCCTAGATCATAAATCAAGAGTTCTCCTTTTGCAAGCAACCACATACATGACTTTATACATTTATCAAGTGCCATATTAGAGACTGGGATTTTAATCTCATTATTACTACTGGATGGCTTTTCAAAACCTCATTTCTGTAAAGGTTAGAAACCCTTGCTTAATTCACAGTTTAATTATGTTTACAGTTTTTGTGCCAGCCTCATCCTTTAATTTAAATAGTTTTTCCTTTGTAATTTTGCAATGCACTTTTAGAAACAGGTGATGTTGCCTCAGAGCTTTCATCTTCCTGGGCTGAAGAAAGGCAGTCTTCATTGGAAGGCTTTGCATTTTCAGTTCTTATCCTTACACCTTATGTCTAAACCAGCCTCATTTTTTCTTGATTACAATGACCAGAGTAATTTACTATGTTCTAGATAATAATTTACAGATCATAAGAAAATATAAATCACTGATGAGGTATATTCTGTTTTGCTGATGTACTACCTTGACCATTTAGAAGATGCAGAAAGTGCTCCACTCATTAGGTGGAAACATGGTCCTTGTCATGGTAGTTTGTGTGCTGACTTCAGTGAGGCCAGTATTTCAGTAAATCTTTTCAGCAGATTTAAGATTCATGGACACATCTTGACATTTTGTGAGTAAAATAAATCCCTTTAAATACAACAAAATGTTAAAGCTCAAAAATGTTCTCAGTCAATGTGCAGAAAAAAAATGAAGAGATGGGATAGGGAATAATATTGCTATCTTGATAAAAATGATAGTGGAATTACATTCATAGTTCTTCCTTTCCACTGTCTCTAGCAACTGGAGGAGCTATCTGATTTTGATGACAGATATTTCTTTGGTCAATGTATGCATCCTCTAAGCATGTAGTTCGGACTAAGAAAGACTGCATATGACTAGACACATGGCTCAGGTAATAATTAGTGGCTTATAATGTTGATCTAGAGTGAATCAAAGGTGAGTCATGCTGTACAGCAAGTTCAAGTTCATGCTTGCGTCCATTCAAGTATTTTAAACTTTTCCTTTATAAGTACTAGGCCAGTTGAGTATGGACTGGTTACCACGTCCAGCACAGTGGTAACCTTTCTCTTACTTGTTTTACTAAAAGGCTGTTGGCATGAGTAATAAAGAATAGTCCTGAGACACAGACTCCAGGATCTGATAAAAATTAGCATTATATCCTGATGGCATCCTGTTGTGCCATGTCTTTTCTTCAATAACCTCAATATCAAATTTAATTACGTAGGTTGAGCTTTTTAGAGTTGTCTCAGGATATAAAGTTAATTCCCATAAATCTCGTGTTCTGTGCAGAGGTTAGTGAACAACTGTCCCCTTTCCTTGCTGTTCAAGTGGGCTTTCAAAAGATCTGTAGTCTTACGTGTAAATATTATTGAAAGACTGGCAGACTTCCGTAAAACTAATTTTCCCATCCACTTATCAAGGATTTGTAGACAAGCAGACACCTAGAAACTGCTGATTAAAAATTGGACAGTGTACACTAATGCTTCAAAATGGAGTTGGCTGCCTTAAATATATTTATTTGTTATTTTGCCTATTTCTATCCAGATTCATTCTCCCTCCTCCCCGCCCCCCCACCCCTCCGCCCTTCCCCTGGAGTCTTAATGAATAGTTACTCACTTTCAATTGGTTGAAAAATAAACCAGCAAAGAAGATGAAAGTTCACCTCAGACTCATTAGGAGGAATTGCATTGCTCAAGTTTTCTGCAGACTACCAGTTCAGTTCTTCACTGTTTTGGAGATTTGTCCATCAAAAAGGCATCAGGACATAGACACTGGTTGCAAGTGTTAATCTGAGACTTTACTGTCCTCAAGGAATATTAGGAGTGTGCTTTTCAGGGAATTGTTATCACAGTTCTGTGTATTTTACAGCATTTTTATGGCCTTCACACACTCAAATTTTTGAAAGACTAAAACAATTGTGTTATACTGCAAGGATACACTCAATGGCACTTTCAAATATTATCTATAGGAACACAAAAAAATACAGAAGGCATTTGTGGAATAACATGAGAGCAAAATGCATATCCAATAGCCTCACCAGTGCATTTTAGTAGCATTTTGTAAACAATTTATACATATACTTATGTGCAGTATATATGTAATTTTTCAGCACAGTGGTAGTCTGTTTAAAATATAAAGCTGTGAGTTTATAGCTGTCATAAATAGAATTGGCTAGGATTTTTCCAACATGAAATTTTATTTGATGGAAAAAAGTTATTTGCAGGTAATAATTTCAAAAATGAAGGAATACATATGTAAGTTTCAACAGTGGTAGCGTTTCCCGTCAAAACAGGAAAGACCTTTACCCACCAGAACAGCTGATAGCCCTGAGCTGTTGAGGATGAGGTGGGAGATCACTATGAAGATGCTGTTCTGTGTGATTCAGAAGAAGGATTTAATCTGCAGACTATCCATTCTTAGATGAGTGGCCTGATCGTCACACATTTCAACTACTCTGGATGTACCTTTCCTTTCAGAGATGTTCCGCTTTGTATTAATAATGCATTGCGGAAGAATGAAAGAGTCTGGTTTCAGCATTGCTCTTGGGTACAGGAGATGAAAGATCAGGTACCTGTTTTGAAGGATATTTATTTATACAGCAAGCAGCAGCTCCAACAAGAGATACTAGAAAACCCTTCAATTTCCCCAACTGCTTAGTAGCTTAGTGGATCAGACATACATCCGAGATGTCAGAGGCTGAAGTTTAAATTGCTGGATTGGATCACTGTCGTGGTTCAGTGCCAGTCATCAGCTGAGCACCATGTGCCCTCTTGCTCATCCCTACTGCAGTGGGATAGGGAGAAGAATGAGGAGACAAAGACAAACTGCAGGCTTAGACTAGGGACAGTTTACTGGGACAGCACAGGGAAAGGGAAATAACAAGAGGACTTTGAATAGAACATACGCAATGGTGATAACACAAGGCACTTTATAAACCCAACAACTGACCGGACTCTCAGCCGAAACTCAGACCTTCCCCAAGCTGCTTGGAGCCACTCCACCCCAACTATCCCCTTTTTATGCCAAGCATGACATCACATGGTACGGAATACTCCTTTGGCCAGCTTGACTCACCTATCCTGGCTCCTTATGAAAATTCACTCTATCCTAGCTGAAACCAGGACAATCACTTAGAATTTGAATTTTAATCCTTCTTATCTTAGATGAACACAGAAATATGTATGAGGGTCTCCATATTTTCTGGTCTTAGATTCAAACTGATATATACCATGAAATTTCATGGAGCATAAGGAATCTACCACACTCAGCATTTTGCAAATCCTCACTCTTGCATTTGAACCCACAGCAGTAGCAGGGGAGAAGGGGTTTCCTTCTCTGTGGTACCACCATTTGGCTGCATGAAGTGATGTTCAAGCAATTCCCTCTCTCTAATGGTACACCAATTGTAACTGACAGCTCCCATAGCATATTTTGTAGTGATAAAAAGATAACTGTAATAGCCTTGCAAGAATTCACCTCTTACTCCATCCTTCAGACATACATATGCTCTCTAATATCCATAAGTTCTCCAATATTGTCAAATAAATTACCCATCTAGAGCATAAGCTACTAGACACAAGTTTTACAACAGTTTTAGGAAACCTGGGGATTATAAAATGAAGCATAAAAACAATATCCTTGTTTTTCCATATTAGGAGAGGGGTCTATGCTGTTAGTAACAAGAAAAGCATAGTTTTGTCAGTTAGGTTTTCCAAAGATTAGTACCTTTTATTTTTCTCTGTAATAATCTCAAAGTGGTGAAAAAGATTTACACTTCTAACAGAAAGAAAAAATTTGCACACACCTAAAGCCATTTAATCTGAATCATCTCTATTTACTTCTCCCTTCTGCTTTCATCCTACTACATTTATTGTTGTTTTTCTTGTCAGTGGCTAGACATAAATGCTGTTGCAGGAACAATTGGAAAACAGGAACATATATTTATGTAAACTGGTATTGATTCAACTTTAAAAAAAAAAAAAAGAAAAGAAAAAAAAAGGCTTTCAACACTGTGCTGCAAATCATTACGACCAGGGCTGCCTATGTGCAAAGAATACATGAATGAGTTCTGCAGATACTGCTTAGGTCTACTATGAACTTAGAGAGTTAAAAATTAGAATTGTTATATGTAGTTTAAATTCTCTCCACAATATTCATCCTCAGATGTGTGTGGTTCCTTGTGTTGCTTTTTCTTGGTCTCAAGACCAAAAATAATCACTGTTTTATTTGTTTATGTAGCTCTATGGTTGACAGCTCCACATTTGGGAACGTCTGAAAAGGATTTCACATGAACTTTCCAAACACGGGAAAACTCTGTTCGTCTCAAGATGACCTGAAATGTTCTAATTATTGGTTATTCCCTCTAGTTGGTGATGCATCCAACAAGCACGTAAAGTTCAGTGAACCCACAAGTGTACAGCTGTTATCTTTGACTTGTGGCCAAAATAAAAATTGGAACAAAATTTACATAGACAAGTATAAAGTCTCCTGTTTAAAGCAGTTATTTTCTAAGCCAAATAATCAGATTGAAACAAAGGAAGAGTGAATCCTTTTTCTAGAAACTTTGATTCAAACCAGAGTCAACATTTCAGAGATGGGATGATAACATGGATTACTGACTTGACTGCACAAGTCTCCCAAAGAATGTCCAAGTCTCGAATCTATTGTGCAGTTTTACCTTGTAATCCAATTGTTCCGATTTTGTCATAGATGTCATCTTTTCTTACGGACTTAAAAATAAGTTGATTTTATTTGTCTCCTGCATAATCAAGGTGAAGGTTGAAAGATGCCAGTGATAGGTAGGACTGGTATAACCTTTGACACACACAGTCAGTGATATCTGTTCTGATGTACCAGTTTGGAGCAGCCAGAAATGAGAAAGCAGTATTTCCCTGCTACTTTTTTCATTAATGTTTCCTAGGAAATTTCTGTAATTAGCTAATCCAAGTCTTTATATATGAAGTAAAAATGATATAACAGAGATCAGAAACATAACAGAAAATATATACGCCTCCTCTTCCTACTGCTTATCCGGACACTTCTGTCTGATCTGTTCTTCAGATCAATTTTGTATTACCCAAGACTATAGGGAAGAGAGACAATGTAATCAGAAATAAAGTTTCACGGTGCTGTTCGTAGCTGTGCTTGCCTGTGTTGTACTGCAAGTAGATATAAAAAACCTGATTCCTGAGCATATGTAAGTCACATCCATAGTAAGGCAGAGAGAGGTCTTTCCACTACAGTGAATGTGAGTATCAACTCATCCGAATGGATATTTGATTTCTGTTGAACTGTATCATGAGCTGCAAATCAGCTTCTACTTTCCAGGTAGTATAGTCTGCTTGACTGATAACAGGGCTTAATTAATGTGCACCTGAAAAGCTCCTTCCTCTCTCTCTCTGTTTTGAGATGAGGCACATTTGTACAGAGAACAGTACAGGTTTTACCAGCATATGTAATCCTATCCAGAATTCTCCCCACACTATCTATTTGCGACAATAACAGAAATGCAGCAGCTCACTGAGATAAGGCTTTTCTGGAACAGAAAGCACCTTGTTACACTGGATGGCAAAAACAATTGTAACTACAACTTCTTACAGCAAATTCTAAAGCAGTTCACATTTTAGGCCATCAGCTCAGTAATCTGTGATCAAGGACAGTTTTCAGAAGACTGCTGAACAAATGAATGGATTTTCTCAAACTTTTATGTGTTGTTCACCTCAAAAAAACAGTAACTGGCTGTTCAAGTCATACTTTAAAAGGACAGGTTTAAATGTGAAGTGGTTTTAAAGGAACACTGTTCTTATATTGGTGGGAAATTGGATTTTTCATCAAACAAAAAGGAGATATTTCAAGGTAATGCTTGATAGACCGAGAAATAACTGGCAACTAATCGGTGGTTGGACAAATCTGTCTATAAAGGCAATGTTGCAGTCAAAAGTTTCTACGAACATAGCAGGCCATCAAAAAATGTCATTGCAACTGTTGTGCAGAAAAGTGCTAGCAAAATTCATCTCCTCCTAAACTGTGTGTTTCCTGTCTCTAAGTGGCCAATAACTTCTTAGCCAGGAAATTAATTTTCTCTTGTCTTTTTCTTTTGAATAAACATTTATTTGAATGTATTAAGCAATCTTTCTACTTCATTAAGTTCTTACAAAGATGTGTCCCCACTCTTCAACCCAGACATCTAACAAATAAATTGGTGGATAGAGCAATATATAAGCAATCATCTCCAAGCTGTGGATAGCAAAGTGGACTTCATTCTTCTCAATATTCCAGGCACTAAGTGCTTGCTTTCTTGTTTGACTGCATTTGACTGTTTAATTGATTGTGTCTAAGGTTTTGGGGTGGGGCTTTTTCCCTCCATCCAATGGATGGTCTTTGTTGTCTTATCTATCTGATGTCTATACTTGTTTTCTTTTAAGGTACTTTTTCTCCACTAAGACAAAGGGATAGGAAAACTACTGCCAGGAGGCAAACACGATGGATTAATCTTTATGTGATAAAGTAATCAGATTTCAAGATAAAAACAGAAGAATTACTATGAAATGTTATGAGACACACACTACACAGGAGGAAAGAATATCACAGCAGATTATATATATTTAAATAAATTTGCCACAGAAGTTATTTGTCCTTTTTAAAGCAAGCAGTAGAAGTATATCAATAGATCATTTTAGGATTTATTACAAAAAGAGTCTTGCATCAAAAAATGCCCTTTTTTTTACCATCAGAGCTGATAAATGTTTCTTTCCCCTCAGATCCTTCTGTGCCTTTCTGGCCCAGTTTCTATCTTCAGCAGGAGGAGCAAGGCAGAATCAAGTGCTTGGGTTAAGGAATGAAGGAATTTCTTGCTGCTTCATCAGAAGTCAGTACTGGTGGGAAGGATATCCAGATGGGGAAGCTTGGTCTGTTGCCCAGAAACCCTGCTTGTGCATGACATGAGTGAGAGTTTGACAGCCACAGAGAATATCAGGTTGCAGCTCAGGTAGGTGTGTGGCACAGTCCCACCTGATGAGCCATTCAAGCAACACTGCTGGATACTTCGAATCTTTCCGGATCCTACAGAGCTGTTAAGATTTGTTATGTTTTGAGAGGAGAGAGGGAAGGAGATGCCTATCAGGCAGATTAACAGGGAGTTTAAACATTAACTAGAAGGAGTGCTGGAAAGGAAATATTAATGAAAGGAGAGAAAGACAGCACGGTCTTAAGAATTTGATGTGAAATGGTAGGAGTTGCAGAGGAAAAGTAGGCGAAGGAAATATGTGGATAGCTACCAGTGAAGTGACAGCAGTGGAGAATGCTTTGAGCATATAAGGTAGGCTAATATACTAAAAAGAGAGTTGGGTGAGGGCAATACAAAGTATTTGTGGCAAAAGAGAATGAGATAGGAGGAGTGTGTGAATAATCAAAAAGGTAGTTCATTCAGTGGGCAGGAAAAAGCTGGGCTGTTAAAATGGCTGCAGAAACACAGGTGCAGTGATGTTGGATAAGAGGAGGAAGGGGGGGGAGGTGGGAAGGAGGCACGTTTTGGTGAAGGATAAGAAAGGGATGCTTTGGGGGGTCAGAAATTAGACAGAACAGTTACAAGTCAGGAAAATTAGGGTGAGGCTGTAACTGGCGCAGAAATGAGTGAAGGATTTACGGAGTGATCTTGTTCAGGTTACCCAGTGACTTACAAGACAAAATGATGACAGTGAGTGGGGTGCATGTAGTGTTTGCTCAGCTGAGGTAGACTTGATGCTGCTGCATCTTACAGACACAAGCGGTTTGCTGCCAACACATTCAACCTCTGAACATTAGAAAAGAAGATTCACTAATAAGATCCAAACAGGGAGTTCCCATCTGCTGCAATTTTTTATATTCTGCCACACTTTGCTAAACAAGTTTAAAGAGTGCTTGCTGCAGTCTGAGAAGTATAGTGATCTTAAACATTTAGTGTCCCAGATTTGCAGTTATCCTCTGCAACAGTACAAAGCATCATTAAGGTTCATGACATCACACTGTGGAATACAGAACAATAGAACAGCATGTACAAGAGGCTACAAAGCTTGTGATTAAAAAAAGTATTATAAGCAGATTGAGAGGCTATAAACTATGTTGGCAACAGCACTGTTGGGTTATCTGGTATGTTTGTTCTGTTAGTCAGTTAAACTCTAGTCTTATTTACACTATCTACAGGTAAATTATTCTGTATTTTAAAGGAAAAAAAGTATCCATAAATGCATTAAGGAGGATATCTATCACCATTTATCATCTGAACAGGGGGACAAGGTCTACTGTACTTGTGACATGAGCACAAAAAGATCGTGTTAGATTTATGAAAGTCTCTGCTAGAAAATTGAACTCTTCTATCTCCTGTCCTGCAGAGCCCCCTATCTATGGGCTTATTCTGTGCAACTTGATCAGTTTGGCGATCTCATGTAAACTCTTGATTTCCCCACACATACTGAGATTTTTCCTTTCCAGAAAACAGTAATATTGTCCTTCATACACAGCAGCTTTTTAAGTTTTCTTTATTTTGCTATTAAATAGTGGGAGTTTTTTGAACACCACAGAACTTTGCAGTGTGTAACTCGATGCAGTTGCCATGTCAGGAGAAGGAACTAAAAATCCATAGAAACATAATGCAACAGGTCCTTCTGAATTGTTAGGACCTGACATGAATTTAGGCCAGTTAGTGTTCACTGATGCAGTCCTGTAAGATGAAAATGATTTTTAATGAAGCTGGGAATCAATGTCTGTTAGCCTTGAGATGGAGGGAGTCTATTTCTTCTAAATGTGACTGCTCCTGGTTGTTGGCAAATCAGCTGCCAGCAAGCATGACACACATTTGTGCCAGGAAAAGCTCCAGCAAAGAACTCCATGGAAAAGTTTCTCTCTTGATTGAAATAAGAGGGGCACTTTGTCCCTCCCTATCTACATTTTAAAGTGTGTGCGGGGAAAAGGGGACTTGTACACAATACATTACAGGCACAGTGAATAATCTCAGTGGTATTTACCTTCTTTTCTACTTCAGATGTGCTTATACTGCAGCCAAAATTGCAGTGAAACTCTTGTAGACTGCCAGCTCTACTACAACAAAATGTAATAGCAATGATGTAGAGGTTAGAGCTTGCAGAATAAACCTGTGTAGAATCACAGAATGATAGGGGTTGGAAGGGACCTATTGAGATCATCTAGTCCAACCCCTGTCAGAGCAGAATCACCTACAGCAGGCTGCACAGGACAGCATCCGGGCAGGTTTTGAATATCTCCAGAGATGGAGATTCCACAACCTCTCTGGGCAGTTTGTGCCAGTGCTTTGTCACCCTCACAGTAAAGAAGTTCCTCCTCATGTTTAGGTGGAACTTCCTATAGTCAAGTTGGTGCCCCTTGTCCTGTCACTGGGTACCACTGAATATTTATAAGCATTGATAAGATCCCCCCTCAGTCCTCTCTTCTCTAGACTAATTCCCAAGTCCTTCAGCCTCCTTTTGTAGGACAGATGTTCTAGGCCCCTAATCATACTTTTAGTCCTTTTTTGTACCATCTCCAGTACACCTAACTGAGACACAATCATGGTGAGCTTCCATCTGTCCTCATGAAACTGCTCATAGGACCCAGTTTAGCTCGTATTGAGTCATTCCCTGATACATCAGTATGAGCCACTCTCATAGTTGTGTAATTAAGAGTATAGTTACCAAGGCAAAGTCATTCTTGGTCATGCCCCATTTCTGTGGGTCTGATACAAAGCAATACGATACCAGTGGATGCAAGTCTGTTGCTATACAAAAGTGGGCCAAGGACCAAGCTTGAACAATGGACTTTTATTGTCATTGTGCAATTATTAATTTTAAAATTTTCTAGGCATCAAACTGCTCCTGTGTCCAAGATAGCTCTTTCATGATCATTTCAACAGATGCAATATTGTTTAACTTGTAGTCTGAGTCAGACAAGTGTGGACCAGTATCAGTGTAAAAGCCATGATGTACTTTAACTCCGTTCTGTGCTGGTACCACTCAACATCACCAACATTAGCTGGATTTGTTTTTCATCAGTTCTGTCAGCATCTGTTTGATGTTTTTCAGCTTGGGCATCTATAAGTGTATGTGAAAACAAAGCATCTCTGCCTAGGCCATTGGGACTTTGGAAAGAAAAGGGCACCTGTCTCCCAGGCCAGAGTACATCTGAGCACTTTTAGATGCCAACAGAGTGCAGAGAAGGGCCAGTATTCCGTTTCTGACAGTGGCAAAAGATTGATTTCTAGAAAGAGTACATGGTCCTGATTTCTTTCTATGATCCTTCTCCTTACAGTCCCTTAGCATCTACAACTGTTGTATTAGAGTGGTTAAAGAGTGCGTCCCTGTCTAGTCCTTTTAGTACCTCTTAGCAGATGTGCTGCCTATGAATTTATCTAATCTCTTTTGTACCCTGCTGATACTGATGACTTCCATGGCCTCTGTGGTCAAAACGCTGCATAAAAAATGATCTTATTTTATTCAGTTTAAACTTTAACTCTTACAGTTCAGTCCAGGTTTAGTATGTGAGATTTGGTAAACAACAGTTCTGTGTTCAGCTTATCTATCACTTTGTTATTTTGCAGACCTTGGTCATATCCTTTTTCCTGCTTATCCTCTCAAACCTGAAGAGTTCACAGCTTCTACTCTTTGTAAAGCTGCTCCTTCTCAATTTACACCATTTCAACTGTCCTTTCCTGCACTGTCTCCAACTCCACCCTTCTGTGAGATGCAGAATGACACGTGTTTTGCAGAGCTTTTGTATAGCAGCAAAATTACATCCTCTCTGTCTTGACAGCAGCACCCATCCTGGTGATGACCACGATTTTGCAGGGTTTTTTTGGCTGCCACTGCACACTGAGCCAATGTTTCAGAGAACTGTCAACTCTTATTTTAAAATCTCTTTTATTAGTTTTAATACCAGTTCTGAAGTTATCACCATGTGGACAAGGTTTAGATTTTTTTCTTCTAGATGCCTTATTTCATGTCTGTCTGCACTGAAGCTCACCTGCTGCCCTTTTTACCTGATGTGTCCTTGCTTTCTGCAGACTAGGAATGCCACGGTTTGTTCCCTTCTCTGGGACAGTGCTGAAAATACTGGCAAAAAATAGTTCACATGCTGATCTCTGGGATATTCCACTGATGAGGATTCTTTGTTTAGAAAAGTGACCATTAACCTCTCTGTATAGCACCTATTCCTTAACACAATTTCCAGCGATAAAAAGAGTCTTTCTAACATTTCCACAGGCAACTTAATTTCTTTCATAATCTTTGAGGTAGAATCTTATCAAAGGCTTTTGGAAAAAAAAATAAACCCCATAAATTATGTAGGCAGATTCCTTTTGTCCCAGTGTCTCATGACACTCTGTTCAAGCAGCAGCAGATTACTGAGTCAGTATTATGCTTTTACAGAAGCTGTGCTGACTCTTCTGCCACGGTCCATGTTCATCCAGTCACAGTGATCTCATTTGCTATTATAATCACTGCCATCTTAACAGAATCACCAGAGTCTACAGATCTTAGGATCTCCTCTAATGCCATTTCCATATGTGGGGTTTACATTGTTCATCCCCCTGTTTGTTGGCACCATGACTGTAAAAATGGGTTTTGTGTCTTGGCCAGCATCTCTACAATCTCAGTTTCAATAAATAAAATATGTATTGGTGGGGAGTTGATTAAGTATGTTGGTACCTGGCTAGACATTCAGCTTTGCATATACAGTGTGGTTCTCCAGTAACATACACAGTGCACACCCTGCATGCCTTAGAGTCTCTGTGTAAAGCTGATATTGCCTTTGGCAACTACAGAATGTCTCTCACTCTCAGCTTCCAGGAGAATGGAAGATGTTAATACACTCATGCTGTTCTTCACCTTGTACTTGCTGTTTCACTCAGTATGTCAGTACTTGAAAAGTGCCAGGCATATGTTGGTTGCTGTGTGTCACTCTTGCTGTCTTGGAGTCTTGAGACACATACATTAGATATGTGACATATGCTAAGAGTGAACTGTTAATGTTTGAAAAGGATTTCCATTGCTTAACATCAACTTTGTGAGTGTTAGCCCTCCAGCTTCTCATACCTAATTCTGTTTGTGTCCCCTGACTAGTTAACTCTGTGCTCTTATGAGCCTTCACGGAACATGGAATTTGCAACATAACTATGCAGTGAATTTAATCAGTTGCTTATTAACCAATTCTTCAAGCTCTGCTTTCTGAGGTTGAATTCACAAATATAAAATGTTTCGATCCCTATCCTATTTGGCATTCTTTCACCTTTCATGCTTTCCCTTTCCTTTCCTTTCCTTTCCTTTCCTTTCCTTTCCTTTCCTTTCCTTTCCTTTCCTTTCCTTTCCTTTCCTTTCCTTTCCTTTCCTTTCCTTTCCTTTCCTTTCCTTTCCTTTCCTTTCCTTTCCTTTCCTTTCCTTTCCTTTCCTTTCCTTGCCTTTCCTTTCCTTTCCTTTCCTTTCCTTGCCTTTCCTTTCCTTTCCTTTCCTTTCCTTGCCTTTCCTTTCCTTTCCTTTCCTTTCCTTTCCTTTCCTTTCCTTTCCTTTCCTTTCCTTTCCTTTCCTTGCCTTTCCTTTCCTTTCCTTTCCTTGCCTTTCCTTGCCTTTCCTTTCCTTGCCTTTCCTTTCCTTTCCTTTCCTTTCCTTTCCTTTCCTTTCCTTTCCTTTCCTTTCCTTTCCTTGCCTTTCCTTTCCTTGCCTTTCCTTGCCTTGCCTTTCCTTGCCTTCCCTTGCCTTCCCTTGCCTTCCCTTGCCTTCCCTTGCCTTCCCTTGCCTTTCCTTGCCTTGCCTTGCCTTGCCTTGCCTTGCCTTGCCTTGCCTTGCCTTGCCTTTCCTTGCCTTGCCTTGCCTTGCCTTGCCTTGCCTTGCCTTGCCTTTCCTTGCCTTTCCTTTCCTTGCCTTTCCTTGCCTTTCCTTTCCTTTCCTTTCCTTTCCTTTCCTTTCCTTTCCTTTCCTTTCCTTTCCTTTCCTTTCCTTTCCTTTCCTTTCCTTTCCTTTCCTTTCCTTTCCTTTCCTTTCCTTGCCTTTCCTTTCCTTTCCTTGCCTTTCCTTGCCTTTCCTTGCCTTTCCTTGCCTTTCCTTGCCTTTCCTTTCCTTTCCTTGCCTTTCCTTGCCTTTCCTTTCCTTTCCTTGCCTTTCCTTTCCTTTCCTTGCCTTTCCTTTCCTTTCCTTTCCTTTCCTTTCCTTTCCTTTCCTTTCCTTTCCTTTCCTTTCCTTTCCTTTCCTTTCCTTTCCTTTCCTTTCCTTTCCTTTCCTTTCCTTTCCTTTCCTTTCCTTTCCTTTCCTTTCCTTTCCTTTCCTTTCCTTTCCTTTCCTTTCCTTTCCTTTCCTTTCCTTTCCTTTCCTTTCCTTTCCTTTCCTTTCCTTTCCTTTCCTTTCCTTTCCTTTCCTTTCCTTTCCTTTCCTTTCCTTTCCTTTCCTTTCCTTTCCTTTCCTTTCCTTGCCTTTCCTTGCCTTGCCTTGCCTTGCCTTGCCTTGCCTTGCCTTGCCTTGCCTTGCCTTGCCTTGCCTTGCCTTGCCTTCCCTTCCCTTCCCTTCCCTTCCCTTCCCTGCCCTGCCCTGCCCTGCCCTGCCCTGCCCTTCCTATCCCTGCCCTCCCCTTCCCTTTGTCCATGGGGTCCGTTTCCCAGAGAGTTCTATTAACTAACTCCTTGAAGAGCTGGAAGTCAGCTTTCCTGAAATTCAGGGTTCTGAGTACACTTATCATTTGGTTGATACACCTTAGGACAATGAACTGCACCAGTGCATGATCATTGCAGCCCAGGCTGCCCCTGATCTTAACATCCCTATTTTCATCTTGACATTCCCTAATTTATTGTTAATAGGTCAAAATCCTAAATGCCATTTCTTTAGGTGTTCTAACTGACACTTCATTTGGACTAGATGGTTCAATGGCATTTGTATCAGTGGAGAAATTGGCCCTTGAGTATTTTTTAGTGAGTGCCAGTTGTGCTGTGTGCTGTGCATTTTGTCCACTCAAACAAGTAAGAAATCTAAATAATTATGTAATGGCTATATTAACAATGAAAATAATTTTCTACAGGTACTGTGCATACCAATTCAGACCTAAGCATAATCTCAATCAAGCCTCAATAATGATCACAGAACTCCTTGCTAGCATGAACATAGTTGAACACAGAGTCATTTAACTTAATTTAAAGTATTGGAGCCGGGCTTTTTACTTCATCAAATGGAACTTCAAAACAAATTAGAGATATAGTAGGAAGGACATACCAGCTGTCTGCTATCTTTTATCCATGAGCAGCAAAAATGCCTGTCTTGCATGTAGAAAAAACTGTAGCTGTGATGATTCAAGGGTTATAAATGAGGTAAGTTTTGCTGGGAGATGTGGCAAGTTTGATTAAACTTACTGACACAGCTTGGGGGATAAAAAAAAGGAAGAAAGAAAAAAAGAAAAGAAAGAGGAGAAAGAAGAGAAAGAAAAGAAAAGAAAAGAAAAGAAAGAAAGAAAGAAAGAAAGAAAGAAAGAAAGAAAGAAAGAAAGAAAGAAAGAAAGAAAGAAAGAAAGAAAGAAAGAAAGAAAGAAAGAAAGAAAGAAAGAAAGAAAGAAAGAAAGAAAGAAAGAAAGAAAGAAAGAAAGAAAGAAAGAAAGAAAGAAAGAAAGAAAGAAAGAAAGAAAGAAAGAAAGAAAGAAAGAAAGAAAGAAAGAAAGAAAGAAAGAAAGAAAGAAAGAAAGAAAGAAAGAAAGAAAGAAAGAAAGAAAGAAAGAAAGAAAGAAAAAAGAAAGGAAGAAAGAAAGAAAGGAAGAAAGAAAGAAAGAAAGGAAGAAAGAAAGGAAGAAAGAAAGGAAGAAAGAAAGGAAGGAAGAAAGGAAGGAAGAAAGGAAGGAAGAAAGGAAGGAAGAAAGAAAGGAAGAAAGAAAGGAAGAAAGAAAGGAAGAAAGGAAGGAAGAAAGGAAGAAAGGAAGAAAGGAAGGAAGGAAGAAAGGAAGAAAGAAAGAAAGGAAGAAAGAAAGAAAGAAAGAAAGGAAGAAAGAAAGAAAGAAAGAAAGAAAGAAAGAAAGAAAGAAAGAAAGAAAGAAAGAAAGAAAGAAAGAAAGAAAGAAAGAAAGAAAGAAAGAAAGAAAGAAAGAAAGAAAGAAAGAAAGAAAGAAAGAAAGAAAGAAAGAAAGAAAGAAAGAAAGAAAGAAAGAAAGAAAGAAAGAAAGAAAGAAAGAAAGAAAGAAAGAAAGAAAGAAAGAAAGAAAGAAAGAAAGAAAGAAAGAAAGAAAGAAAGAAAGAAAGAAAGAAAGAAAGACAAGGGTGATTCAGAACAATTTACATAGAGGCTGAGTATTATCCAGGTTTGATTCCTTTCAGTCACTTGAAGCATATATTTATTTCTCATCCTGGTGTATTTTGGGGGGAGATAAATAGATTAAGTGAAGAAGGTGGGTTTTTGCAGATTTTCTTTTACATATAATGTCATTGTCATGGTCTGATAATCAGGGTATGCATGATATATTTTATGAGGATGATGTCATATTTCATAAGCCTCCAACAGAGATGATACAATCATTTCACAGAGGGAGCTATATGATGTAATTGCCAGCAACACCACAAGGATCAGTGGCCCAGCAGGTTACATCCAATTCATATTTCATACAGTGTTAATATGTCTTTTTTAGGTGTTTTTCCATCTGAAGATGCCAAGGTGATTATTTTTTTTAATATATATATCCATTTCAAATCTTATTTTTTGTTTTCTTAAATATAGTCATCCAAAATGTCATAATACCTTTTACCTTTTGGGGTTTCTCCCTGCTTTCCCCACTTTGTAACTTAATGCTATGCTATAAAGATTCTAGGTATAAAGATATATTTTTTTCCTCAATTTTCCAATTGTTAGTAAAACCTTAGGTTTTACATTTTTCTACTGATCAATTGAATAGGTAGATTGGGTTCAGCTAGGATAGGGCTAATTTTCACCAGGAGCTGGGATGGGACACAGCTAGGACAGGTGACCCAAGCCAGCCAAGGAGGGTATTCCATACCGTACAATGTCATGCTCAGTATAAAAGGGGGCTGATCAGGGATGGATAGTGTGGCTCCAGGATGCATGGCTTGGGGCGGTCTGGGTGTGGGATGGGTCTGAGTTGTACAGTTGTTGATGAAAAACTGCATTGTGTATCATCAGTTTTGCACATTCTGTTGTAAGTCCTGGTTTTGGCTAGGATAGAGTTAATTTTCTTTCTGGTGGCTGGCAGAATGCTATGTTTGGGAGTTAGGATGATAACACACTGATGTTTTCAGTTGTTGTCAAGGACTTTTAAGCTTTTCACAATTCCCTGCTAACAAGAAGGTGGAGGGCACTCAGGAATCTGGGAAGGTACACAGCCAGGACAGGTGACTCAAACTGGCCAAAGAGGGTGTTCCATGCCAATTACATCATGCTCAGCATAAATGGGGTCTGGTGGAAGGGAGGAGCATGTGGCTCCAGGATGCATGGTTTTGGGGACGGTCCGGTTTCAGGATGGCTCTGAGCTGTACAGCCTGAGTTGTGCTGTTCAGTGAGACGTTGCATTGTGCATCACCAGTTTTGTATATTTTGCTGTAAAGTCCTATTATTGTTATATCTCTCTCTCTGCTGTCCCAGTAAACTATCCTCATCCATGAGGTTTGGGGTTTTTTTGGCTTTCTTTTTCCTCCCTTCCCCACACCAGCTGCCCCCACACACACACTCTTAGAGAGAGTGGCTGTGTAATGCTTGGTTCTCAACTGGGGTGAAACCACAACAGTCCTGTTGTTATTTCCTTCTCCCTGTGCTGGCACAGTAAGCTATCTTTAACCCTACCTGCATGGTTTTCTTTTGCCTCCCCATTCTCCATCCTGCCAAGGATGGGGAGTGAGCATCCACGAGGTGTTCAGCTGCCAGCCAAGGCTAAACCACGAAAGTAAAGCATGAACATCTACTTTGAAGAGTGAACTCCTTCAGGGGATTTGAAGGATAAGAAAGAAACCCAGATGCTCAACTGATAAACATACAGTGTTTTCTATCAGCATTGTCTTCTGCTCTCTTGTACTTCTGAAATCTAAAAGGCTGGGTTGCTTCAGTTTCAATCAGTGTGACTTGACCCTCTATACAATAACGTAATTAAAAAGGGGAGGAGGGGGGAAACTAAGTTATACTGCAAGAAATTGCAGCTGAAGAGAGGAGTTAGAGTATGTGAGAGAAACATCTCTGTGGACACTCATATCAGTGAAGAAGGAGAAGGAGGAGGTGATCCAGGGACCAGAACAGAGATTCCCTACAACCCTGTGGAGAAGACCATGGTGAAGCTGGCTGTCCATCTGCAGCCTATGGAGGACCCCATGGCAGAGACAGTCTAGGCACCTGAAGGAGGCTGTGACCCTGTGGGAAGCCCATGCTGGAGCGGGGTCCTGGCAGGACCTCTGGACCCATGGAGAGAGGAGCTCATGCCAGAGCAGGTTTGCTGTCAGGACTTGTGATCCTGTGGGGGACCCATGCTGAAGCAATCTGGTCCTGAAGAGCTGTACCCCATAGGAGGGACCCATGCTGGTGCAATTCATAAAGAACTGCAGCCTATAGGAAGGACTCACATTGGAGAAGCTCGTGGAGGACTGTCCCCCACGAGAGGGACCCCAGGCTGTAGCAGGGGAAGAGCCTGAGGAGTCATCACCCTGAGAAGGAAGGAGCAGTCATCACAACGTGTGATGAACCCTGTTCTCAGTCCCTCTATGCCACTGGGGGAAAGGGGGTAGAGAAATAGGGAGTAAAGCAACGCCTGTATCTTGGTATTTAAATTAATTTCTTTCCTCTGGAAATTTTGCTTTAAAAATGGGTAGTGGATGCTTGATGAGTCTGACCTATGGGTGTAGGTATAGAGAGAGATACAGTGTTAAATGGAATAAAAGTTCAGTAATACTGAAGGATCTTTCAGTTGGAAGAAATAGGACATGCCAATTATTTCTTTGCTAGCTTTGTAAATGTTGTCTGTACATTTATTTTTCAAGGATAAAAAGGAATCTATTGTAAGAGTCTACCTGGGCTTACTGAAATAATTATTAATTGTACTCTTAGTGGGTTCAGTATTTATATGGGGAGAAAACAGTCTCTTCTTTGGTCTGCTTGATCTGAAATATTAGATAGTGCCTTGTACTGTCACCACTAGTCAGTTTTGTGAGTGCATTGCTCAGCAAAACCATCTTTCCATTGTGTTAAACTTTTTTACCTCTTAATTATCCCAGAACCTCTCACCTATTGTTCATTTCCTTTTCCCTCTATCTTTTGGGTTAATTCAGTACTCAGAAATGTGGAAAGCTACCGATACTTCTCTGCGCTAGACATGTGACAAATAGACATCATTGAACACATTCCCACACACCCCTGCTTCCTTCAGCCAATTAGACACTACTATCTAGTAACTAGTCACAGGATGTAAACAAACATAAGACCACATCATTACTATAGCTCAGTTTCTACTGAGGCTAATTGTTCTTTGAAATCGTTAATGGTTGTGTGTAGATAAAGATTGGATTAAGTAAGATTCGATCCTCTGGAACTAAGAACAATGGAAATAAAATTGCTTCCACATGCAAGCAAAGTAGAGATTGAATTCAGACTTCTACAAAATTGTGTTGGAACTTTTATTTTCTGGTCCTTCCTTCCAGTCTTGCCTCATGAAGGATTGTCAAACAAATTCAGTTCTACCTTTCTGACTCTTGTCTTTTTACCAGCACTCCTCTTCACATGAATATTTACAGGGCATCAACACCCTTTCTCTATACATGTTCAGTTGCACTGATCTTTTCTTTTTGCCTACTTTTCTTTCTCTGGGTACTTGCCAAACTCTTGTTTATTTTCATACTTCTAAACTGCCATGTTTCTGAGATTATGCAAACAAAAGTATGCACTACTCAGGTTCTCTCTCTGAGATGCTTGCTCTTGTGATCCTCTACATATTATTCTTTAGGTTGCAAACCACAGACACCTAGGAAAAAATAAGTATTTCACATTCAGCATATGATCATAAAAGAGAGTACCTATGCCATGCGGGGTTTAGAACAAGATGGATGCCCATTTTGACTTCTAGTTGTATTGAAAAAAAAAAATCAGCATTGTGTCCCAGTGCCATCTTTCAGTGTTTTACATTCTTTGTAAGAACCTAATCTCAGATTAGGAGGCTTTGCAAGTGTGGAGTATTTATAAATTGCTTAATCCTTGATGTCCACTGAGGTTAACTTCTTTTAGTGACAAAACAAAGAATGGAGTCCTTCCCTAATAGTTATCTCCCTGTTAGACCATATGTCTTCTGCAGTCCTCATCAAAGCTTCAACTGCAAGGGCTAATGCCAACACCCATTTTCCTGGAAAGGCAATTTACCATAAATATGACTGTAGCTCTCTAGCTTGCTCTCAGAAACACACAGCTTGAGTACACAATCTGGTTCCAGTTTGGTGGACTTGTGTGTGCAGCTTTCTAAAGCTATCCCTTTAGATAGAACATATATTCTCTGAGCCCTGAGACTATTGTCCAGTAAATATTGCTCATGCATTTCAGCTACAGGAATGGGATATTTGTTCCACAGCACCAACCTGTTTTTCAAACTGTGAACTGGCACAGTTATACTCAGATGTGAACAAGATTTGACATCCGTGTTTCAAAATTGCCTCTCTGATTTTGTATAGTTGTTCTAGTTGCTTAAATTTACACTGGGACCAGTTTTCACTTGTAAGGATATTTAGTCAGAAGTAGATTCATTTTCTTATCTGTTATTCATCTCTGATTGCTTATGTTTAGGTGGTCACAGATCTTTATGAATTAGCTGGATTTGCTGGTAAACATATGTAAAAGTATTGGGGAAAGTCGACATTCAGATCTTTCATCCATAGTTCTTTGTGATATTTCTGGATATAAACATGCTTGTTATTTTTACCTAAGGGTCCTTCAGGCAGTCACTGTCCGTTACCATGGACAGAGCTGGGCACTGACCATTGTTGCTTTAGAAACTGATTGTTAAACTAATGCTTTAAAGTGCAATTTGCTTGTTTCCAGATTGAATAAAGAATTATTCTATCCATTTCTTTCTCAGTTCAACCTTGTGTAAACTCCTGTGTTCATTTAGATAGCCCTCTTTTCTTGCCCTTCGTCTGCCCACTCAGTTGTAGTGAAGTTCCTCTGTAATGATAAGAAATATAAATGACTCACTCCAGAGCAAGGGGCAAGAACAAGAATTAGACGCATGTATGGATGTTGTATTCCACTTGATTTTTATGATGGAGTCTCTGATTTCTTTGGGGGTGATTGCTCAATTTATGCTTTTACAAGAACTGAAATCAAGTGATTACTTTGAAAATATGTCTTGACAGGTATGGCTGTGCAAAACGCAGGCTCCATCATTTCCTCACACCTATTATCTGTAGTTTCTTCTCTTCAAAAAAAAAACCCAAGCTATCTTCTGTTTAGATAATGATATTTTTTTACCTCTGAACTTTTTTTTTTTTCAAACAGAGACCATCAAATACGGAAAATGGATCTACCTGTAAGCACAGACCTGCACCTCATAAAGCTCAGTGATACAGAGCAGTGTATATCATACAAAATTTTCTAGTCAGGCCTGACCATGACAGGTAATATAAGCCAGTGAACACTGTCTGAGACATTTTTGAATTTCTTTTAGTAGTAGTATTATTTAGTTGCAATTAGAAATTTTAATAGTACTTCCTTCTCCTTTTATTGTGAAATACTTTCTTTTAGAGCTTTATTATTGCCATCTTGTTGATCCCTTTCTGGTCATGGCACTAATTATAAGATAGAAGTATTCTCCCTTCATCCAATAACTTGCAAGAAAAAGTGATTTAGAGAGAGACACTTAGCATAGAAAACTCATAAACTTCCACCTAAATAAGCAGTTAGAGAACAGCAGATGTTTTTTAGATTGCACTGGTAAATGGTGCAGTGTTATAGACCAATCAATACTGTTAATGCTAATTGTAACGTGCTTTTGTCAAAACGATGCTTTTTCTTAAAGTTAATTTCTGATTTATCTCATTTTCCATAGAGTAATTCTGCAAACCTGGTGTCTTTTGCATTTCATGCCTGCTAATGGAAAGCTGGATTCGTTTGGGTATTAATCTGGCTCGAGTATATGAAAACAGACTTTGACGTGCTTGATGGAAAAGCATATCAGATATTTACAGAAGAATTGCTTTTTACTTTTTCATGGTATTGTGTTTAGTTACTTGGCTTGGTATAAACCAAGCAACATTCAAGAACTTTCAAAGTCTGAAGTTCTTGAAATTCTAATCTCATGCACTTGTACAGTCACATAATGCTGTTGGCTTTGGAAGCTTAACTGTTGAATTAGAAAGCAAATTGGATTTTTTGCTATAGAAAATAGCATGAATTTTTTGCCATTTCATTTCTGAAATACTTTAATATAAAATATGTGTTTGTAATGTGTTGTTTAAGCTCTGCCATAAGATCTTTGGAACAGAAGCAGTGCTGCATTTTCATTGTGTACAGTACCTGGGAGAGTGAAGCATTTTTCAACGTGAGAGTGCTGCTGCAATCTCAACTATAGCTGTTCTGTGAAGTAAAATGGTTGCTTTTTAAATAGGTCGGTTTACCCCATTCTGCTCTTCTGGTGTCTCAAATGCCATTTTGTTGGCCATTTTTTTGTTCATAATACAATACAGTACAAAATCCAGTAACATGATAAAGGGGCTCACATGAAAGACATAAAAAGAGGCAAAAAAAAACCCCAAGACAACTGTGATAATGAAAGCAAAATGTAATTAAGTCATTGAAAATATTGAAGACCAGCTATGTTTAAAAGGTATCAATATTTTCTTTCATCTACAATGCTGAATATGATAGATGTCACATTATGCAACACACAATAAATCAACCCAATGCAGTTTTTCTGGGCCTGTATCAGTCTAATGCTTGGCCCATTCATTTGGCACACTTGTATTTTGTACACACACTTTTATTTACATCTGCTCAAACAGCTCTCCCATTATTAAAGTCTAACATTTCACAAGCTGTGTAACAGCACATCTATTTATTCCTGATAAATGCCTGTTCAGAACGCTTTCTTTTCTGTCCTCTTTTCTTGGAAGAAAATACTATTATGCAAGTGCCTTCATCCATACAGCAACTACAGAAATAGACAATATTGCTCTGACTTTAATATACTCCTTGAAAAATGAACTGGTTTGGGCAATCCCAAACACAACTACAAACTGGATGGAGAATGGATTGAGAGCAGCCCTGAGGAGAAGGACTTTGGGGTCTTGATGAATGAGAAGCTCGACATGAGCCAGCAATGCACACTTGCAGCTCAGAAGGCCGACTGTATCCTGGGGCTGCATCAGAAGAAGCATGGTCAGCAGGTCAAGGGAGGTGATTCTTGCCCTCTATTCCACTCTCATGAGACCCCACCTGGAGTACTGCATCCAGCCCCAGGGCCACCAGTACAAGGCAAATAGTACAAGCTGTTGGAGTGAGTCCAGAAGAGGGTCACAAAGACAATGAGCGGGCTGTAGCACCTCTCCTGTGAAAACAGGCTGAGAGAGTTGGGGTTCAGCCTGCAGAAGAGAAAGTTCCAGGGAGCCTTATGGCAGCTTTCCAGTACCCAACGGGGGTCTATAAGAAATTTGGAGAGGGACTTGTAGATATTAGGAAGGGATTCCTAATGAGAGAAGCTGTGGATGCCCTATCCCTGGCAGTGTCCAAGGCCAGGTCTGATGAGTCTTTGGGCAACTAGGCCAAATGGAGTGTGTCCCTGCCCATGGCAGGGGGGGTGGAACTAGATGGTGTTTAAGGTCCCTTCCAACCCAAACCAGTCTGTGACTCTATGAAAATATTATTCTGGTGAGGCTGCTAGTCTGACTTTTTACTGTTGCTTATACAAGCTAGCTCTGACCAAGGAAAGCTCTTTCTCATACTCCCATCACCACTCTGAAATCCTTTCATTAGCCTAATGAGAGCGAAAATGGGCAAGAGTTAACAGAGCTGATTTGATCAGCAGGCATTACAGTTGTCCCTGCCTGAACAGTGGTGGACAAATACAGATTGTGTACTGACAGGCAGGTCAACTCCTAATTTCAGAATGAAGGAAAAGAAAGGTTCAGTTCAGATTTTCACCTGACTTTTTAGCACTGTGGTTCTCTGTATTCCCTTCTGAAATCTTTCTTAATGCATTCTGATGCTATTTAGATTAAAAATGTCATTCACATTTGGATACAGCTAAACCTCCAGTGTCCCTTTCTGCCAGTGTTCAGTTATCAAAAGCATAGCTTTATTGACCAGGGTGAAATAGGGCTTTCTTATATTACTAGGATTATTGGTAAAATGACCGTCTGCTATTACTGGAATTGCCTCCCTTTGAAGTACTGAGAGATACAGCATAAAAGTTGCTCAATAGTTGAAATCTACAATGCATCGATTGACAATTTTTCCCTCTTTTGGACTACACAAGAAACTGTAGGCCAGAAAAGGGCTATTTTGTCCCACACCAGGACTTCAGGGCAGGCAAAGTTGTAGGGAATGACAGCTGTTGAGTGAGGTGCAATAATCCTGAGACATGTTTGCTTGGAAAGCCTCCAGATTACTCTTACTGTTTTAAAGCCTCAGATCATCAAACTTGAGACCAGGGCTAAGCAGAGCTCCCTCCTCCCTCAGATGGTAAGGACAAGTTGTTCTTCTTTCCTGTCAAGACAGTGACAGAGAGAAAGGCTGCCCTTTAGACTCCTACTGCTGGTCAACATGTCATGAAACTCGTGTGTCCCTGATGTGGCCTCTGACCAAGGAGAGGAGTAAGCACGCCTGACCCCTCTCCACGTCCCTACAAGGAGAAACACTGGTGCAGGATGAGGAAGTGGGCTATGAAAACTTGCTCCATGCAGCTTATGTTTGGAAGGCTTTGCTGAAAATCTGAGTTTGGGAGAAAGGAGTTTAAGGGCCAGAAAATTGTGTCAGGGCTGCATTTAGAAATTTACTTTTCTTTGCTAGTTCAGGCCTAATTTTACTGTAGGTGGGGAGGCAAAGAGGGTTGTAAGGCTTTTGTTCACAGAGCATGTTATTAGTTATGCAGATGACTGCCCATTCACAGCCTGCCAGCAACGTATTTTATACCTTACATATATATCTCTTACATACCCCTTACACATATCCCCGCATGTACCAACACTAGTGACATAAAGAGACAGATCAAAACTCTTTGAATCAATGTCAACTCCTGACTCAGTTTCCAGACAAAATTAGATATTCTCAGGCCACTCTATACCAATGTATTCCTATTTAAATTATATATTTGCCACGATATTTTCTGGAATGGGGACAGATCCTGAGCATACCTCCTTGAAGTCAGAGAGAGAGTTACCATCAAAAATTTATAATTTCCTAATAACAAAGTTGATTTCTGTGCTTTTTGTCAGGAAGATAGTTTCTGAAGTATTTCAGGATTCAACAGAGATTAAATTAATCTAAAAATGATAGAATGTAATAGAGGATTATACTATCTCAGTGATGCAACTTCACAGCAGTCACTTCTTTTCAGACTCTAGGTTTTTTCAAAAACCCTGAAATGCCAGCATTTTAAAACAGTTTTCTGAAAGGAGTAAAGTAAACACACAGGACATCAATGACCTTAACTCTTCATATGAATCTTTGTCTACTGTCTGATCTTGGCAGTATAGTGACAAGCTACTTCATTTTTACCCAAGTAATTAAATATTATTTCAGCCTTTTCAAGCTCAACCTAATGATAGAAGATTGCATCTAGGAAGAGAGATTGTGTGGAAACCTGTCAGAGATGCTTTGCTTTCTTCAAGAATATACAAGCACTCAGTTCACAGAAACATGCTAACTAACCCTTTTTTCCCAGCAGCAGCTTGTTACAGAGAAGTTTTGCTCACAGGGCAAAACCACTGACGTGATGCTTATACCTGCTATTGTTCCTATTCTGGCCAAACTGGTCCAGGACTGCAAAATCCTCATGAAGACATTTTCTATGAAGGTTCCCTGAGGAAAGTGGGCAGGGAGACTTTTGACAGCATCAACCTCCTCTATTGTTCCTTCATGGATATATATGTTTCTCACAGTTGGAATTTCAGAGTTCAAAAATAAAGTAATAGTAGGATAAACTGATGTTAATCTCCATAGGGCCCATTAGCTCAACAACTTGCTTAGTCTCTAATGTGTGATAGCAGGGTGCAAGAGAGCTTGCTATAGTGTTAGCTCTGCTTCCTGTGTATCTTTTAGTCTTAGCAGCTATGCAGGAATGCCAACATAACCCAAAAGTAATTGTTATGCTGTGATAATCAGAATTGCTGCACTTTGTCAGCTCATTAGGAAGGCAAATATCTCATTTACAAAGGAAGTTTTTGGCTCATGTTTAAAGTACAGGACTAAAAGACAGTTACCTAAGACCACATTTCCGTCTCTGTAGAGATTGGAGTTTTTGCTATGGCTCTAATTTCTATTTCTATGAAAACTCTGATTCATCACACCATGCCTCAGTTTCCTTTCAAGTACCATGAAAATAATATGTTGGAAGCTTTTGACTGACAAATTTAATGTTTGTCCAGCGCTTTGAGGTGTTTGAGATCTCTTGAAGTGCAAATTACAGAGGTAAGCATGGCTGAGGTGGAAATGACCTATTCCTATTTTTGTGTCAGCAGTAGCCAGTCTTTTAACTGTTTTTGTGGGTTTTTTTATGAAACCCTATCTGACAGCACTGACTAATGTTCTTTTTCGTTTCATTTGTGGGGAGAGAGAGCTTTGTTTTCCTAGGAGGCCACTGATTTGTTTCCTTTCCCCGATAGGAAACTTATTTAAGGAACACTGTAACTAGGACATGTAATACATATTGTATGTGAGTGCTCTGGGTAATGTATTGATACTGAGGTAACTTTGAGGCATGGAGGTTAATTTCACCTGATTTGTGTCAGCTAGATAATGTTTAAGCTCAAGTGCCTAAAGCTCTCTATATGCAAGGTCTGTATCTGTCTGTACTGCAGTCAAAAGTCATTGTTTGTAACGGTGACCTGAGGATGTACAGTTCAGTTACCTTTGTCCCTCCCAGGCTATCTCCTTTCTCAGGTAGTCAGATACCACCTTTGTTGGATGGGATCCTCTTATTCCCAGGAGGAAGTTGTATAGCGATTCCCTCTTTCCAACTTAGACATTGAGAGTTTAGTTTTCTGCTTATGCACTGTGCAGGAATAAGTGAGTCAAGGGGCTTGGTAGTTAGACACTTCACATTATCCTCTGCCCTCATAATAGCTTCTGTTTCATGGATAGATTCCTTTGGCATTACCCCAACACAAATGAAAATTATACCTACAGTAACTCTTCTAAAACTGAAAAAAAACCCCCAGATACTTTAATGGGAAGGTCTTCATTAAGCTTCATGAATGAACTCTTCATTTTTTAGAGTTTACACAGCATTAGAGGGAAAAAAGACTTTATCAACCAAAAGGGATTTCACATCAGGGCAAAAGATATGTAAATTAGTCTTAGCCTGTTTTATCAGAGGCTTTTTCATCAGATATGCATGATGTTGGGAGAGGTTGGCAACTGAGGGAAGCTATTAATCTTGCATTCTTTTTACTGTACCATGTCTATTTTTGAGAAAATACCTTTGATTTAGGTACATTATTTTGAAGAAATAACTATAATTTATTAACCAATTTTATTTCCAACAATCCAATGATGTGTGTAAATGTCCATGTTTCTGTGTACCCATAGTCTTCTAGCTCTAAACCAAGCAGGCTTATACATTCTGCAGAGATGAGTTCAAGTACATGGGCTTCATGTGTCTTCTAGTTAGAGGTCAGCACCATGCAGGAATAAGTCAATAGGCTATCCTTCAAGTTCACAGGTTATATTGACTTCTCACTTTCATATTTGAAAGGTGATAACTAATATTGTGGTGGTTTCACCCTGGTTGGAGGCCAGACATAAACCGAAGTTGCTCTACCACTCCACTTTTCAGCTGGACAGGGGAGAAAATATATATTGCGAAGCTTGGGGATATGGACAGGAGGAGATCATTCCACAATTTGTGTCATGGGCAAAACAGTCTCAACACAGAATAAAGGAAATAACACTCTAATTTATTACACTAAACTACACGCACAGTGAGACCTGAGTTGGATCAGAATCATAGAATGGAATTATAGAATGTATAAGGTTGGAAGGGACCTTTGGAGGTCATCTAGTCCCATCCCCCTGCAGTAAGCAGAGACATCTTCACTAGATCTGGTCTGTCAGAACCCCATCAAGCCTGACTGAATATCTCTAGGGCTGGAGTTGCCACTACCTCTCTGGGCAACCTGTTCCACTACCACCCTCATATTAAAGTACTTTTTCCTAATATCCAACTTAAAACTATCCTTTTTGAGTTTAAAACTGTTATCCCTTGTCCTATTGCTACATGCCCTCATGAACAGTTCTTCCCCAGCTTTCTTACAGGCACCTTTCAGGTATTGGAAGGCTGTTATAAGGTCCCTCCGGAGCCTTACCTTCTCCACGCTAAAGAAGCCAAACTCTCTCAGCTTGTCTTCATAGGGGAGGTGCTCCAGGCCTTTGATCATTTTCGTGGCCCTCTTCTGGACATGCTCCAACAGGTCCATGTCCTTCTTGTGTTGAGGGCTCCAAACAAGAAGAACAAGCAGAAGAGAGAAGTACAAGCAGATCTTGTACACAAAATGCAGCTGTCCCCCCCCCTTTTTTTTTCTCCTAAGTGTGATGCCCAGAAGTGCTGTGACCATCGCTGATGGGCTCAGCCTTAGTTCAGCAATGACTCCAGCTTTGAGCCGGCTGGTGTTTGCTCTCTGGGGCCTGAAGAGAGCTTCTGGCTGCTTCTTGCAGAAGCCACCCCTGCAGTCCTCGCTTCTACACCAGAATCTTGCCATGTAAAACCACAAAAAATATGTACAGCATTCACTTTAAACAATTCACTGAATATCACTGTCTAGAATAATTGCTCTCAGTTATCAATGCCTCATGGAACCAGTGATTTCCTACTAATTAACATAGAACATTGAACTCTCTTACTTCTGTACACCTAGAATTTACAAGGAGGTGTTCAATTCTCAGGAATCTGCCTTAACCTCAAAAAGTGAGACAGGATTGAGGTCCAAGAAAACTCACAGACCACTATATTTCAATGCAAGCAAAGAAAAAAAGTATCTCTGTCAGGAGCAGACACAAGAAGCCCGGAATTTGTCTTCTTGTTGAATTATTTTCAGCTGAAGCATTTTGCCACTCAGAACATACATAATGTACCTTTTTTTCACTGTAGAAATGTTTTATTGTTGAGTAATACCTGCAGTTTTCCCTAGTAGAGGGGTCAGTAGTGAAGATTCTTCTTTACTTAGTCACTTCTGTAAAACTGGGTAAAATACATCTCTACATTTAAAAATGGTAAGAGGAAGGACAGAAAGATGTGCATGCATACTTACACTTGCACACATTTTGATCCTAAGCACCTCATAACCTAAGGAATCCAGGCTAAAAATTATATCTTAACAAAAAGTGTTCTAAAGCAACAATAAGGTCATTTTTATGGGAATACAGAATGTGTGTGTGGGGGGGTTCTAACCTCTCCTGAAAAGCTCTAAGTTGGTGTTAAGATAGGAAGCACTTCAACCTTTCATTGTCCTTCGTTGCCTTGAGAGCAGACAAGACCACAGCATAGAAGATTTGGTCAAGTACTCCCATTTTACCAGGCCTTGTTCAGAGGCAAGAAGTGTAAGACTTTGTTATTATTCTATTTTACTTTTGCAAACTCTAGTAGGAAAAGTCAGCACTGTTATGAAATTCATTATAATCACAAGTGTCAGTGTGTCTGGAGTAACTGTGGAAACTGTTGAGTCCTCCAGGGGATGTTTATTTCAGTTGTTTCATTTGTTTTAGCTATTTAGATTGTCCCTTGTCTGGATTTCTTTCTCTATTTGCTACACCTTCAAAGCAAATACATATCTCAGAGTCCTAACAGCTGACAGCTCTCTTGGGCTTAACAGGGGAAACATTTTTCTCCCCAACCCCCTACCCAGTGAATAACTTAAATGCAGTGCTACGCTCTTTTGCGTTTTCGTGTTTCTAGCTATATATAAATAAACCAGATGCAAGTTCTTCCGAGCAGGGTTCCTGTCATTTTGCATTTGTCTGTAAAGCACCTTAGTATTTACCTTTGGAATTAAACAAACAATTCAGTCTTATATCTGATAAGGCACAACAAATAATAATGATTAATCAAAAAAAAAAAAAAGTAATCTTCAGTCTAGCTTTAAGAAATATCTCCAGCTGTCTCAGGATTACTAAAACCTGTTTCTTCTTTTCATGTAAATGAGTTGTTTACAGATACTACATTTAAATCACCCATGATTTTCATACATTTTTTGGTAGGGTTTTTTAATGTTTTGCTTTAGAATGATCCCAGCTACTCTTGTAACCTTGATGAGTAGGTGAATTTTTTATTTTTAGCCAGCAAGATGCTTATTTCAGTGGTGTATTCCAATATCTGTCTGGGATTTGTAGGGTTTTATGTTTAGTTACATTGTTCAACTACAAGAGTTTCCTTGAGAACTTCTATCTTCAGGCAATTAACACAGTCCTTCAGTGTTTCCTTAGCAGCTCCTGAAAGTGTTAAGAATGAGTGCTACCTGATTTATATTTTTACCAAGCTGTTACATGACCACATTTCCTTCCAGTACATCTGTAAAAGCTTATAAAGACTGCAGGATGCTGAAATTCCTACATGCAAAAAGAGAATTTTGCTTCATTGGTAAGGGACAGCTTTATTTTGCTCTTGCATTCTCTAATAAACTTGCTGTGTGCTTCTGAATATGAAAGTGATGTAACCAGAGACAAAATTTGCATTTATAAAGCTTTAGTTATGTATCGTTTGCACCTTTTGTTGATATATCCATATCATATGTGTATGTCCTTAGAGGTGAATACTCTACATGCGGTCCAGTATGTATCTGTGATACGTTGAGGACAAGGTTACTTCTGCCAGTCCAAAACCTGAGAGCAGAACCAAATCTCTCAGTGACTGCTATCAAACAATGCGATATATACTCAGGGTCACATGAAGCATCCTGACTGCAAAGGGCAGATTTCAAATTTCATTTCCAGCTAGTAGACTCAAAATCAGCCTTGTAATGTATATAATTCTTGAGATATTGTGTCTTTTGTTATATATTTCTTCCAGACAGATACAAGTACAGTTCTAAGATACACAATCATCAAAAATGCAGTCTTTGTGAAAGTAAAATCACAAAAGATTCCTCTGTTGGTTAAACATCCAAGTGCAGCTCTTAGGAAGACAAGGGTACTCATAACTTCTCATTTATTGACAAATGCTGAGCAGCGTAGACCATAGCATATTTTCATCAATATGGGAATCCATCAAGTTTTATATTTTGAATTTTTTTCTCCTAGCCAATTCCATTTTTAAGCAGAAGTTCTAATTTACATAAATACCAAGAGCATTTGGTTGTGGGGTTGGCGTTTTTTTATTTTGTAATATTGAACACTATTTCCTACTGGTATCTGCCTTGATAAGTAAAACTGACTGCTATGAAATGGCCAGTTTATCTGCTTTAGAGAGAGAGTGAGAAAATACATCTAGTTTACCTGTAAACTTTCATTTTTCAAGTATTAATATACCCTGATTTAGGTGACTGTAAGATAAAAAAAATGACCTAGAAATAAAAACTGAGATTGATACCAAAGGAGTTGTATTTGCTGTTATTAGGTGAAGACTGCCAGGCTCCATCATGCTGAGAACATTGTTTATCTGTTTAGAGCATGGCTTGACTGAAGGCAAAAAATTTGAATGAGCCTGGACGTATCAATTAAAAAAGATTATTTTTCTTTTGCTGTCAGCGGCTGGCAAAGCTGGCTGCATTCCAGCCTGCAAACAGATTTCCATGGGTATTATCAAACACAGGAATTCAGGTACTTTTCAGGAAACAATGTTTAATTTTCTGCTTGAGGACAGAGCTTCAGTTTTCAAGCTGCTATTCACTGGTTTAGCATGACAGACAGGGTGCTCAGGCCCCTGCCTAAAATGTGTGAGCTCTGCACTTGGTGCCCAAGTCTGCATTGCCTATAGAATTATTGGGACAGGCTACAGCTACGTGCGGGGTTTTCCAGTTCAGCAGCCCAAGGAGATCACATGGACTACCTTGATGGACTTGGGAGTCATTACATCCCTCTCTCATCAGCCTGCCTTGCTTGTGGTGTGACAACACGAGCTTTCTCCTACCAAGCTCAATCCCTAGCCCACCTTCCCCACTGCCTCCTGCCAGCCCCAAGGTTTGAGCTGCCACTACAGCAGTGTGGAAAACAAGTTGAGATGTGCAGAAACTGGCTCTCACCCTCTTGCTCCCTCTTGCCCTCTCAGTATAGGACCTAGTGCTGACCCTAGTACTGCTGGTGGGGTCTCTAGCCCTTTTCATAACAGGATTGTCTTGGTGAGATCTAGCTGGAGAAGTGTAAGGCAGACATATGGCATGGACCAAGAGTGGGATCGTGACTAGCCCACTGCTGTGCCTTGCTCCTTGAACCCCATTTTATTCCTCTATTTTTATTTGAGTCCACTGAGTATGTTTTCTTAGTAATTATTCAAGTTGGTTACCTCACCATTAAAAATATCTAGACCCTTCAGGTTTTTTAACTTTTTCAGCGGTCCTATTGTACTAAGGTCTTTTATTTTCTTGCCACTTAGATTTAGATGCCTGAGGTCTAGACACTTTTCTGCCAACACTTCCAGTCCTCCTGAGAATCTTTTGTCCCTTAGCTCATGTCCTAGGTTTGTTTAACTTTGTTAAGTTTGTAACTGAGGTTAAGCCCACGTTGATTGTACTTAGGAATTCCAGCTCTCCAAAGTCATCTGTGAGACCTTTGATTTTGCCTTTGTATGACCTAAAGAACGAGTTCTTTAACATTTGAGGGCAACCTGTTCCACAGCTCTAAGTGGATCCTTTTCTTCATATCCATGGAACTTTTTTGTGTGGGCTCCTGGCAAGAAGAAAAGGAGGGTATAGACCCTAGCCTCTTAGGTAGTGGCCTTTCCCAGAAACGCTTTTTAAAAGGGTTTTTTTGAGAACCCCAAGGTGGTGAAACTGCCTACAGAACTGAGGAGTCTTGAACCAAACATGCCAACTGATAAAATTCGTAGTTTCTAGCAAGCAGCAGTGAGTTAGTATTTACATTTCTTTTCAAGCTTTTCAGTTTTCTCCTGCAGGTCATAGGAAAAAAATCCTTTAAAAAATCTCATTTATTTGCACAACTAAATCCTGTTCTCAGAAGTAATTTAGGTACAAGACGACACTAACCTAAAAGAGACATGATTCAAAATGTCTGCCCCTTTTGAAAATGGGCTTTAGCTTCTACATCTAGTAGTACTTTTTGGAAATCTAAAGTAGGCAGATCAGAGTCCAAGGCATTTTTGGAGAAAAAACAGATTTTAAAGACTACAAGGTAAATGTATTGATAAATATGTACGGTAAATATACAAAGTAATTTCAGTTTTTCTTACAGCTGTCTGTGGAAATGCTTTCCTTTTTTAGAAAAGAACATAAAGTAAGTGTTCATCAGGTGTTCATAATAACCAGTGCTTAGGACCCTTAAATGCTGAAAAGGAAAAAAATCATCTTTTACTGAAAATTATTATCAGCAATCACTTTTGAGCAGTTTTTCTGCTGTACATATGTCTTTGCTAAAGTTATTGAAGTGATGCCCACCCAGGATCTATGGAAATAGCAACTAACCAAACACTCAAGACAGGACATTTTTAAGGAACAAATAGGCTTCTTTCTATTATTTTCTTTCAACTCAACAACTCTGGATAAATATGGGGAAGTGATATGTCTCTTCACCTTTTCTCTCAACAGTTTCCACAATTTTTGAGACTTTTCACTGAAAAAAAAAATGACATTACGAACCAAACTCTGGGTTTGTTTCTTTCTTTTTCTTTTAACAAATTCAACAGCAAAAGACTCACAAAGCAAAATCCTTCTTTGTCCTGCATAACCTATAGTGTGTGCACTAGCCTGTCTGTTATCAGTGCAGTGCACTATGCGACTGCAAACAGTAATACAATCAGGTTTTCATTTATATTAATGTGACTAAGCTCTGTGTTTGATCGTGTTAAAAGATATGCACTTTCTAAATGTAATTCCCATATATTAATATATTACCTACAAAAGGCTATTGTTTATGTTCTGTGACTCACACGAGGATTCTGAATGAAATTTTATCAGTGAGATTGGTAAATATTCTCATTTAGTTTTAGATTAGGAGATTAAAAAAAAGATAGAATTCACATGAAATCTGTAAATTACCATCAGCAGCAGATTTACTACCAGTATCACAAGACAAAAGTCATCATTATGTATAAAGCCAAATCCCATAGTCCTGTTCAGGAATACATCCATTATTATTGACTGGAAACTGAACTTTGCTTTCCTACTATGGAGAAAATGCTTTCTTTATGCACTGGGAACTTTGACAAAATAAAATCTAGATCTTGGCACTGTGGCCCATCATGATCTCTATATTACAATTAGGGATGTGCCAGTAGTTGATTTTCCAGCAGGTAATTTTCATAAGGCTGAACGTAAGCAACAGTAAAGCAGTGGTTAGAGAATATTCTCGAAATGCAGACAACCTGACTCAGTTTCTTCTTTTGCTTGGAGGGACTTGAACACTCATTTCCCAGAGAGGTCCATTTGGCATTTGTTGTTAATTGAACAGGAGCTGCAACTGAGACTTACATCCAGGTACTTATGTGCTGAGATGTCCTGTTTTCTGTTAGCATAACCTTGTGCTTTCCCTCACCAGACATTTTTTTTTTTTTGTGAGGTACTGGCACTGGTTTCAAATCCCTTCAAAGAAAGGAAGGAATTTAACCTGAGCTTAACCACATCCTAAATAATTGTGCTCCCCACTGAGGTATGAAGTAGAAGCGGATTATATGCACACACTTATTGCCATCTAGCTCTCCTGAGAACACAGGAAATTTCATTCTTCTAGATACTTCCTTATGATTTCTTTTCACACAGCAGAGATGCTAAATTAGTAGTAACTGGAGCCCTGTTAATAAATTGGAGCTCTATTCCCATTGACTTCAAAAATGCATCTGAACAGCATTTTGTCTTAATGTCACTTGGCAGAGAATGAAAAGATACCAATCTGATTGCTTATCAATACCTTGTAAACCTCCATCATTTACAGGTAGAGATTATCCTGCCTGCCTTGACAGAGTTAGAGGTTTTAAGAGGTAAAACTAGGGGAACAGAGAAAGCTAGGGGAGACGGAAAAGATACAATATCACACTATGAGATTTCTCTCTGGATAAGTTAGTTATTGAGGAATGGTTTAGCTAGTCTGGGAAATTTTAGTCTGCCAAGATAGACCTAGTTTCAGAGCAGCGAGTGAAGCCTTAAAGATGGCAGGGTTTACTGATAATTAAGATGAATAAGTTTATTCCAGCAGCTGGATAGGAGTCTCTGACAAAGAAAGGGGTGCATAAACTGAAGGAAGCAGATTGCATGTACTGGGCTGACTGGAATGTATCAAAGCTTCAAGGAAGGTTTACTGTGAGGGGGGAAGGGAATATCCAAAGAAGGTTATTTTATTTTTAACTCTCTGCTCTGCGTGTGTGCACCTTTGAAAAACGCAGGGCTTTGTTCTGAAAAAGCCATCCTGAAAAAGCTTCCGTCAGCTCAGTAGTCACAAATCCCTGAAGGAAGAAGGGTTCACAGATGCCAGATGCACTTGTCATGCTACCAGAGTGGAGAAATGGGAATGTCTGGCCAGTGATCCATTTCGGGTTTCGTCTTTTGAGAGAGTGTCCTGGTCACTGACTACATGGAAGAGAGATGGAAACAGTCCAAAGGGAAGCTCTCCCAAACACGATGATGTTCAGTGTTGTTCGGTGACCATTTTTAGCTGGTAACAGACACAGCCAAAGAAATCTCTGTCCCCAGGCACTTGTTCTACAGTTACTAGCCCATCAGTTTTGTAAACATTACTTTTACTGGAGCTGCACAGTAACCTGGAGCAGCAAAACCATCAGGCCGAATAGAAACCAAACAACCTGGACTGAGAACCCTTAAATCTCAGTTGGCGGTCTCCTGACCACCACATCAACGGTGGTCTACCACAGATACCACAAGGAGGGAGAACGACCACAGTGTTAAGATCTGAGGAAACAGCTACATATGGGGAAAAGGATGGGCACCCTTTCAGCCCCATCAGCCAGTGTGATTTACATACCCCTGTGGTGCTCACATTGTTCACAGTGCTGGCTATGTGTTGCAAAGTGTTGCATGTGCTTCTAAGCTGTGGTATGTAATGGTTGATGCTTTGTCAAAAGTTTGGGAAGATGGGGTTAAATGAGCATGGGGTCAATGTGGACACAGGTTGGATTTTGTCAAGTTTTTTTTTTTCTGAAAACATATACTCCTGACTTTTTTGCTTGCATAGCCCAGATCAGCATTTGTTTACAGAAAAGCTCAGAATAAGAGAACTGAATAGTTCAGAGGTAATTAAAATCTTATTCTTAAACACAGGTAGGGGAATGACCTGGGATGTACCTTTTATATTATATGAAGTACAACATAAAACCAGTGAAGCAGCATCAGATGGCTCTTTGACAACATATTATGTGGTGCCACCACATCACTGAAAAAACTACTGACATTTTTTAAAGGGGATGTTGTGGTGCAGTTTTCCATGAGATCCTGATTAATATGCTATTGAGTCTATAAATAAGGTGCCAACCAATGACAGTTGTGACAGCATTTCTGCACTTTGCTAGGATGGGACCGAGATCAGTAACTCAGTTCACATAGGCCAGTTATCTACTATCTAACAGTAATGAATGGTGAAAGGCAGGATATGAGTTGCTATTTAGAAAGAAAGTGTTCAGAAAAAAAAAAGACAAGATGAGAATTTCTTCATACAACTTTAGCCATGCTACAAACATACTCAGACAGAAAGATGAGGGAAGTCTCTAAGTGCAAAACAAGCAATAAATCCAAAGATAATAAAAAGCAGCAACTGGCAGTCCAAGGCCACACACAGCATTTCAATACATGTACCAAAAAAAAAAATAAAAAGGAGGGAAAAAGACCCAAACAGGCCTATGATCCTTGGTTCAGGCTTAAGATAGGTAGTCCCATAGGCCTGTGTTTTATCCTATTCAAGCCCCTTTTTGAGACAGCCTCAGTAGACTCACAGTTTAGCACATAAATAACAGCCTAAGTATTTTTTTTTCTATGTTCTGGATCAGGTTCTAATTTTCAAATATCTTTATGGACCTCTAAGAGATCCATATGACAGAAATAGTGAAGCTGCAGTAGAAATGTCAGTGGAATGAGAGAAAGCATTTAACAAATGATGTCTGTGGGATGCTCTGCTTTAGGAATAGCTCAAACACATGGGTTTGAGCAGACACCTCTCTATGTGCACTTTGTAATTTCTAAGCTCTTTCTCTTTGGGAGATTACTGAAAGTCCATGCAGTCTTTCTTGTCTCCATTAGAAGTAATGAAATGGAGTAGCTTCCTTAAAATTACAGCATACAGAAGGAAATCCAAAGTCAATTCAGACTACAAGCAAAACAAATCTCACACAAATTATTGATATACACTATTGAAATAATAATGCCTTCGAGTGTCCCAGACAGTGGGTTTTAACTGCTGGTATGTGTTAAGGTTTCTTTTATGGCAGTTGTGTATCCTAACCAACAGCAGTTCATAAAAAGACTTATTCATATTTCAACAGTCTATGTCAATAATTTGTGTGACATTTATTTTGCCCTGAGCCTTCTCTTCTCCAGCCTGATCATCTCCAGCTCTCTGTCTTTTTCATATGACATATGCTCCAATCCCTTGATTACCTCCATTGTCCTTCATTGGACTTGCTCCAGCAGGTCTAGGTCTGTCTTGTACCAGGGAGCCCAACACTGGACCCAGCACTCCAGATAAGTCTCACAAGGGATAGAGAGAGGGAAGGATCACCTCATCTGCTACCAATGCTCTTCTGTCCATAAGGATATTCTGTGGTTTCCTTGTTAATTGTAAAAATCCCCATGCTTTCCTTTGACAGATCTTTAAGAAAAAATATGGTTTTTTAAGAAAAATTATGCTTTTTTGTCAGCTATCAGGAACAATAACTTTTAAACTGTAATAGAATGTAAACACCAAATACTAACTTAGGAATTGTCATACTGAGGGTATTGACGTGGACTGATGTTGGACATCTGTGCTTAGAGGATAGTCTGCATTACACAGCAGCTAGTAACAATTGCTGGTAGGATACTAAATGCTGATACAATTTCTAATATGTCCTAATATGTTTACTCCTTGCAGGTTTAGCCCCAAAACTTAAATTTCAGCTTTTTTTTTTTTTTCCCACAGTTTTGTTGCTTGGCATTATAGCTGGACTATTTTATTAATAAGATTATGTGTCGACTTCCTTTAATTTTGCTGGTTTAGTAATTGCAAGCGCATCCTGTGACAATCCGTTCCACTGGCTGGTCGCACTTTTTTGCTTTGCCTACTCAATCAATCTGTTCTTCTTTATTCAAATTCGGATTTGCTGTCTTTCAGTGTATTTGGATGTCATTTTAGTCTTATCCTGAGAAAAGAAGAAAGAAGATAGCAATTATCTTGCTTTACACTAGTCATTATTTACACTCTTTATTATTTCTTGCATCCCTTGTGATTTAAATGCTTTTGCTTGAAAAATCCTATTCTCTTTTAGAGATTTCTTTTTCATGGAGGAATCATTCTTGCTGTCATAAAGGTTCTGTTTTTGAATATGATGTCAGCAGAATCATTTTATGGCATTTTAGTTGCATGCTTAATGGCTGTATATCAAAGTATATAATCACTTATGTCTGATGATTGACTGATTACTGTTTTCTGCTGTAAACATGCACACAGGTATTTCTCTTTATATTTTGCCTTGCCCATGAAACCAGGGGAGATTCTCCTTTTGTTAAAGGAATACAAAACCTGCCTTTTTATCTCTTACTTTTCATAAACAAAAATCCCATTCCGGTCCTCATGATTTCCTTGCTGTTTACCAGAGGGACATCAATTAAAAAGATCAGGCATTATGAAATGTCATTATTGCTTAAAGACTTTAAAATCCATGCTTTTGTGACTCCCTTGTTACCTATTTTCACATAACCTCTTCCAAATTTGCTAAGCTGATATGGATTGAGATAAATTAGATCATTTGTAGCCTAGTCTTTATGGCCAATTTCAGATCAGTAGTCTGTGTGCTTCACTGTGATGAGCACAGCATTGTATGCTGCGTTCTCTTGCAGGGAGAAATTTCAGATTTACTCTCAGTCCAGGCAGTTATTTTTCTTCCCCAATGTTAGTTGCTGTCCTCATTTTCTTTCCACGATTGTCAACACTTACCTCCTGTGTGCTGGTTCTGTCCAACGCTTTCTGTGCCACAGAAAATGCCAGCAGGTTTGATGGCAGTGTCCCATACCTCTCTGCATAATTTTAAAAATACATAGTTGAGAATACCCCTGCAGATGCTGCTAGCAAGATTTCTCTGATTCATACTGATGGCAACTTACTTCATTGTGCTCACATTTCTTGTTTACAAGGAAGGTGGGAATTAATTCATCTTAAATGACAACCTTGCTGAAATATGGTTGAAATATAACCTTGACTTATTTTGCACCAAATAGTAATTTCCAATTTGAGCATCTAATGAGACTCACACAGGGGAGTACATTTGTATTTGTGTGAACTGTGGTTGACTCAGTATTGAAATAAGTGATGGTTTCTGCAGTCTTTAGACCTTAGTTTGGGGCTTAATCTACTTTTTTCCCTTCTTTTAAGAAATATGTATATTGTAGAGTTCAGTTCTGCCTGTAGTACCCTTTGTAAGAGTGGTAATTCTGCAATGAAATGTGGAGCTTAAGTAAATCAAAATTAATTTGAATTTTTATCTGAACTCTCCAAACTACAGTGGTTTTGGACAGAGTCTGCCTTCAAAAACGCCCCCAAGTTTGGCTCTGTAGCAGCTGACAAGGTTTTGAGCAGGGAAAAAAAAACCCTGTTGCACATCAAAATGTCCCTCTGCAACTTGGCAAATGAAGATTTGAGATCAATGTTGGGATTACATTAGGAATCTAGAAAACTGCTGGGTATACTCATAACTTTGCAAAAATTGGGTAACTCCCATCTCAGTCAAGAATCTGGGAAAATGACAGAGCTACAAATGTTTACAGAGACCTGGTGTTAGGCTCTGTTTGGCCAAGACTTCATTGACCCACTTAAAATGGTAAGTCTGGTTTTACTTACAAGACTCCTGCCTGCTTCCAAACACCTGAGGTGCTCCAGGGGATAGGTGTGAATGGACCATCTGTGGTTTGAAGCTAAAGCTTAATTGGTAGAAACTCTTCCATGAGTTTTCTTACAGCTTGTTTGTTGAGCAGCTATTTTCTGCTGGATGGATGATGGCTGCAGTGGTCGCTGTTCAGAGGTGGGTCACACTGGAGGCAGTAAAGTGTTGCTACTTAATGCTTCTGCCTGAAGAAGGGGTCCACATGCAAAAAAAAAAAAAAAAAGAAGGAATCAAGAACAGGATTAGAAAGCACAAAATGACCAATAATGATCATGCAGACCAGCTGTTATACCATAAGCCACAAGCCACCAGCTGTTACACCATAAGAGCTAGTTGTAGTTCACTGACCACAAACACAGACCCAGTGAAGGAGGTGGAGGCAGTATTCACTCTGTGCTGGAGCTAACCTGGTGTTAGCACAGCTGCCATACCAAAACAGACCTATGTGGCTAAATCAGCTTGAATACCAATTTCTGATAAACTGTGAGAATGCTCTGACTGCAAGACCAAGGGAGCATTTTGCATTAAGGAGACTTGAAATTGCTCCTTTGGATGTGGGCAACTGTATAGCCAGGAATGCAAGAGTCCTCTGGATAGCTGGCAAAAAACCCAGCCACCCATCCAACCAACAAACCAACCAACCAAAGCCACAAAACCCAAAAAGCAACAACCAGAAAAACCAACCAACCAAACAAAAAAATAACCCCACAAACAAAACTAAACTAAACAAAACAAAACAAAACAAAACAAAACAAAACAAAACAAAACAAAACAAAAACCAAACATAATGGGAACTTGGTCTGCCCTGAACATACAGACACTGTTTTTCACCCCATCACCTCTTCCTTCTCCAATCACTTTTTCCCGTGGACTAAGAAGCAGGTGACAGCACTCCATCACCTCTTTTCCTGCCTCTGACACCTCACAGCAGGCAAGAGAGCTGATGGGCTGGATTATGGGACTAATAGGAGAGGTGAGGCTGCACCACCAGCAGCAACAGAGGAGCATCCAGCGAGACTCAGAAAATACAGAAAAGCCAATAGCCTAGATTGCTGCATTATGCTGGCTGCAGCATTCAGAGAATTTCAGTGAGATCATTTCTTCTGTGAAATGAAATAAGGGATCCTCCTCCAGCATATCAGCTTTCACCGCAGACGCACCAGCTCCACATTTAACTGTATTGTGCCGTACTGAAGAGACCTCACCAGTGACATGGTTGTTGATAGGGAAAAGCAGTATGAAAATCACTGGCATGAAGGAAATACTGTAAAATAGATTCATCTGTGCTATTTAGAAATAAGAGTATTTGTGCACAGTAGCTGCTGGAGTGGAATGCGATCGGTGCAGTTCTGCTCTGGTAGCAACACTGGAACGGAGGCAGCATTGGAAGACTTAAGCTTTACAATGTCTGTTCAGAGCATGTCAAACTGATGGAAATAGACAAAATAGGAAGATTGGCTGACAAGAACTAATGCTTCTGATGAGATCAACCACTGCAGATTTTGCAGTCCAAATTAATGGCCAAATGCCTAAAACCTGGATGCTTTGTCAGGGGAGGGAAACAAAAAAATATCTTTTTGTGGTGGGTTGACCCTGGCTGGAGGCCAGAGACCCACTAAAGCTGCTCTATCACTCCCCTTTTCAGCTGGACAAGGGAGAAAATATATAGGGAGGCTTATGGATCGAGATAAGGACAGGGAGAGATCATTCAGTAATTAGTGTCACGGGCAAAAGAGAGTCAACATGGAGAAAAATGCATCTAATTTATTATGCAATCAAAAAAGAGTATGATAATGAGAACCAAATCTTAAAACATGTCACCCCACCCCTCCCTTCTTTACAGACTTAAATATATTCTCTCCCTCCCCTCCCCACACTCCCTGCCATCGTGGCACAAGAAGGGGCAGCAAATGAGGAAATGGGGGTTTCAGTCAGTTCCACAAGAGTTGCTTTCCTTCTTAGCTAGGGCAGGCATTCCTCACACTCTTCCCCTGCTCCAGCATGGGGTCCCACCCACGGGAGACAGTCCTCCACGAACTTCAGGTTCAGATTAGATGTTAGGAAATTTTTTTTTACTGAAAGATTTGTCAGGGCCTGGAACTGGCTGCCCAGGGAGGGGGTTGAGTCACCATTCATGGTTGCGTTTAAAAAAAGGGTAGCTCAGGTACTTCGGGATATGGTTTAGCACAGAGCAGGAATGGTTGGACTCCATGATCTTAAAGGTCTTTTCCTACCTTGTAATTTTGTGATTCTGTGATTCTCTAACATGACTCCATCTCACAGGGTCTTCAGTTCTTCACAAACTGCCCCAGCATGGCTTCAATGGGGTGCAGCCCTTCAGGAACAAACTGCTGCAGCACAGTCCATCACAGAGTCACAAGTCCCCCCCAGCAAACCTCTCAAGGTCCTGCCAGGAGCTTGTTCCAGCATGGGCTTCCCACATGGTCATGTCCTACATGTGTCTTCACCTGCTCCACCATGGGCTCCTCCATGGGAGGATGGGATCTCTGCTCCCTGTCATCTTCCATGGGCCGCAGGGGCAGAGCCTGCTTCACCATGGGGTGAGAGGGAATCTTTCTCTCTGGCACCTGGGGTGCCTCCTCCCTCCCTTCTTCTCTGGCCTTGGTGTCTGCACAGTTTCTTTTATATTCTCACTGCCTTCTCTGGTAGCAAAAAGTGGCTGCTTGTGTTTTTTTCTCCTAAATGGGATTCCCAGAGGCACTGTGACCAGCAATAACTCCATCCTTGAGCTGGCTGCTGTTTGCTCTGTTGGGCCTGCAGATATCTTCTATCTGCTTCTTGCAGAAGCCACCCCTGCAGCCTCCCTGCCCACTACTACTAATGCTTTGCCAAGCAAACCCAAAACACTCTTGAACACTTTCTGGAGCCAGGTTGGAAGAGGAATAAATCAGATAGCTTTGAGGAAAACAAAATTCCCAGGTTGTGGTGCTCAAAGACAGATGTGAGGCATTGCCACATACCAGTGGAGCTGAATGATCTCCACAGCAGATGTGAGCTGCTATGATCTGTGAAGATACACTGGAACAGTGCAAAGCAGGACTGAAAACTCTAGTAAATAGGCACCCCCTGCTCTCTATATGTATGTTAGGAGATCTGGTGATAACATGCCAAGTTCTGCGCTTTCCCTTGTGTAATAATAATAAAAAGGCATAAAACCACATTTATCTTGCTACTACAAGGGGGAAGGTAAAGATCAGCTGCAAGAATGAGAACCGAACTGGGATCTTGTTTGCATCACAGTCCAGAGGTCAGTGCCACCTTACCCATTTGTTCAAGAAGAGCTATGGATCTTGCAGGGTGCAAAATGTAGTGTGGATATCCAGGAGGAGATCCAGCCACAAGAGCAATTATTATTTGCCTCAGGTTAAAACAACCAGTTTAGGCCAGCTGGGAATCAGGGTATTGCTTCCCTAGTGTGGTGGAATGGATGGCATTTTGGTATAAAAATGTGTATATTGTTAATTGGCCGAGAGTTCCTTCATTTAACAAGGACCCTCTCAGGCTACCAAATGTAATAAATCATCCAGGCAGAACCACAGAGGAAGCTGAGAGACTGCTGAAAGAATTTTACTTTAGTACAAACTCCTGGAGGTGTTTTTGTCAGCCCTGTGCAGTGCCACATGGTAAATTAGTAAGGTAAATAGAAGTCAGGAGGTGTATTCATTTTCCTGCTCTGCAGAAAGGTCCACCATACCTAGACTACCTTGCACTGATGTTTGTCTAACCTTTTTCTCAGTAATCCTTGTTGATGAGTGTCATGCCTGGGAGTGAAGGTGTAGCTGTTGCCCACTCATTGCCTGATATTTTTTATCTCAAAGGGTGACAACTGGCAGCACTAGCATCTGTGATGGATCCCTGAAATGTGTATTTGCCAGGCCCTGAACCTCTTCAGTACTCGTATCACTGCAAATTGCCTTAGACTGATCTGTCCATTACACAGAGGCAATGCATGCCACTTTATCAGCACCACCATAGTTTGTCCCATGACACTCAGCTCTTCCCATGACACTAGGCTGTCTTTTTAATGAAACAAATTACAAGTGTAATTATCCAAGCCTCATGTGTCAGAGGAATAGATACAAAGGATGAGAAAAAAAGATTACAAGTGAAGTAAAATTCAGCTTAACAGTGGGATATATCCCTTGTCGCACTACTGGCCTGGGATGTAGATGGCCTCCCATTTCCCCTCTTTTTACCAGAAGACTATTATATTTTAGCATCTGCTGCTTCTCTGCTCCAGAGAGTCATAAATGTCACTAAAATCTCTAGATTTACAGCACTCTATGCATGGTACACTACCAAAGTGTTCGTTCTACGGCTGTTTGGTAGCATCAGTGCCCTGCAGAATATTCTCATGTTTTTATTGTTGTATTATTCATTTAATTTTATTATTATATTTTATGGTTAAATAGGAATACAGGAGCAGATATTCTCTCTTGACTTGTCTCTAAAGGTGCACTGTTCCCTCACCTACTTTGGTGTGGGGGCACAGTGGGAACTCCACTGCTTCCATCATAACCTAATGATTTGGTGATACTCAAATTCACTACTTCTGTGCTGTGAAGTGAGTGGGTTGCACCCTGCCTTTCCTTAACCACCCTCCCCCAGTGGGGTGAGGGAGAGAATTGGGGGGAAAAAAAAAGTAAAACTTGTGAATTAAAATAAAGACAGCTGAACAGAACAGAAAAAGAAAATAATGCTAATACTGATAGTAATATGTACAAAACAAGTGTTACACAATGCAGTTGCTCACCACCTGCCAAATGATGCCCAGCCAGTTCCTGAGCTGCCCTCTTCCTCTAGCCAATTCCCCTAATTTATGTACTGAGCATGACATCATATGGTATGGAATATCCCTTTGGTCGGTTGGGGTCAGACATCCTGGCTGTGTCCCTGAGCACCTTCTGGTGCTCTCCCAGCCTACTCAGTAGCAGGGCATGAGAAGCTGAAAAGGCCGTGACTTTGTGTAAGCACTACTTAGCAGCAACTAAAACATCAGTGTGTTAGCAGCACTGCTCTTGTACTACATCCAAAATATAGTGCTATACTGGCTACTAAGAAGAAAATTAACTCTATCCTAGCCAGAATCAGGACAACTCAAAGGACAAATCAGAACAGTAGTTTGTTTTCAGGAATTAGAATTGCTTGACAGTGTACTGCTGGACTAATCAAGTTCTCCACAATTTTATTGTTACATTAATCCTTTTAAGTATCACCCTTTGTTGTTTATTAAACAGCATCATGCTTATTTCATACTATGTCTCAAATTTACAGAGTAACTTAATACTTTAATCCCATTATCCCAAATACTTGGAAGTCCTCATGACCAGGTACCATCCATCTGTATATTTTCCAAAAAGGAATCTCTCCTGTAATCCAACCAGTTCAAAATAAACCTGGCATAAAATGGGATCCATGACTGATCCTTCAGGATCTGGTACAAAATATTCTCATTGTTTTATCAGTGAGTGAATTACAACAGCTCACTGTGTGAGGCCTTTTTGAACAGCTGTGTAGCTGCCACATAACCATTTCATTATGAAATTACATGGGGTTTTCTAAAAAAAAAATATAATCTGGTTTGATGTCAGAAGCCCCAGTAAAGTCAGAGTATAATAAAAGAGGTGGCTATCCCTTCTGATTCACCAGATCCCACCAGAGAAATTACATATTTGTGCCACAGTTAGTCATTCGCAGCTCTGTGCTGGTTGTCTGTCCCGGTCCCAACCTTGATGCCAGTGTCTGTCGTTCTGCTCATGGTCTGGGAGGCTGTTGTGCGTGGCCTGGAGCTGGTTAATGGTTGGCTTTTGCTCCTAAAAGGGCCCTGTTAGTTTGTTGTTCTCTTCCCCACCATCAAGCCTGCCAGGTGTCACGTCAGACCTGACTGTTGCGTGAACATGTCTGAGGAGGTAGTAAGGGTCAGGAATACAACTTTCAGTGCTTGTAAATTGCTATGTAGCAATTTGTTCTTGCACATTACCACACATAAAAAAATAAACCAATTAATCTTGGTTCCCCAGGATCACTTTGTTTAATAAGACAGAGGATATACTCTTGATCATTTCCTTGTATCCACAAGTTCTTGAAGACCGGGTAGACTTCAGAACTTACAGTTCAGAGTCTGCTCTGATTCACTTCTTCAGTACCTTAGTAGGCATTTCTTTGAGGAAAGCTGACAAGAATTCACCTAAACTATTTAAGCATTTTTTCTTTATTCTATCCCTCTCTTTCCCTGTGTTTCTATCTCTTTGTAAAACCATTGCTTTAAGTAGCTGATCACAAATAATGATTTTTATGAAGACTTGTGAAAATAAAAGATTGTTTCACATGTCTCTGTACCACTAGTTATAGGTCTCCTCTGCATAATCAGTCTGTATTTTCCTTTACCTTTTTCACACCTCTCTTTTATTTGTAAAATCTTTCCTAGTTTCCTTTTATGTCCTTTGCTACTTGTAAACCATTTTGGAAATGACCTTTTCTGATTTTATCCCTGCATACTTTGCTGCTTCCTTAATACTGCTGTGATCAAATAAAGTGGTAGGCTCTTGCTTGTAGTACTACAACTACAGCATTAATTCTTGTTACCCTTAGGCAAATATGGGAGTCCAGATCTAAAATCCCATCTCTGCAAGATGCTGAGATAGAAGTCTTCAGCACCAGCCTGTTCTCAGGAAATATCAGGTGTCACAATGAGTGTGATGTTTAATGCTAAAAAAAAATTGTTTTGAATCACCTAGATTATTTATTATTATTTCCTACAGATCCAATGTAGACTTACCACACTGCAGTAAAAAAGAAGAAAAAAAATGATCTTGGGAAGTTATCTATTAAATATTAAATGGAATAATCTCAGCATTATCATCTTCTTAAAGCTGCTGTGAGTTCATACATTAGCTTTCCAACACATGTGAGTACATCCCAACTGAAATACAGACAACTCTGTGGAGAAGGGCAATAGCCAGGCAGTCTGTCGAGGAGGCAGAGAAAATGTTGATGAAGGACAATGGGGCAATCCTTCTTTTCATGAGAAATATGTCACTCATTCTTTAATGTCCTTGCAGAGCAGACAAGGCCTCATTTCTTTACAGTCCCATATTATCATAATAGCTCTCTGTTATACACTGAGTAGTCGCTAACAAGGCTACCCCCTGCCCTTTCCTTTTAATTACTTCCAGGTTAATGCATCACATTTCATTCAGGTTGATTTGCCCAGGCCACATTTTTCCCTTCTGGATGCCCATTCTGGCCTCTCTGTGCCTCAAACACTGACAATATGAATATCAGTCTCAAAGCAAAAAATATCTCTGCCTATCAGACAACTCTGTAATTTACATTTAGATTTATTTCATTTCTCAGACTCGGCAAGTTACAGAGCTGAGAACATTTTGGCCTGCAAAACCTTTTTCAAATAGCTGAAGCTGCATTCTCATCCTCCTTTCAAACCATCAGACACCAGGTGCTGACCCAGTCCCATTAACCAATTACTCACACGTCACACAATTAATCTTTCATTGCAATTCGATCAAGTTCATTCTCATCTCCATATTATTCTTTACAATCCCACTGTGTAAAACCTGCACACTTTTTGTCACTGTTCATTTTGCCCTGGTCTGCACTGCTTCAGACTGGGAAATGAAGTGACTGTAAATGTAATTTATGGAATCATTGGCTGTATGGAAACTCTTTTCAGGCTGACCTGATACGACAGGTTGTAATCGTTTCTTTGGAAACATTCTGGTTTGTCAAGTAGACAGGCTTTTTTCTTTAAATATCCAAAATAACAGATTTGTTTCAGCAGGATTAGGTAGTGTTCAGAGCTCTATTGCTGTCTTATCCTTTGTCTCTTTTGTTTCACATAAACCCTTTTTCTTGCAGCCTTCTGCTCATACTGAGCTTTGGAAAGAAAAGGAAGGAAATACTAGCAGGCAAAAATTAGGTACAGAAATTGAAATCTCCACCCTCACCTTCAGGTATTTGAACTGAATTCAGAAAAGCCCTTTGACATAGCTGGGGTGCAGGAGCGTGTGCTGCCTCTTCTGACAGAAATAGACCTCTCTGTTCCCATTTCCCTCCCAGTATTCACATGCCATGGGCAGGACTATGCATTAGCATTACATCTGCTCAGCACAGGGCGGTCAGACATCGTGGTTCATTTCAGGAGAGAGAATAGCACGTGGGCCACACATCTTGGTGTTAGCATTGCCAGAGCTGCTAAGGTGTCAGAGGATAAGCCTGAATACTAAATCATGAAGGGGGGAGGGGGAGGATAAAAGTCCTGTTTTCTGAGATGGACAAAAAATCAGAGGGCAAGAAGGGATCTTAAGAGATTGCTTACAAGGGATCTTAACAGATTGCTTACTTATCCATCACCCTACTGTAAGGCAGATTCAACTCTCATTATGGAAATCAAGATAGATACTTGACTAAGCAGTTAAAAGATGTGCAATGTGGGGACTGCACATCCTCTGCCAACATGGGGTGAATAGAGTGGAAGGAGGATATACAGTGGAATCACTGCCTTTTTCCATAGGCTAGAAAGTTTTCATAGAATCATAGAATGTGTTAGTTTGAAAAAGACCTTTAGACATCATCTAGTCCAAATCCCTGCAGTAAGCAAAGACATCTTCACCAGAGTGTGTTGCTCAGAGCCCCATCAAGCCTGACCTTTAATATCTCCAGGATTGGGGCTGCCACTACCTCTCTGGTACCTGTCCCAGTGATCTACCACCCTCGTATTGAAGAACTGTTTCCTAATATCCAACCTAAATCTTCCCTTTTCTAAATTAAAATCCTTACCCCTCATCCTATTGTTACATATCATCGTGAACAGTTCTTCCCCAGCTTTCTTAATGGCACCTTTCAGGTGTTGGAAGGCTGATACAAGGTCCCCCTGGAGCCTTCTCTTCTCCAAGCTGAACAAGTTCAACTCTTTCAGCGTGTCTTCACAGGAGAGGTGCTCCAGCCCTTTGATCATTTTTGTGGCAACCTCTGGACGCACTTCTTGTGTTGAGACCTCCAAAGCTGGACACAGAATTCCAAGTGAGGTCTCACCAGAGAAGAGTATAGGGGCAGGATCACCTCTCTCAATCTGCTGATCACACTTCTTTTGATGCAGCCCAGGATGTGCTTGGCCTTCTGGGCTTCAGACTCACATTGGTGGCTCATAGCCAGCTTCTCATCTACAAGTACCCCCAAGTACTTTTCCTCAAGGCTACTTTCCAGCACACCATCTCCTAACCTGTATGGGTAACAGGGATTGTTCTGACCCAGGTGCAGGACCCTGCACTTGGCTTTGTTGAACTTCATGAGGTTCACCTGGGCCCACTTCTCCAGCCTCTCCAGGTCCCTCTGGCTGGCACTCCATCCCCCTGGCACATTAACCTCACTACTCAGCTTGGTGTTGTCAGCAAACTTGCTGAGGGTGCACTCAATCCCACTGTCAATATCATTAACAAAGATATTAAACAGCACTGGACCCAGCGCAGACCCTTGAAGAGCTCTGCTGGACTTGAAGACATTGCCCACCACCCTCAGGATGCAACTATCCAGCAAATTCCTTATCCACAGAACAGTCCACCCATTCATATCTCCACATCTCTCCAACTTAGAGAGAAGGATGTTGTGGGGGACCAGGTCAAAGGTCTTGCAGTAATCCAGATAGATGACATCTGTACCTTTTCCCTTGTCCACTGATGCAGTCACTCCAATGTAGAAAGCCGCTAGACTGGTCAGGCAGGACTTTCCCCTAGAATCCCCTGTCATGAATCACCTCCCTGCCCTCCACATGCCTCAGAATAGCTTCTAGGAGGATCTGTTCCATGATCTTCCCAGGCACACAGGTGAGGCTGACAGGTCAGTAGTTCCCATGGTCCTTCTTGCCCTTTTTAAAAATGGCTGTGATGTTTCCTCTCTTCCAGTCACTAGGAACCACACCTGACTGCCATGACTTTTCAAATACTTGTGGCTTGATAACTACATCAGCCAATTCCTTCTGGACTCTGGGATGCATCTCATGAGGTCACATGGACTTGTGTACAAGCAGGTTCCTCAGATGGTCATGAACTTTATCTTCACTTACAGTGGAAGGGACTCAGCATCCCTGATCCTCATCTTGTGGGCCATCAGCTTGAGAGTGCTGAAGAGAGAGGTCACCAGTGACGACTGGGGCAAAAAAGTTGTTGAGAATATCTGCCTCTTCCTTGTTTGTTGTTACTATTGTTGCTCATTTTTGAGACAGTGTGCTGTTGTCCACTTGTACTTTCTTCAGTCCTACAAAAATCCTCACTACTTTTTTTGGATGTAGGTACAGTTGCTTCTTTTTCATTGTTCTATTTACACACAGATTATTTCTGTCTGCAGCAGAATACATTCTTCTAACCAGTTTCAGAACCCTTTGGGATTGTTTTCCTGTTGTCCATGTTTTTCTGCAAGAAAGTTTTGGAGCACAGTGTGAAATGCTATGTGGATTGTGACACTGTGAGGCATTTCTTCTCTCTCTCTCTCTCACATTAGGCACCACAACCGCTGTTCCCTAGATTTTTTGTACTTCCTGAACCCTTAGGAGTTCTCAAGGCGGATGGACACTGAATGAACTGAAATACAATTCCTGAGACCCCTTTTTAAATTCTTTATACCTTTAAAGGTCCATAGCCTATGTTTCCTTATTCAAAAATGAGGTCTTGTCCCTTACCTGCACCTATGAACTGTGACAGTCATTTGATCCCAGTTTCTCTTTTTAGTGAAGGCATGCAAGTAAAGTATTAAAGAACTTTTCCCGAAACTTTCTTTTGATATCTTTTCTTCATTGAATATCAGACCAACACTTTTTTTAATCTTTGTGTTAACTCTGGTATTCTCACAAACCAAATTCTTCCTATCTTCCTTCTATGTTCCTTGTTAGTTGAATCTCATGTTGCATTGTTTATTTTCTTTTGTATGTGTGGTGTCTTCATTGTTTTTCTGGGTTTTTTTCCTCTTGGAAGCCTGACTTAGATTTGTCTCACTGTGAAAGCTTTCTGGCTCTCAAATCCAGTTTACTCATATTTTTATCTGGCAACAGTTTCCTCTACAGATGTGTATCTATCCTGATTTGTTTTGGTTTGGGTTTTTTGTTGAGGTGTTTGTTTAAGGAAATGACATCTTTAAATCCTTTTTTTTTTTTTTTTGGATCACATCCACAGATTATTTTATCATGCAAATCTCTGAATTCATTGAAGTGTCCCTTTCAGAACTCTAATATTTTGTTTTGTTATTATTCTTCTGCTGGTAAGCATTATCCAGCTATTTGTGTGATGTCAATTAAATTGCAAACTAGATCTTGTATCTAGCTTTCTATTTGCTCCTGTTTACTTGCATTAGGATACAGTAACTGAACTGTTCTGGGGCTGATTTAGCTTCCTCCTGTATGGACACTATGGGAGTATGCTGGGGTTTTTAGGGCAGTCTGTTTTTATAATCATAGAACAGTTGGGGTTAGAAGGGATATTTAATGGTCACCTAGCTCACCCCTCCTGCAATAAGGAGGGCCATCTTCAACTAGATCAGGTTGCTCAGAGTGCTGTCCAACCTGATGTGGAATGTTTCCATGGATGGGGCATCTACCACCACTCTGGGCCACTTCTTCCAGTATTTCACTACGGCAGACATTAAAAAAAAGTCTTCCTATGTGTAGTCTAAATCTACCCTCTTTGAGTTTAAAACCATTCCCTGTTGTCCTATCACAACAGGCCCTGCTAAAAGATTTGTCCCCATCTTTCTTATAAGCTCCCTTCTTTATATATTGCAAAAGGACTTCCTACAGTATTCTCCAGGATTAAGGTCTTCCTAGTCTTCTCCAGGATGAACAAGCCCAACTCTCTTAGCCTTTCCTCACAGGATAGGTGCTTCAACCCTCTGGTCATTTTTGTGGATTGGACCTCTTCAACAGGTCACTGTACTGAGGACCCCAGAGTTGGAGACAGTACTCCAGGTGGGGTATACCTCCTTTCACTGTCCCCAGTTAAATGCAAATACACTCATAAGGTTAACTTAATTCTTTCCCATTTGTTCATTAAACTACAGCCTGGAGGTGAGAATGGCAGTAGGCCAGTGCCACCTTCAGAGGCCTACTCTGGTTTTACCTGAAACAGGATTTTTGTAAGGTGAAATTGGCACATGCAAGTTTTTCCACCCACGCTCCAGTTCCTTGTAGTCACTTTTGGCCTGCCATTGTCATTCCTGTCAGTATTATTAATACCATAGAGATGAGCAGCCTAGGGTAGCTGCTGGTGATAACTTTTGCCATGTCTGGTTGACTGATACGCTCTCCTGTTGCCCTTAGCAAAGAGTCAGCAATCACCACCACTGCTCTTCTGCTCCTTTCTGGAAATGATGATGAATTGTCGAACCTGCAGAGTGAGTGTGTGGCTCTTCCTAAACTGCCAGTGAGGCTGGCACTGTACTTACATCACGAGAATTAGGGCCAGCACATGGTGCTGGTGGGAGTCAGGTTCAAAACAAACAAAAAAGAAATGCAGAGAGAGAGTAAAAGGGTGAGTTTCTTGCCGAAGGACGCTGTGTACAAGAGATGTTTACATGACTGGACAAACAATAGAGAGAGAGACCAGCTGGGTGCTAGACATGTTTGCAGAACTGAATCTTCCCATAGTACTAAAATGTCCTGAAGCAGAGTACCTAGCTTGCTAGACACAGGTAAATCCCTGCATTCTCCTTCAGGGATTAGAGATGGTTTGTTGTTGTTGCTGTGTTCCCTTAACAGTATCCCTGTTATCGCTAGAAAATCTCATTTTATTTTCTTTTCTTTTTTTTTTGGAGGGGGGGGTGTTTTTGGTTTTGGTTTTTTTTTTTTTTTGGTGAGCTGCTGGCATGCAGGTTTCCCTGTATTCAGTAATATAAAGATCTTTGCTTTGGAATAAAATCTATTTTTTTTGTTTTTCCTGACACTCTGTGTCTGCAGCAGTCTTGGATAGTGCATTTGACTTTTGTCATTACTAAAAAAAAACACCCCCAAAACCCCCCCAAACATATCTACAGTAGGTATCTTGCTACCTGATCACAGCTGTGCCTTTCAGAAGCCCTCAGTGCAAAAGTGCCAGTCTTCAGCCTTTTGGAACGAGACGCTAGACAATCCCCCTTTGCTCTCCCTGAGTCGGTGCAGATCTGCCACAAAGCCAGAGGCTTTCAGTGTGTTGCTGTACCTATAATCTATGAAACATCTTGGAACACTGTGGCAGGGGATTATGCAGTTCTGCGTGTCGATATAATTAGGTGAGGTAAAGGTGAAACTGGGAGGTCAGCATTCTGAGATTGTTTTGCAAGATCAGGTAATTTATTCTGTTATGCTCACAGGGTTTTTTGAGATAGTCTCTAAAAAACCACAGATAGCGGGTCCCTGGCCATGTAACACTTAAGCTGCATTTTCTTTTTATTAAGAACCTGGAGTCGCATTATAAACTTGCAAGATGAAGTTCAAGGAGTTGTTCTTGTCATCAAAAGCCCGAGGTGAAAATACAGCCTTGTATTGTACACTTTATATGTGTTTTAAAATAGAAGTTTCACAGCTGTAGCATATGAGATGCCAACCAGGTTTTATAGGTGACTGCATGCAGGTGCCAAGCTGAGACATTTGCAGATGTTGCTTACTACAAATATAACCCAGGCCATGAATAACTGTTGTGCCAGACAAAGGCTGATTCAAGGCACAGAGACATACAGGAGGAAGAGCAAACGAAGACATCTCCCTGCCACGTGACTGCCTCAAAGTTTACTCTGATATTTTGTTCAAGCTGCAGCGCTGGTGCTTTGGTTTTAAACGAATTGTTGTCTTAGAGAATGAAATGTTGGTGGAGGGGTCAAAGGTGGGCGTTGAAATTTAAGGGCTGAACTGTGAGGAAAGCCCATGAGACAAGAGGCAACACTGTAGCACTAAGGTCCAGGTGAAAAGGTACTCTGTATTGGATCATGGTTAGGGCTCCAGCCTTCAGGTTGTATATGCAGCATATTGTCAACTGCAAAACAGATAGAAGGGTCCTGGGGAAGAGTATTGTCCAGGTCAGTTCTTTTTAGGATCTGGAAGGAAACAAAGTTGCACCAATACCATTCAAGGAGAGAAATTTCTGGCAAGAGGACTCAGTTCATCTCCTCCTTTAGAGAGCGGGAGAGACAGCTGCCGTTTCAACTCCAGCAAGAAAGAACAAAGCATGTGAAGTTCGTGACACGATGCTGAGCAGGGGTTCCATCTTCCCTTTATTCTAGATTTAGATAGCACACTGGTTTCTCTAATCATTTGCAAATGTTCAGATTCATCTTCCCACATCTGAGCTGGTCCCCTCAGGCTCTCTTTCTAGTCAAAGGAGGGAACAGGCACGGCTGCAGACTGGTTTCTCTCTTCCCGATGTATGCAGTCGAAAGAGTTCAAATTGGCCCGCTCTGTGTAGGAGGAAAGGCAGGATGAGTGACAAAGAAAAGCTGGGATGAATGATAATCTCTGTTGGGGCTTTTTACATCAGCAACATCTGAAGTTTGGGGAGATGAAGCCTGCACAAGAGATTGTGTATTGTTCCGGGCAAAAAAAGAGCTTCCTTTTGCTTTTGTTATTAGCAAGAGCAATTTGTATAAAATGCATTTTGGTCTCCACTATAGCTGGATTGTGTGCAGGGACCCTAGGTTTCAGTGGCAGTGCCCTCCTGCAGCCCTCAGTCTGATGTTGCTAACAATAAGCATCTTCTTTCATGCATGACATCTCCCAGGGAAGCATAGAGAGGTGTCATATCACAGACTTCTGGGCCTCCTTTTTATATAATTAACTGGTTTGCCACCTGAAATGTTGTAATTAAGCTTTCATGTGTAAAGCAGGAGCATATGCCACTGTCAAACGAATGTGAATGAGACAAGTCAGGCATTTCATGTTAATTTAACTTTACTGTGATTAACTTTCTTCCACTTGTTAGCGGTGACCATACGCACAAACTACTGGTGGTGACTCTTGCTTGCAAACAAACTTGACAGGTTTCTCAGTAAGGTTGTGTACCACGCTGTGCACTAACAACTTGACATATGTTAAAGGTAGGAGTTAGCTCTGTCCAGCATGAATAAATCTCAGACATTTTCACTCAGAGACTTCTTACTCCTCGTCAGTAACGTACATCTGAGTGAGCACTGGAGGGACAGAAGGTATGTCCTAACACACTATTGTTTTTATAAGAATGTTAGAGCTGTGTCAGAGTGTGGATTTCAAGTTCACAAAGTATCTGACCATAATAGGACTCTGCAAGGTGTCATGACATGCACTGGGGCATCGGCCCACGGTCGCCCATATTATGTGATGGTTAAACTGTCCCCAACACAAGTCTGACTCATGCAAACATGACCATGCACAGTTTATGGGCTGACGCAGCTTGTAAAGTGGAGACCAGATGTTCTGGGACATCTGGTCACTCTGGGACAAGAAAGGTGATTCTTCCCCTCACTTGGAGTACTGTGTTCAGCTTTGGAACACTCAGCACAAGAAGGATATGGATGGACCTGTTGGAGCGCATCCAGAGGAGGGCCACAAAAATGATCAAAGGGCTGGAGCACCTCTCCTGTGAAGACAGGCTGAGAGAGTTGAACTTGTTCAGCCTGGAGAAGAGAAGGCTCCAGGTGGACCTTATATCAGCCTTCCAACACCTGAAAGGTACCTATAAGAAAGATGGGGAAGAACTGTTCACAAGGACATGTAGCAGTAGGACAAAGGGTAATTATTTTAAACTAGAAAAGGGGAGATTTAGGTTGGATATTAGGAAACAGTTCTTCAATATGAGGGTGGCAGATCACTGGGACAGGTACCAGAGAGGTAGTGGCAGCCCCAGTCCTGGAGATATTCAAGGTCAGGCTTCATGGGGCTCTGAGGGACCTGATCTAGTGAAGGTGTCCCTGCTTACTGCAGGGGGGGGGTTGGACTATATGACCTTTAAAAGTCCCTTCCAACCTTACACATTCTGTGATTCTATGATTCTATGACAGCCTCTAGAACTGCCTACCCATTGCTTTGTCTCTTAGTTCATCCACTGACTGGAATGCTGCCTTGTAGACTGTAAGTTTTCTGTGGAGTGAATTTAATGGCTGTGGTTCATTTATGGAAAATGAGAACTGTACACAAGAACCACACTGACTCTTGTTTGACATCCTTTTTTTATCTTTCCTAGAGAAACCAGTGTGATGGAAACACATAGTTATGTGAAATCTGACTGCGGGATCATTTTTGCTGGTTAACATTTCAGACAGGAATTCAGCTCGCCTATTCAGCATCATATTTATTGGGCTGGCAACTAGAAAATAATAATTATACTTACAAACTGCACAGATTGGAGCTGGAAGAAATGAAAAAATAAAGCCCCACAACACCAGCTGTACAGCTGCCTCCAGGCTAAAGACACACTTTGAGTCATCCCATTTAAGATCTATCTCCAACAGTCACTGAAGTCAACAGGAGCCTTTGATTTCTTCTCAGTAGGTGCTGGATCAGATTGCTATAGATTCCTTTTCAAGTCTAAGAACAAGGGGGCAAAAGGCAAGTTTAGTGAGCTACATCGTATGGATAAAACAATATCACTTAAGGACAGCCATTCCCCTTGGAGGAACATTAAATCTGCAGGGGAATAGGAGTTCAGGGCACTGCAATTACCACATAATAGTGAAACTTCATCAGTGAGCAAGGACAAAGCTCAAATTCTGGGGTAAAGCTTGATGTGCAGCACAAGAGAGATTTGTTAAAAACAAATCCATGGCTGGAAAATGGGCACCATTTAGAAACAAAACCATAAGGAATACCAGGGGCAGTTTCCATACAAGGAGCTCAAAGTTAAAAAGGCATTATCCACTCACCTAGAACTTTACAGTGATGTGGGGCAGCTCTCCGGTTCATGTGGACAATTTCTTCTTTTGCACTGGTGACCTGTGTGACATGGCAAATTGCTTGGCAAAAAAATCCCCCCCCCAGAAGTTCAGTGGGCTGAATTGGTTAGTTATAGCATTACCCATTCCCTCCTCAGGGCCAGTCGCACAGGGGTCAGGTTGTTCTGCCAGGAAAATGTCCTAAGAGGAATATTTTATTTTACCTTTGTCAGCACATTGGAGAGGATTTTGCTCAAGTCACCTTTGTATATTTTATTCATTAGGGCATGATCCTGAAAGACTACAGTAACCCTCTGCTCAGAATGATTTTGTGCAGCCTGAAGATGATGAGTCCTCGCAAGGACATGCAGGGGACCTCATAGGATTAGGGCCTTATTTTGGCCATCTGTGTTCATATATTGGACTTCTGTTCTGAGTTGAAAAAAGTGGGACAGGTTAATTCCTTGAGACAAGGTGCTGAAACTGTGCTAATCAAAGCATCCTGGTAAAAGGTGGAGGATGAACACTGAATCTTCTTGGGTTTATCTAATTAAATGCATTTCTAATTTTATTTTAACATAGATTTGTGTATTTAGTATTACAGGTATTGGAGAGGGAAAGGGAAGCGGTGATCCCACACAGCCTTGCTCAGGAAGGGTTTAATTTGTTCTTGCCTGCTGATTTTGGTGCTCTACCTAGGTGCTATTGAATTTTAACCATTTATTAGTCTGTGGAAAGATTTACTGTGGTGCAGTCCTTCTGAGAAAAATAAAAGCCTCTCAACCCTCTTTGGAAGTTTGGTAATCAAAATTAAACTGTGTTCTGGAACTGGAGTTAAGGAGAGCTCGTTCTGTTCCTCATGGACCAGGGAGACCTTCCGTTCCCTGCGGAAGGGTCAGGGAGACAGCTGGCTCTTCTCCCTAGCCACCCTGAGGCTTCAGCAGTTAAATCTGTAGCGTGGGGTTGCAGGTTGTAACCTGTTACACCTCAAATGAAAAAAAAAAATATTCTTCCTACCTCAGTTGCTCTTCCCTCTGACTCCCCACAATGTCAGTGGATTCAAGGGTAGATATGAAGCCAGGACTCCAGTTATCTGACCACGATGCTGCAGCACGAAATGGCGAGGTGCCACCGACTACGCGGCAGGATCATATTTTTCCTGTCTAAGCAATTTTAATGCAGTGCCCAGGCACCTTGGAGATAAATTCGTCATAATTAATTCCACTTTTAAAGAGGTGGAATGCTCTTACACCATTTTTCATTTCAAACCACTTTTTGTGGCTCCTCTTGCCTCAGTGGTTGTCTTTCCGGAGCAATGTGGATGGTTGTGCTCCGAGATTCATTACCGAAGAAGTTGTGTGCAAAATTGATGGGTCCTGCATTATACTATCAAGGTGACTTGTTTGACTTCACTGCTTTGCTTTCCCATCCATTAGCAGAAAGTACCCTTCATTAGTAAAAAAAAAATCCGATCAACAGACTGCGTAATTGCCATTTCTGTCTTGCTTAATGGAAAGAGTCCTGTTGCACTGCATGTTTTCAACTACGTGCAACAACCTTCACATTAAAATGCAACAAATTAAGCAGAGCTTTTACAAAAGCCATTTTTTTTTTTTAACTAACAGTTATAGACTGCAAAGTTTATATGGCTTGCTTTGGACTGAAAATTTCAATTAGAGGTTGAACTATATATAACAAAGAAGCCTAAATAATTGAGAATTAATACTCTTCCTGAATGTGTAGCTTGCATGGAGTCATCAGACTTGCAGAGCTGATGGAATAGCTGTCTTTGGGCAACATCAGGGATATGCACACATTCTGCTGCCATTCTGAAACCTGAACACTGCAGAAGACAGCTGTTTTTGTTGTACTCAGTGTGTGGCTGTAGTGTGGGGTTTTTTTTTGCTGTGATTCTGTGATTTGAGCCCATGTTTGCTGTCCGTGGCCCGTGTTGCAGCTCCACAGTCTGAACCACTGTGAGGGCAGACTGCCATCTGCATTACCTTCTCTGTGTCAGTCACTGTAGCTGCCAAGAGCAGTATCGTAGCAGTAGAGGTGAGACCATTAGATGGACTCCTCTCTCTCTCTCTCTCTCTCTCTCTCTCTCTCTCTCCCCTCATGCTCTTCCCTTAGCTATCAAAGTGAATGAGAGCAGGACTGACGCTTGGATTTAAGACAAAAATATTCTTGGGTTTTATGCTGGCTCGTATTTATCTCTGTCAGACTTTTCCTTCCCTTTATCCATTCGAGGTCTTTGAGAACCAACAGCCCAACATCATTGCTATTCCGAGGATATTCTGATATATGTCTTCGAAGAGCCAAGACACCTGTGGCCACACCGACTCTGGATCACCCACCATCATTTCCTTCATGACCTTTAGAGATGTCAGATGAGACTGTTTTTCTTTTCCCCCCAGTTGCTTCATTCTGCACTAGATGCAATTTCAGGTCCCAGAAGTGAAATCAGGCAGCACATTAATCAACTCTGCTTCCCAGTCTCTGCACTTCTGTCTTCCCCTAGTTTATTTTTCTGGCTAATATAACAGAGATTTAAAAATAGGCATATATTACCCTCTGAAAATGCATACAATGTTGGTATCAGGCAGGGGAATAAGCTCATTTAGATGAAAGGAACTATTTTCTTTTGGTTGAGTGAAATACCTTATCTGCCTCTGTTTGGATTACATGCAAGTGTTATGCCTACTATGATATATAGGACTGATGTTGCATACAAGTCATCTGCTCAGTGTATTTTTGGTATGTTGCTGGAAAATATTTCCCCTAATAATTCTTCAGTGCATGCTGCTGCATGAATCACAAAAATAAAAAGCTGCATTACTGAAATAAAAGTACAGAGAGGTTTAAAATGTACTCAGCTGATGTATGAAACTTAATGGCTATCTCTGTAACTGGGAGGGAGAGAAAAAATTGTATCTGGACCACCTCTTGTTTATTCTTCACTACTCTCAGAGTGACCAGAATACTTCATTGGCATGGTTTTACAGTGAGATGTGTGGCCCCTATTTTCATACTATACCTCAGGTAAAACACACAATAGTGCGATGCATAAAGTGTATTTGAAAAGGAAGGAAATGCTCTCACTTCATGTGCCCCCCCAAAAATGTAAATCAAATTGATTTGTTGGTGGCATATTTAATTTTAAAATTTCTTACATTTAGGAATGTTGGCATAAAACCAGATGGAAAACCGATAAAATCTGCAATTTGTAGCATTCATTTTATTTCATGAACCAGACAAGCAGTTCCTCAAACTTTTAGGTGAGGTTGTTTTTCTGCTGCAGTTCAGTTGTGTAAAACCCACACATCACATTAAAAAAAAATAATAAATGGTGTAGTAACACTTTATTTTGTTCTGGAGCAAACACTGTTGTCATGTAATTGCTTTTTTTCTGAGCTCTCTCACTTGACCCTGGTTGCTTATTATAACATTTTAGGTGCCATAGCTTAAGCTTTATCGACCCCCTGCTTGCTGCCCATTTGTTTTATAGCCGCCGAGTGTCATACGGCCTGGAAAGATTAAGGGTAAAAATTATAATTCAGTTTTGTTCATTAGAAATGGATGTGGAAAAAGTGTTAGCAGGAAATGCCTTCCTTTTCAGCTTTTATCATAGAAGCTGCAGTACCTCAAGCTGCTCAGTGCCACTCAACTCGCTCAGTTTTGGAAAGGCTGGTTTCGGATGGGCCTGGCTGAAGACTGGTCACATGAGGTAAACCAAGGAAAACAGTTGTGTTGGAGGAAAATGGTTGGTAATAACTGCATCTGAGATCATTTGTTTTCAGTGTCCTAAGCAGCCACACTGCCATAATTAATAGGGAATCAAAAGTTTTTTCAGGTTGCTGGTCCGTGCGCCGTTAACGAAGTGCCTGATTCAGAGCAGCATCACGTCTGACAGCAGCCACCACCTCCTGGTGCTGGTGTAGCATTTTGTAACAAAGCTGCTACTGTCATTTCTCCTTCTGGCTGCACACAGACTAGTGTGTTACCTACCTATGGTCCATAAGCCAGGTGTTCAGCTTGGTTGCATGCAGCTCGAAGAGGCTGATCACAAACTCTTGTATCTTGGTAAGGTCCAAACATTAGAATAGTGCATACAAATTTAATCATAGAATCAGGCTGGAAGGGACCTTAAAGATTCAAGTTCCAGCCCCCCTTCCATGGGCAGGGTCACCTCTCACTAGACCAGGCTGCTCAAAGCCCCATCCAACCTGGCCTTGAACACCTCCAGGGAGAGGGCAGCCACAGCATGATCTAGTGCCTCACCACCCTTGTAGTGAAGAATTTCTCCCTAATAGTCAATCTAAATCTACCCCTGTTGTAGTTTTGCATGGTGGGTTCTGGTGGAGGAGGCGGGACTGCAAGGAGCAGCTAGAAGCTCTCTGCTGGCCTGACAGAGCAAACAGCAGCTGGCTCAAGGCTGGAGTCATTGTTCACCAAGGCCGAGCCCATCAGTGATGGTCACAGCGCCCCTGGGAATCACAGTGAGGAGGACAAAAAAAAAAGCAGTTCCTTTTTGCCACCAGAGAAAGAAGTGAGAAGGTGTAAGGAGCTGTGCGGGCACCAAGGTCAGTGAAGCGGGGAGGAGGTGCCCCAGGTGCCAGAGATGCCCCTGCAGCCCATGGAGAAGCCCATGGGTAGAGTGGGTGTTCCCCTGCAGCCCATGGAAAAGGACAAGACCCCACGTGCAGCCTGTGGAGAGGCCCCACGCTGGAGCAGATGGAGACTGCATTAAAACAAGCCTCTGCCAGCACTTGCAGCCTGTGGAGAGAGACACAGACACAGAGATATAAGAGAGATCTGTACCGGAGCAGGTTTGCTGGGGTGGGCGGAAGGTTTGTGATGCCGTGGAGGACCAGGCTGGAGCAGTCTGGGCCTGAGAGACTGAGAGACATTCAGTGGTTTATGATTGCATCCCACGGAAGTGACCCACGTTGGGGCAGGTGGTGAAGAGCTGAAGCCCCATGGGAAAGGACTCAGGTTGGAGAAGCTCATCGGAGGAGTCTCCTGTGGGTGGGACCTCACGCTGGAGCACGGGGCAGGTGTGAGGAGTGTGTGTGCCCCAATGAAGAAGAACATCTCCATTCCCTTCCCCTCCCTGGGCCACAATGAAGGGGGAGAAGGGAACGAAATCCCAACTAAAGTGAAGTCTGCTAAGAAGGGAGGGGTGGGGGGAGGTGCTTTAAGATCTGGTCGCACTTCTCATTACCCAACTCTGGTCTCACTGGGTGTGCAGTGCAGGGTAATAAACTAGAGAGTTTTCTTCCCTTTATTCTGTGTTGAGTCTGTTTTGCCTGTGACACTGATTGCGGAATGATCTCTCCCTGTCTTTATCTCAACTCCTAGGCCTCTCAATATATACTTTTCCCCTGTCTAGCTGAAAAGGGGACTGATAGAGCAGCTTTGGTTGGGCATCTGGCCTCCAGCCAGGCCTAAACCACAACTCACAATTTAAAACCATTCCCCCTTGTCCTATCACTACATGCCCTTCTAAAAAGTCCCGCCCCAGCTGTCTTGTAGGCCCCTTCAGGTACTGGAACAATGACTCATACAGTGTATACATAAAGTAAAAATGGATGTAGTAATCAGGATTCTTTTACTGACTGGAAAGTCACCCAAAATGAATGTGAAGAATCAAAAAAGATGTGTTAGACCTTTACAGTTTCACTGGTAAGAAAAGCCATGGGTGCTTGTGCCTTCTGCCCACCACTCAGGTAGAGAAGGAGCAGTGGAATGTATCTTGCAGGATTTCTTCAAGTGCTTTTATCTGAACAGTCAGGTTTGATTAAGCTCTTTTTATCAGGATTTAATTTTCAGGTGTGAATTACAGAGAGGGTTTTGCACTGCATGTGAAGCCTTCTTCAGTATGTGGCACAAGTGGTATCTAGCTCAATCCCTCAGTTCAAGAAATAGACTTGATACTTACTAAAGAGTGGCTTACTAAAAATAACTAGCACAAACCATTAAAGGTTTACCCAATGTATTTTTAGATTGAATTAACTTTACATTTTAAATGGAATAAATGAGTTAATGTGTAAATTTAATTAAAGCAATTTACGCCATATAATTTAGAATCTGAGTTTTATACTTTAATAAAAACATTAAAGCATAGAATTAGAACACAGACACAAAATGTTCAAACTTATTTTTACCTGAACTTATTGGGCAATACAAGCAGTTTTTTTCTATAAGAATGTCCCATGTAGTCATTTCTAAGGGAAGTTAAATACAGATGAATTGTAGAAAGAAAACTTGCCATGTATTTCAACTGGACTGTGTGTACTTGTACTCTGAATACATCAAATTATGATGGTAGAAAGAAAAAGTAAAGGGGAAAATTATACACTGTATCTTACATGCAGTCTAAGAAGTTGTATAGATCTTTTTTATTCTCATAGTTACACGAAAGAAACTGAGTTAACTTGATGGCTGCTTGAAAGGATTAATTGAAAATCACAGTCTCTTAGAAGGACTAGAAGTCCTGGAATACATTTCTAAAAGCTTCTCAAACTGTAAGGAAAGATAACTTAAGTTCTATAATTTTAAAGGTGAATATTTACTTTAAAAATCAGAAGATGCTAGGCTGCTAGTAGCCATTTGTTAATTGAAAATTTCAGGAGATTAAGATAGTTTTGTAACTTTTCTTTGCTTGATAAACTACACAGTCGTGTCCTGAACTGCCAGTTTTCCATTGCAGAGTATTACCCACTAATTCAAAAGAACAACTTTACTGTCTTCAGGAAAATGAGTTTGTACTTCCACTTTCACTTGCTAGGTCATCCTGTTACTATTTCAGAGACAATTCTCTATTCCTAGCCCTTTCGTTTTAGCACATGCTCAGCAATTGAAAACATCCAGTGAATGGTTAATTTTGTTTTATTTTTTTAATTCACCATAATTTTTTGTGTGTTTGAGACACTGTTTTATTTAACCAAGCACAATTTACTTTGCAGACAGTAATTTGTAATGCACCCTGTCAACAGGGCTTAGTAGTTGTAACAGCACAGGTGTGGAAGACCTTAGTGGAATGACTACTGGTCGTTTTATTTCAAGCTGTCCAGCAAAGATGCATCAAGCCCCAATTCTCTGGCCACTCTACACCATTTCAAGTTACCAAAGGCAGCTCTGCATGAGAGCTTTGCCCGTTGTTTGCGAGGAGAGCTGAAGAAAGGACTACCTGATAGGCTTGCTATCTATCTTTCCTTGACTTCTGTTTATACCTCTTATTTTTATCAGCTAAGGCAGGAAATGTAATTAGAGTGTATAATGACAGTTACAACAGCCCCAGAAGCATGAGATTGATTCCATGACGGCTGAAAAACCCTCCATGCAGTATGTATAAACAGGCCCAGTTTCTGAGTCTAATTAACTTTATTAATGTTTAGTACGAAGGCAACTTAAACAAGGATATAAAAAGCACTGGAGCATTGAAACACTGGTTTCATGTAACTGATTCTTATTGAAAGACATATTTTTCAGTATTTTGTAAAGAAAAACAGAGTATGTTAGAAGAAAGACTGGATACCTAATACTTTCTTATAATAAGGAAGCTGTAAATCATGGTCCAAAGATACTAAGAGCAGCTTCCTACTCGGTAACATAGGTAGTGATTCTTTATGATGTGCAATTAATAAATACAATAATGAACATGCAAGAATGTACAATGGCAGTGCGATAAAAGAGATGCAATTATGTGCAAGATCCCTGTTATACCAGCAAATAAGACTTCATGGGTTATTGGAAAATGAGTTGGTGAAATAAACAGTTGTAAAAACCTTTCTCCATTACATGTTCCTTTTACAGAAACATATTATCTCACATGTGAAAAGATAAAGTATTACTCTGGTAAATAACTGTGGAGACATTTTCCCCCACTATGGACACAATTGCAAAACCTTGCAATCACAGAGATTGTATATATTATTTTGATATATTAATCATAACTAAGATTAACAGCACTGATATATTAATCATACATAAAGTATATTATTTGCATAGAACTTCTGTTTACTGCACATGGATCTTCATTTTGTAAATACATACATAACTCAGCAAGCTTTGGTGCTCTTTGATGAACTCAAACTGGAATATGGCTGGTTTATATAATACATATTTCCTATTACTATAATTGCAGAGGATGCTATTATCATACTTTTTAGGTGCTAAAACATCTTAAGTAGAGAAATTGCAGTAGAAAGTATAAGAATAACCTTGTCTGTTATTTCTGTTATTTACTGAGCCTTATTCCCAGGCATGATGATTTAAAAGATACTCCCTAGTTTGAGAAGCTCTCAAGACATGTGGTCAGCAGTCTGTCCAGTAAAAGGATTTGTGCCTTGGAATAACTTCCTATCTGTTTTCCTCTGGTATTTTTCATATGGTCAAGTAGGTACAAATATATAATGCAAATCATCTTGCAGTTATGCAGAATTATAGTATCATTTTGTACAGTCTTGCAAAGAGACAGTTTAGAAGTAGATCGTTCATCCACAGAGAAGTTGGGAATTCAGAAGTGTGCAATGTCAGTAATAGAAAATCAGTGTTTCTGTAAAGATGTGGGCTGTTATAGATTGTTTTTACGCTTTGATTTAACCCTTTACATGATCAGTCTATAGTGCTCGCAGTCTTGCCAGGAGAGCTTCAACTTCTGGAATGGTTTCTCCCTTAGAAGGAGACCCAATGCAATCTGTTTTCTTTTCTTTGTTGCCTTCCCCATGACAGGCCTCCTTTCTCCCAACAGCCTTGTTCCACGCTGTCAAACTTGTTTCCACATCACAAGTAACCTCTTTGGTGACTGGGCTTCTTGTCAAGTTTAAACTGACACTGTGGTGCGCACATGACTTCTCTAGTTGTCCCTTCTGGTTCTCTGCAGAAGACAAACCAAACAAACTTTGTTTCAGGATTAAAAGTCTCAGTTTCGATATTTCATAATATAAAAAGATCTCTTGATCTGACAAAATTAAACATGTAGGAGGAGTAATAGTTGACAAGGATGCAAGACAAAAAATATGATCAGATTAAAAGCAGTGGGCTTGGTCCCTTGGAAGTGATACAGACCATACATGGCTTCCTTAGATTAACATCCATATTTCCTACAAAATCACAGATGCAGTCTGTCAGGATCCCCCTTTCTTACTGGCATCAAACAGCACTCATCACCTCCCAAGTGCTTTCCCAAGTTTTTTATGGTTAATTACATTTCCTACATATTTTTTCTTTAATTTCTCGACTTTTAAAATGTATTTAAAATATATTAAAATTTAATTATCCATTGCAATATTTTTTTCTTTCCTTTGTGATCTTTTAGGCAGCTAAATAATTTTAGGAATTTGCATAACTTGCTACGTTTTGCTAAACACCACTGGCACTGGCTGCCAGAAGAACTTGCGCTCACTTAACATCCAGGAGCTTTGCTGGACTGACGTGTATTAATAGACAGGTTTCTCTTTTGTTCCCCTCCAAATCAAAACCAGCACACGAAGTGGTCCCTCTCATAGATCTCAAACTTTTTAAAACCAGGCACACTCAATATTCATGTAACCTTGAGCAAGGCTTGAAAATGGCTTCAACAAACTTGACATGACATTTAAAGTTTTTTGGTTATTCGCTGAAAGATGTTCCATCATCCCAATAGTAATGACTTTGGAGCACAGGCAGTCACTCATGACAGTGTGTTTTATGTGAGTGCTGAAAATTCCTACCGAAAACAGCTTGTACATTAAAAGGCAGCTGCTGAAGATATTTACTGCACTGTCATTCCCTGACCAGGGGCTCTCGGTGATGGATGAGGATTTTACACACTTTCTTGGACAGTCTCAGCAAATTTTCAAAGTACGATCACCTTTTGGCAAGTGGAGGAAAATAAACACCTCCCTTCCACCATCTCCTAAATCAGACACGCAGCTCTTAATTAAAATTTGGTAATAGCTGAATTTTGCGCTTAGCTGAAAAATATAATTTCTGTTCTATACCGTGGAAAATAATTTGACCCTGAAGATGCAGCAGCACATGTTGCAGCTTCCTTGAATCACTGGAGGCCAAAGATTGGGTATGAACACATCCTTATAATTAGTATAATAAACCCATCACATATAATTAAAATATCCCTGATATACACACTGTTAAATATCTCACTCTACTTAAATGTTTATATTTATTGATTCTGGACACATATTTGCAGGCTGATAAAAGCATGAGATCTCTATCATTAAACAAAATATGACCTATCCCAAACCCCTGTTTGTTTACATTGAATCTAGGGGCAGCAAGAAAAATACTAGGGTTTTTGAAAATCAGCACACTTTTTTAAACTAGAAGAAACCATTTGGTCATATAATCAGAGATCAAGAATAGGTGTTGGACTTTTAAAAAGGCAAAAATAAATTAGGCACCAAAAGTAACCTTCTCAGGTGTACCAACAGCCAAATTTTAACTACTTTGCAGTTCAGTGGCATCTTCACCCCAAAACACTGAAGTATGAGGAAGCCTCAAAGTAAAATCCAGTGCAATTTTTCCTAGTTCCTCATCATGCGTGAGGGGCAGAGTAAGGTAACTTAAAGTGAGATTTAGATCAACAAATAGTCTAAGCAGGGAACTGCTGCAAGTTAGCTATTAAGAAGTTGGAGATGTTACGGTCTACCTAAACTCTTGTCCCACTTAGAAACTTGGCTACTGATTTAGCCTCACAGAAAGGTGAGTCCTGTAACTTGCTGCCTACAGTCTGGAATTGTTGTGTTGGGATAGGGACTGAGTAAAGCTGTGGGTTGTTATTTTCCCCCTTAAAACAGCAGCAATTATGTTGATATTTGTGGCTTTCTGAGCATACACTAATGAGTGGAGCATTTCACTTGACAGACCAGTGACTTTCCTTCCACTCTGAGGAGTCCTGCAACAATGGAAATGGTATTAGGAAAGTGCCTAAATGTGAGTGGTCCTTGTTTCATCCATTGTAACTCCTGTCCAGAGACAACGCCATGATATACTGGAAAAACCACAAGGTGTCATGTATAAAGAACATGCTAGAGATTAGCAGCACTTCTTAAATAATGAATCACAAGGTTGGAAAAGACCTTTAAGATCATCGAGTCCAACCGTTCCTGTCCTATACTAAACCATATCCGTAAGAAGTACCTGATCTACCCTTTTTTTAAACACATCCAGGGTTGGTAACTCAACCCCCTCCCTGGGCAGCCTGTTCCAGGTCCGGACAACTCTTTCAGTAAAAATTTTTTTCTTAACATCTAATCTAAACCTGCCCTGGCACAGCTTCATGCCATTTCCTCTGTCCTATCTCCTGTCACCTGGCTGAAGAGACCATCGCCCACCTCTCTACAACCTCCTGTCAGGTAGTTGTAGGTGGTGATAAGGTCTCCCCTCAGCCTGCTCTTCTCCAGGCTAAACATAAGAACACTTTGATCTCAGCCACGCAACCAAAAATACTGAAGAGGTAGTGTCAGTTAAAAACAAATACAAAACAACCACACATTTTATCAAAATTCAGTTTCATCACCTCAAAATTGTTAGTTCAGTTGCTTCCTAAATCAAGAGGAATCTTTACTGTGTATGTTCTTGCTGTCAAGGAGGAGCTTCTCCATGTAGTATTGCTATGCCTAAGTGCATGTCCAGAATTGTCAGGTGTGTAGGTAGGCAATTCCCTGCTTAGTAAACCGCTCTTGTGAACTTCATTCAGAAACACTGAACTTTGCTAGGCCTGGCTCAGAAAGCAAACATATTACTCACTGTCCTAGATAGCATTTTGGTAAACACTCAGCTAAAGAATTAACACGAGGTATATATGCTACTGGTGGCATTCTTCTTAGCAGAGTGAAAGAGCACTTCCAATTAAGTCAAAGTTTAAAATTAATTAGGTACTAGCAAGGTAAAAAGTCTCACCAAATTCCTCAGAAACATTAATGTCTACCCTGCAAACTTATTGTTTTAATCAAGCAGGGATTAATTTGTGTTACCCCTAAATTCTTAAGTACCCCGTATGCCTTCACACACTGATTGAAAGCTTGGATGCGTTGGTGATCCATTCATGCCACAGTCACGACTTTGGCTTGTTACCACACCTCTCTCAAACCCTGTGCTACAGTGGCAAAACTGAAGAAATGTGTTGTCAACCAGTGACTGCTGAGGTGGGTGGTCTAAAAAAACCCAATTCACCTTCCATATGAACTTACAATTTAGGAGGCTGCAAGCTGCTGCAGGTCAGCACGTAACTTCGACCAGGACAGCAGAAAAACTGGCCTTCCTCAGTTTAGTGTGATAAAGGCTATGAGGGATATAGCTATTTATGTTCAAGAAAAGCCCCAAGTCAACACTGACTGAGAAAGTAAGCTCAAGAATAAAAAGCCATTGATACAGTTCTATTACCAGTTGGAAGCTTTTGAACCATCAGAGCAATGGCGTTTTGGAATGCGCGTATACAGGACAGCAAAAAAACCTATAACCAGCTATAGGGAGACATCCGATCTGTTCCTGATGACAGCATTTGGCATGGCTGCCTGCAACAGCCAGGACATGGATTAGTGACACTGAGCCAACGTTTTGACCCCACACTTCTAGAACGAGGGTACGCAGGGAAAATCCATTGACCATACAGATATGAACTGCCTCCTCGAAACTACTTTGAACACCTTGGGCATACATAAGTTAGATTTGAGCTCTTGGCAGTAAATGATATTGGAAACAAATTGCAGAATAAAATAAACATATTAACACACTTGCATACCTTGGGTCAAATATACTTTTAAATAATGTAATATAATAAGGTTAAAAGAAAACTACTCATGGAAAGGCACTTCTACTTGTTAAGAAAGAAGCTTACATTTCTGGAGATGCACTATTTGTCCACCTATTGTAGCAAGCTGTACCTTCCAGCGGTAGGTAGCAAAGCAAAAAGAAATCAGACATTAAACATCACTGGGAAAAGACAGAACTTATTAATTTGCTCTGTATACTAGAAGTAGATAAGACAGGTTTCTAATGTTTGGTCGCTTCTAGCAATCAAAAACTGCCATTCATCTTTACCATAACAATCATCATTCAGATGAAAAAAAAAAAAAGCAAAGACTTTGAATTCACACTTTAAGTTTTCCAAACGCTGGGGTGAGAAGACATTTGCCTGTAACAGTTTTGATTTCACTTCCACTGAACACTTCCAGGCATGGGTTAGGCAGAGATCACACGGTAAACTTCTGAAGTTTGTGTCCAGATTCCAGGACGTTTACAGAAAAAACTTCCCCTTGTTCACTATCTAACTCTTGTGGTTCCTTCAGACCTATTAAAATTCAGTTTTCACAGATAAGAATTTCCTGAACATTGCCATTAATCAAAAACATTTCAAAATCATACTCACATAACCTAGAGCCAAACAGCTACTATCATCTAGATACAAGTCTTTTAAAATTACTTTGATTAACAGCAATGCTCAGGAAATTCAGTTGCCAGAAAATTATGCTTAATAGCTTCCCATAGTTTAAATGGTGTCCTAGCACAGAATCACTTATAATGATACGCTTATAATCTGTTAAAGGCTACATTCTTTATATGCAGAAAATTCCACAAAATTTTGCACTAGGATGTGGAAAAAAACCCCAAAATAAATCAGTAGTATGAGACCTGCCTGCTGTGAACCTGGGGAAGCAAAATATGATCAGCTGGAGATTTTTAAATCCTGCAGTATAATACTGTTATACATTACCTTCAATAGAGAACAAAAATGATTGCAAGAGACTCACTAAAGTAGAGATATAGATAAATATACTAATAAATATTTAAAATAAAAAAGGACTTTGAAAAGCTTTATTTCATTGCATAGTTTCTCAATAAAATTCTTGATACTAAGGACATATTTAGTTTTTATGTAAATATTTGTACACCAATTGAAAAATAAAGTTGCAAATACAATAAGGAGAACTGCATTATATGGCATTATACGCTTGTATTACAGTCATACATCTCAATGTGGGGGCATGACAAAACTGTAACATAAGAAAGAACAATTGCAGTTACAACCTCATTACATCTTTTACCAAGTTAACAGGGAAAAATGCTGGAACACCCAGCGGAATATTTCTGATCTCTCTGGCTTGTGCTCCACACGGTACATTGGATTCCTGAAGCTATGTCTATGGCAAGATTTTCTAAAGCCCACAGATACCAACCTCATCACCAGTACCATTAATTAATTAAATTGTAAGCCATGACTTGCCTGCGCTAGAAGACACTCTGAGGGCATGGCCCCATGACAAACGGCTTTGGCTTGGAAAAAAGTAACTGCCCGAGCCATAATCCTCATCACTGGCTCCCCAGGGTGGTGCCATAGCTTGTCTCTGGTTCCCCATCCTTCATGCATGGAACTGAAAGTCAAGGAACAGCTGCAGCACCGTGTTGGGGCAGGGCTCACGTGTTTTCCCACAGGAGAGGGGGAAAAGAGCATGTGTGTCTGACGGCAATGCAACGCGATGATGCCAGACGCAGCTGTACAGCACTCCCACAAGCCAGAACGGTTGCAGCGGTCCACACTCCCTCTGGAAATCCTGTCCATCCTCCAGAAATTACACTGACTGCATCATGAGGTGTCCCAGTGCAACCTTACCACAGTGTGAGCCTTGTGAGGATATCATTGTATATCCCCATACGCTCCATCTAAATCAACAGAAGCCCTTGAGATGTTAGTCTGGAGATGTTCCTAAAGGGTTCTCTTGCGCTGGTGTTTTGCTGAAGATACAATGAAAACAGCAAAATATTTACACTGACCTCCCCTTCCTATTAGAGCTCAAGATACTGGACACTAAGGAGCCCTGTTTTTTTTTCAGGCACCCATCTTTCCTCAATGTCATTTATACAGCCCAAGTTGGTGCTCTGAAATCTACTCCCAGACCTTGGCGTTAGAACATCGCAACACCTAATTCTCCTCCTTAAAAGCCTGCTTTACCACCCACAAGCAGAATTCAGACATGATATGAAAGACTGCTATAGCTAGAAGGTCCATGTCTATTACATAACATCACTCATAAAAAATGGGATAGCTCCTTGCCAGTTAGTATAATGGAAAACACTTAAAATACTTTTTATTGCCACTTTTCATTAGTTTCATATTTCTTCAACAATTTCTGTGACTGACAAGGGTAGGATTGGAGAATGTCCCTGAAATCTTAAAGGAGTGCTGTGCGTGCTTACGACTTACTTCAGCTATACCCTGCAGCCCCAGTGCTAACACCTAAAGGAGTGGTAGCTGCACTCCAATGATCTCTGCTCGACAAGTAATCTCTTACATCCTAGCATTTCATGGTAAACACTCACAGCTTCACTCACCTGAAGCAGACAATAATTAATGAGCCATGGAAAAGTTTTACTGATTTTTGGAACATTAAAAAATATTTTTATGCACATTTCATCTAATACTTCCTGCTGGTTTTGGAGTGTTGTGTTAAAAAGGCGTCAAACACAAGGAATAAACATTAATCAGTAAGTTCAATTTAGATGAGACAAAGTTTCCAGAAACAGTGAATACAGGGGTTTTTAAAAATTGTATTTCAAAGGCAATAAGTGAGTATGTTAGCACTAAGTGAGGCTAGCACAGAGGGTTTATAGAAACTAAATTTCAAAGAAAATCAATTGCAAACTAATTCATGACAAGAGGAACTATGCTGGAACAGCTTCCTTTTACTTGTCCCTAAACCAAAACCTTTAGAGATTCTTTTAAACCCTTACCTACCCACGCCTTCACACAGACAACTTTAAGCTCCTGTTGATCACTCCATTCAATCTTTTTCCTATCTTTTCCACATATACTTTCCCTTTGCATTGAAATGGGACCTATCTCTCTGTTTGAACTAATACATTCTCACCTCTAGTATGACGTTTGTTAGAAGCAGTGAAACTTTTAAGTTACAAGGATTTAAATGAAAGTCTTGGAAGAAAAGTGAAGAGCAACATGGATCAGGTTACTGACAGAAATCATACAAAGTTTTTATCTCACTGGAAGAAGAGCCCTCTAAAGGTTTCTGACATATAACCCAGAGCTAACAGTTTGGCATCCTCCCTATTTCACTCCACTTTACAGTGGATCTTCTATGTCTTCTCATCGCATCTTTCCTCAAATGAAGGCACTTCAGGGAGTTCCTAGAAACTGCAAAATAGACACTTCCAATTTAGAAACCTATTTTGTTGCCACAATTGAGGACATGGATTGAATCATTCTTAAGAAACTAGATGGGTTGTCTCTCAATTTCAAAATGGATAAATAATTTGGCATAACTTTAATAGTAATAAATCTTCTTAGTTATGTTGGGTTAAAGGGGGTATCTACATGGTTACGCGATGGCAATGGGTCTTCAAGCACAGAATCACAAAGTTGGAAGAGACCTTTGAAGATCATCAAGTCCAACCATTCCCATCCAATGCTAAACCAGATCCCTAAGTACCTCATCTACCCTTTTTTTAAACACATCCAGGGATTGTGACTCAACCACTTCCCTGGGCAGCCTGTTCCAGGCCCTGACAACTCTTTCAGTAAAGAACTTTTTTCTAATATCCAATCTGTCCCTGCCCTGGCCCAGCTTCATGCCATTTCTCCTTGTCCTATCTCCTGTCACCTGGCTGAAGAGACCACCGCCCACCTCTCTACAACCTCCCTTCAGGTAGCTGTAGGTGGTGATAAGGTCTCCCCTCAGCCTTCTCTTCTCCAGGCTAAACATCCCCAGCTCTCTCAGCCGCTCCCCATAGGATTTGCCCTCCAGCCCCTTCCCCAGCCTGGTTGCCCTTCTCTGCACTTGCTCAAAGACCTCAATGTCCTTCTTATGGTAAGGATCCCAGAACTGCACACAGTACTCAAGGTGTGGCCTCACCAATGCCGAGTACAGGGGCACAATTACCTCCCTAGACCTAATGGTCACACTGGTTTTGATACAAGCCAAGATGCCACTGGCCTTCTTGGCCTCCCGGGCACACTGCTGGCTCATATTCAGCCTGCTGTCAACCAACACCCCCAGGTCCTTCTCTTCCTGACAGCTCTCCAGCCAGTCTCCCCCAAGCCTGTAGTGTTGCATGGGGTTGTTATGTCCCATGTGCAGGACTCTACACTTGGCCATGTTAAACTTCATCCCATTGGTCTCAGCCCATTGGTCCAGTCTGTTCAGATCCCTCTGAAGAGCCTCCCTACCCTCAGGCAGATTAACACTTCCTCCTAGTTTAGTGTCATCTGCAAACTTACTGAGGGAGCATTCAATCCCTTCATCATAAAGATGTTGAATAAGATTGGACCCAGGACTGAGCCCTGGGGGACGCCACTCATGACCGGCCTCCAGCTGGATTTGGTTCCATTCACCACCACCCTTTGGGCCCGTCCATCCAGCCAGTTTTTAACCCAGTTGAGGGCCACCTGTCAAGGCCAGTGGCAGCCAGTTTCTCAGTCAGAATGCTATGGGAAAGGCTTTACTAAAGTCCAGGTGGACCACATGCACAGCCTTCCCCTTGTCCATGAAGCGGGTCACCTTGTCATAGGTGATCAGATCAGTTTGACAGGATCTACCTTTTGCAAACCCATGGCCTGATCCCCTGGCCATCACGCATGTGCTGCATGATAGCTCCCAAGATGAGCCTCTCCATGATCTTCCCCAGGACTGAGGTCAGGCTGACAGGCCTGTAGTTCCCCAGATCCTCGTTCCAGCCGTTCTTATATATGGGGGTAACATCTGCCAGCCTCCAGTCGAGTGGAACTTCCCCAGTTTGCCAGGATTTCTGGTAGATGATGGAAAGGGGCCTGGCTAGCACATCTGCCAGCTCTCTCAGCACACTCGGGTGAATTCCATCAGGCCCCATTGACTTGTTAGTGACTAACTGGCCAAGTGGGTCGTTAATAATTTCCTCCTTAACCATGGGAATTTTGCTATTCTTCCCCAAGCAGTGGTCAGAACTAATAGTATTTCTCACAAGGTACAAAAGAATAAACTTTTTTTTTTTTCTCTTGAGACAGGAAGTGATCAGTAAATTACAGTGGTAAAACTGGAAGTTAACATATTTGGACTATTTTAAATTCCAAAATGTGTTTTATTACTTGTTTGGCTTTTTACTTTCGTTACAAGTACATTGTGTCTTGCCATTTCAATTCTTTTTTAGAGTTAACTGAGGGTCAAAAATGATGACTGTGTAATCTGTGACACAATACAAGAGGTCCACAGTCTAAAGCTATCCTCTGGTTGGCCAATGATTATTGATGTAGATCCCACACACTAAAGTGCCACTGATGAGGAGCACACACATTTAGTCTCCAAACCTGTCCAAGCTACACGTTGACACAGAATTTTAGGAATATGCATAATGACTGCTGCCATCAAAGGAAAGTCACTGACAGCTGCAATGGGTAATGGTAAGTAGTACGCTGATGAAAATAACCAAAAATGGAAAAGAAACAGATACTTTGTGTCTTTTACCAATTGTTGTGGAAGAAAACACAGTAGGAAGCCTCCTACCTCTGGAAAATATAAACAAAACCAATGAAACCAAACACCAAAACAAGTCTTAAAGGCTGGCCTCATATTCTACTCACTGGTTCTAAACAATGTTCTTGTTCCTGTTACATATTTACTGTTTAGCATAAACATTTTTTTAAAACTAAATAACCGTGTCAGTAATCACCTTAACAGTTCAACACTAAATTAGTTTTATCCACTATTTGTGATATTGAATGTTTACAAGCTGTTTCCTAACTATTCTAATGACTGCTCCATAATCATACAATTTGTATTTCCTATTTTTAGCCCAGACTTCCATTCGCAGGTTTAGATCAGCAATCAGAGTATTGGCAGGTGGCATTGCCTGAAGGCAGAGCACAAATATTTTGTAATGTCAGATCAAACCGATGTGAAAAATTGTCTTTCCCTTATCACCTGTTGCAGTTCTCTCCAAACGAATCAATCTGCTCCTAAAGGAAAGGGGGATCTACAGAATCCTGCAAACGTTTTTGGGTGCAGCATAAAGATGAAAGGCTAGGGCTGAAAGTAAATTAGGCGAGTGTTAGTTTTAACAGTTTGAGTAGAAATGTAATTTTCTCACATTCCCGTAACAGGTACCAGACCAATGTCCTGGGGCAGTTCTTGCCCACTCAGGTCACAGTCACGGTTATCCAAAAGCCTGCAAGAATAGCATATGGCTCTCGGGCTCTTCTCATTTTAAAACACGTTTTTTAAAACAAGTTTCTGGAGGGAAGTAGGGTAACAGAGAGCGCTGCACGCTGTTGCTGCTACAACAGGTGAGGGTGTAGTGATTTACTAACCTGGAAAAGTATTTATGAGAACTCCAAATCCTAAGTAGATCGAAAAAAGATTTACACAACACCGATGTCAGCTTAAAGATACCTGTGATTCTTTATGGCATGGGTGCTACTCAGCTGGACAGAAGCAAAGACCTGATTGTGAAGTTTAGCCCTTGTAAACTAACATCCAAGATTGCCTTCATGAATACCCTGGAGATGGGAGTACAGGCAACTTCTATCATTCAAGCATTGCTATCATGATCCTTTATTTCCCATGACAAAGCTCTGCAGAAAACAGTGAAAAGCATGCTCTGAAAGGAGACTGAAACTGTGTGGTGGGAAATCACACATTTTTAAGAAGATCCTCACACAAGACTAAACATTGGGAATTAAGGGCAGAGGAAAAGTGATTTATCTTTCCCTTGATCTGCAAGATTGCAGATATACTCCTTGGGCAATTCTTCCCTCTCTCCATATATGAAGATTTAATTAATATTAGTGCTTTATTATTTCTCTCTTTGGTCTGGACTGTAATTGGCCCTTGCTCAAGTGTGGAGGGAGACGGGATATAAAGAAATGTTTCTACTCCGCATATGATCTGGCTATACGTTTGTTTGACACCAACAACTGCACTTTGCAAGTGTGACAAATTGCTTTGAAAAGGGACCAGGATTTCAGGAGTCTACAAGAGAAAATATTTTTTAAAAATGGCTTTTACTGACTTTTCCAAATATCACCGAATTACCAATTGAGACAAATTTGAGACACATTGTCATGGGCAATTAATCCAGCCGTGAATTCAAAATGCTGTGTTTAACATCATTAATGGTATGCATTTTTCACACGATGAACATATTTACTGCACTACATTCTAACAATTAGACTCTTAGCAGGCACTCCAGTATGTAAAAAACATCAGAAGCCAACTGTAGCATTTCCAGTTCCCTCTTTTCCTAATCACTTGCACACAATTACTATTTAGAGACAACCAGCTAACAGAAGTTAATCTTGTTATGTAAGAGAGGATTTTTTTTAATTTCAAGAAATTTAAGACAAAACAGATATTGAAGAGAAAAACTTAAGTCAAATATATAAAAATAAGAGAGAATGAAAAACCGAACCCTGCACACTCACTGAGAAATCAAGGCAGAAAGCAGTAAGATCTCCCAAGCCACTGAAACAAATGATCCCTACATCCAGACCTGGGTTTCCCTTTGTCTGTGCTGACTTACAAATCGGCCTTGCAAATGTGTCTAGCTCAAAAGGGGGATTAAAAACAAATGGGTAGAGATCATCATGCTGTATTAATTATGCAAAAGAAGCCAAACCGATTTTAATCAGAAACATCAGACTCCAAACAGGAAAAACCTTCTCTTTTTTTTCTTTTTTTTTGACAGAGATGGTTAAGAAAACATTTATGGTAATGCCAGTGCATCTGCTGATTACAGTCAAAGCTGCAGGACGTCAACATTAAATCACTGAACCATCTTGACAGTTTCTGGGTACTCAAGTTTCATTCCAATAATAATTTGCTGTGAAATTTACCCAAATCTGAAAATTAGCCAGAAAATGTTTACAAAGAAATACAGGTAAGAGTAAATAAAGCAGATACAAAATTGATTTGCTTCTGAAAAAAACGTATCTAAGATATGCAAGATATCTAAGGTTCAGCACTCAGACATTTCAGAGCTGCATGTAAATTGGTAAATCTCTAAAAAAGACTAACCACTTTAAGAGCAGAATATAATTTTATCATCCATTTCCTACTGATGGCGACCTATGGCTTTTTTTGTTTAGCATACTTGTTTGTTTAATATAAACACAGATTAGCCATTTTAAAGAAAGCTTGCACCATTTAAAATAAATTTTTAATTCCTGACACCTGAGGATTCTACATGGAACAATACATTTCACTGTAAAGCTTTTTTTAATTGATGCATCTATGTGCTGCAGAGGGTGATTACTTGAATAATAAGTATGAGAGACGTGTGATCTGGTTGCTAAGCAAACGCAAGTAAAAGAAAAAGCACAAGAAACGACGTAACAATGAATCAAGGTGCGATGACAGGATAATTATTCTATGAACTGTCATGTTGAAGGACTCGTAGAACATTGACCTGCACATGATCACACATCAGAAGATTGCCTGAGGGGTAATTAAAATAATAATACACAAGTCCAGTCAGTCACAAAGAGAAAAATATTTGCTTAACTTACTACTCTGTAGCATGCACAGTCAAATGAATTCTCATGTTAAATGTAAATGCTTGAACAGTGCAAGAATTCAGAGGACAGCAGATTACAGCAAAGACCACTGAAGTTTATCTGAATTAGCATTAATGTTCTTCTTGCTTCAGCCTTGATGCTGTGAAAGCACTGCTCCGCGATAGCCAAAACACTGGTGTGGTATCACCACTGTTTTGGCCACCAATACGAAGCACAGCATCCTATGGGCTGCCATGAAAAAAGTCAACTCCACCCCAGGCAAACCCAGTAGGACTGTAGATACTGCAACACCTCTGTACTCAGTAAGCTGCCAATGCCATTTCACAGAATCACAGAATCACTAGGTTGTAAAAAACCTTTGAGATCATTGAGTCCAACCATACCCATCCTCTACTAAACCATATCCCTGAGCACTTCATCTACCCATCTTTTAAATACATCCAGGGTCGGTGACTCAACCACCTCCCTGGGCAGCCTGTCCCAGTGCCCAATAACCCTTTTGGTGAAGAATTTTTTTTCCTAACATCTAATCTGAACCTGCCCTGGCACAGCTTGAGCCCATTCCCCCTCATACTATCACCTGTCACTTGGGTGAAGAGACCAACACCTATCTCTCTACAACCTCCTTTCAGGTAATTGTAGGCACTGATAAGGTCTCCCCCTCTCCTGGCTAAACAACCCCAGTTCCCTCAGCCGACCCTCATTTTGCTCTCCAGCCCCTTCACCAGCCTGGTTGCCCTTCTCTGGACACACTCCAGGACCTTGATGTCTTTCTTATAGTGAGGGGCCCAAAACTGAACCCAGCACTCGAGGTGCAGTCTCACCAATGCTGAGTACAGGGGCACAATCACCTCCCTAGACCGACTAGCCACACTATTTTTGATACAAGCCAAGATGCCACTGGCCTTCCTGGCCACCTGGGCACACTGCTGGCTCATATTCAGTCATCAGATAACCAACACCCCCAGGTCCTTCTTTGCCAGGCAGCTTTCTCGCCAGTCTTCCCCAAGCCTGTAGCACTGCATGGGGTTGTTATGTCCAAAGTGCAGGACTCTGCACTTGGCCTTGTTGCACCTCATCTTGTTGGTCTCAGCCCACTGATCCAGCCTGTTCAGATCCCTCTGAAGAACCTCCCTACCCTCAGGCAGATCACCACTTCCTCCCAGTTTAGTGTCATCCACAAGCTTACTGAGGGAGCATTCAATCCCTTCAGCCAGGTCACTGATAAAGATGTTGAACAGGACTGGACCCAGGACTGAGCCCCGGGGGATGCCACTTGTGACAGCTTTGATAAAGTTTTCCACATGAAAGTTTTAAAACTTTCAAGGCAGGCTTTAATATGATTTCTTTTCTCTCTCTCTACCCTTTTGTTCAGTTGTTTACCGGATCAGCTCCTATATCCATATACCCCCTCTACAAGCCTAGACTTCGGCTCCAAGCACATATACCATGATCATGTCCCAGCAATATATTCTGCATATCCTTCTTATGTGTAAATACATAGAAACACTTCAACCACCTTTAATCTAGCCATTGCACTTCAACCACCTTTAATCTAGCCATTGTCAATCTTGTTCAGGGCAGATCTTTGCCAACTGTGTGGAATCACTGATGGTTACTACTTGAAAACTTGTGGGTTAGCACCAGCTGGCAGCTGAGCACCACCCTCTCTCATTCCCTCCCTTCAACCTCAGTAGGATGTGGAGGAGTATCAGAAGAAAAAGGTAAAACTCATGGGTTGGGATAAGGACAGTCAGCTGGGGCAGCAAAGGGAGAGGAAAACAACAACAATACAGATATAAAGCAAGTGATATGCAATGAAATTTGCTCACCACCCAGAACACGATGCCTATCCCATCCCAGAGCAGTGATACCACACCCCTGCCACTCCCCTGCCCCAAGCCAGCTTCCCCTTTTATAGACTGGGCATGACATCATTTGGTATGTAATATTCCTTTGGCTAGTTTAGGCCAGCTATCCTGGCTGTGTCCCACCCCAGCTTCTTGTGAAGGTTAACTCTGTCCCAGATGAAAATCAGGACACAACTATTCTGATTACAGATGTCTACTCAATGTAGACAAACACATTCCCACACACCATCACCCTTCCACTCTCCCACCATATTTCCAGAACCAAGCTAGCCTGTCATGTAATCCACTTGATAGCTCAGGAGCAGGATAAATTCAGAAGTCTCCTCATTTTTTCCCCCCTTGTTATTCCTTATGTAACTGAAGACAAGGGAAGACAGCCAATTAGGAGGAGTTCTGTGTATACTCTTCAAAAAATTAAGACCACTGAGAATACCTGAGAAGAGTTTTTGGAACATGAGGTAAGCACACAGTTCATGTGTGCATAAATTCATACAGACCAGGATGTCCACAGGTCTCATATCATATATTGGCACGATCATTGCACAATTATAAAAAGGAATTATTGTTTTCTTCCACCATATTCTAAAGAGAAGCTAAAAACACCTTTTAGGAAATGCACAACATATAATAATTGTCATAATGACACTTCTTTCTAGAACAGATATATTCTGTAAACACATTCCCAGCTCATCGATTAAGTTAGTCATGCTAAATATGCTAGAGTTATATTCTCAAATCTTTTCTAGCATGTTCAGTAGTGCTCATTTCAAAAGAGTAATGCTATACCCAAATAGTTTTAAATGCTAGGAAGGAAAACAAATGCTACTGAAAAATCCCCCAGTCTTCAGCAGCTCACTGTTGTCTAAGTCAAATTTATGAAAATGCAAATGTCAAGCATGCTAGTATTAATTTCAACATAACATCTTATAGTAGAAATATACTTTTGTTTTGTTAAATAAAATAATGCCATTTGTAAATTTAGATTTTCAACATTAGCCAGCAATGCCAATAATAACAATTTATCGGACTCCAAAGACATTTGTAAAAAATTTGTAGCAAAAATAATAGGACAGATATTTATATATTTTTACTCCCTAAACATCTTAATTGAGGAAGACTATGGGCAAGGGAGTGTGGACAGGAGAATATCCTCTACCTCTTAGAATTCAGGTATTGCAATTGAGAATTTATCTGACATCTTGTCTTAAAAATATTTGCTTTTTCTGGGCTTACTCATCACACAGATTTTTTTTTTTAAGTTAAGCTTAAAATCAGGACAGTTTCAATAAAATGAACTGGATGCATAAATTTAACTGGTTCTCTAAGAGCATACAGCTTACACCAAAAGTTTTATTACATTTGTCTAAGTGCATCTCCCTTTTTTCTTTAAATTAAAACCCATTTTTTTTTCAGTAGTAATGAGTAATCTTAAATATTCTCAGTTAAATTTGAAACCATAAACCACAACTCTAACTGGGCTTATAATTTCTCCACTCATACATACATATGACAACCACGGAAACAAAACCAGCTCTTTTCTTCAGGGTTGTGTAAGATTAGTTGAAACAAGAGGATGTTCAGTCTTGCTCCGTCCTTGTGCCTGACCAAAGGACGCTGATCCCAATATGAGATGCACTGGACCGAATGGATTTGTGCTGGTTGCCTTAGGCTCCCTTCACAGTCAATGAGGAGAAACAAGCACTTCTAAACTGTGCTTCATTTCACCCTAGTGTAGGAAATTTAAACAGGTGAAGAGAGTTTACGGTAACTCTCTCAGATGTGAGTGCCTGTATTTCAGACATCTAAAGGCAGCTTCTGCATCTGGAAGCTTCTGACCCGACTGCATTAACATCTACATACAAGGTGGACTTCCTAGTCTGGGCAGTGATGAGATCATACATTCTCTATGAGGGTGAGAGAGCGCATTTTTGGTCATTTTAAGGCCTGATGGTACTTTATGGATATCAGTCTCATCACCTATTTAATGCAAAGCTTTTTTTGGCTGCAAAATAAAATATAATTGACAGTGAATAGTTTGGACATAAACAGGGAACTCTGTTTTGTATATAATATACTGACAAGAATTGTAGATGTGAAAGTTGCCACTATTAAGTACACTGTTCAGCCACTAGCTATGATAAGTTTTTTTCTTTTAAAAAAATTCTTCTTGTTTACTAACCTTTTTCCTAAATAGGCATAGATCTTACTGTTCTTTAGATTCATCTCTTGTACAGATTTGTGATACCAGTGCTTTTATGCAGCTTTATAAGCCTCTGACAAGCTTGAAACATATTCTGGATTTAAAATCAGCCTAAACCATAAATGATTCCTACTTCTGTACTGATATATGGAATCCTACCCTTCACATGAGAATCATCACTGCTTTAAACAGAAGTTGGCATAGAATCAGTCCTAGCCAAGCAAAATGTGCAAACTCCAGTAGTATACAGTCCAACTTAAGGATCTCATATTCCTGGAGGACTAAGTGCTTAATTTTAGACTTTAGAGATGAAAAAGTTAAGTGTGATGCTTTGTATAGCAAGGCAACTGAGATTTTTTAGATATAACTCAGTTCTGTGTGTTTGAAGTTTTGTTAAGTAAGATAGGCTAGTAGATGAAAGAACTAAAGGAAAAGTGATTTGTGTCCTGTGAAAATATTTTAGGAACTCTCAGAGAAGAATAAAAAAAATCTCATAACTGCAAGTTAAATAAAAAAGGATAAAAATAATATACAATGATAAAAACAGTAATGGCACCTGCTATTCAACACTACTTTAATCATATAGTCTTATTGCCATTCAAAACAAGCAGTAAACAAAACATTTTCATTGGATCTTATAATCATATTTTATGCATATGGATTTATAATCATATTTATGCATATATTAAATATTATTTAACTCTTCATATGTTAACATATGAGATATGATGTTAAATCTGATTTATTCCATAAAAAAGAAAGCTAAAGAATTAATAAAGAAAAGCATTAAGGTTCCAACAGGGGAAGGCAAAAATAATAAGTTACCAACACACAAAAGTATTTTTGTTATTAAACAAACACACGCAGTTACTTAGGACTCAAACTTTTGCAAAGACTGTATTAATTAGTCTTTTTCTTATGCCTGACTTTACCACTATATTCCATCTTTCATTTAGAAACAACTCCAATTAATGCCATTTACCTCATCAGATTATGCACAGCTCCATATTCTTTCATGCATGTAGGAGTGATGGTAATAGACAAAGATCCAGCTGAAACATATTTCAAATTTAGGAGACACCTTTGTATACTAGGAGGCAAGTACATAAACTATTTGTAGGTGTCTGAGGTTGTTTTGTACTGTACTAACTACACAAGTTACATATTTTTTGTGTAACACGAAGTGTGTGATGTTGCCTACACAACCCATTAGAGCCCTATTTCACTAAAATAAAATCTTCATAGAATATATGGTAGCCCCAGTGCAGAATTATTGTGCCTGACTCTGTAGGGCAATAATGGCAAGGAGATTGCACTGTCAAGGGACTAGAGAAGGGAAAAAAGGCAATCATTGAACACAACTAAAACATACTTTAGATATCTATTGATCAGGAAGCCCAATTTAGAGAAGTTTTAAACAGACAGTGAGGGCAGGCAAATTAGATCCTATGTAGTTAAGCAGAATATACCTACATCAGACCATGAACTTTATTTACCTGCTGTACATGTGTCTAAACCTGCCTGAGAACTGCCAGCTTTGAAAGGCAATTTCTAACTGGTATTGTTTAAAAAATTGGGTGGGGTTTTTTTTTCAAACAGAAGTGGCGCAAACCAGATAGTGAAGTGGGCAGAATTAGCTAGATGGAGTATATGACAGTCAGGGACTGCTGCAGATAGCTGTCTGGCTGAAGGGGAGGCTGGCACGACCTTCCAGCCCGGACGACTGGTAAATCGGGGAGTCCTCACCTGCCACAGGGAAGACATTTCTGCTGTTCCAAGAATAACGAACCTTGACTGCTTTAAGAGTGCCATGAATGTCATTAGGAGGAGAATGTACTGCTATAGTTAGTTTGGTAACAATAGGCTTGTTTCAACAGCAATGAGCTCCTTGTTGTGAGGATTAAATTCTAAATCAGGTAAATTGAGAAGATAGCTTGCCTTCAAACCCTGGGACCTCCACCAGTCCCAGTTTCAAACAACTGTTGAAACAACACTTGGTTTTAAATGGTGTTTAAAACTTTTTAAAATACGAATTAGTAATACAGCTAATAGTAATTAAATTACTGTGAGAGACAGTTAATTTTATAGATACTGGCTATATCAATCTGCATCAGATTATAAAGTTTCTTGGGAAGAATTAATGTAAACATTTATGGTGGATGAGAGAGATTTGGAAGATCATTTTCAGCTGCACCTGATAGCACATAGGGAAAGGAAGGACAGTGTAAGGCAAGATATCCGAATTCACGATTATATAAATCTAGGGCTCAGAACAGCACTTAACATTTTCTGCAGACTTATTTGACTTGAACACATGAAATCTTCTAAAAAGGAGCGTTCAACAATAGGAAGTTATAACACATTAGGATGCTGCATCCAATTTAAGAAGGCGTTGAATCACCTCATGTTCTAGGTTTAAAAAAACATGGTAGAAAAAAATCTGGGGTTTTTTGACTGATGCTTCATATTACTTCTCTTTCAAATGTCATTTATTATTACCAAAGCAAGTTGTTTGTATTTTTTTTTTTAAGTTGACTGAATTAATGTAATACTATAAATAGCATCAGTTAAATGCTTTATTCTCAAATATACATTAATTACATCTTCTTGCTGCATTTATTAAAATATAAACACTATATTAAATAATAGCTATTGCAGGGTAAAACAGAATGTTCACTAATGGAACTTCCTTGAAATCTCTTTAAATGTAAATATTTAAAGGTTAGAAGCTACAATTATACATGAGTTATCAAAGAAAATATATGAACTCTGTGGAGAAAATTATTGGCTTTCTCAGGCAAAATTTAAAGTCTTTTTTAGTAAAGTCTATATGCAAAATGTTCCATTGAATAATTACCACGATATTTTAAAAAAAATAACAGTGAAGTGCAACAGCTGATTGAAAACAAATATTGTTGTATTTCATCCTTAAAACTTGGAGGAAATATTTTTATCTTCATAAATACTTTACTAACATATTTTACTCCCATGAACAGAAAACATGACATTTGCAAATTCGGTCTTCAGCATTCAATATTCTGTGTTTGATAATTCAGAATTCAGATTGACAGCATTGCCCTTATACTATAGAGAAATACTGGTTTGTAGTAGGATGCATATGATTGAAGTCAGTCTGTGGTAGCAGCATCACAATTCACCGGTAGCCAGAATTTTCAAACAAAAGCGATTGAGTAGTAGGAGAGAAGATGTCCGTATTTAAGAATACAAGGAATATTCTAATAGACAGAAGCAATTAAAAAGATATGCACTAGTACACCTTTTAGAAACAGGGACTGGAAAATGTCTAGTCTCCAGTGTTAGTTAAAGACATTAAACATCATCTTGTGCAAAATAATCCCCTGGAGAAATGGGGAAAAAAAACCCCAAACAACACCAAAAAACCAAAAACCAAAGCAAAATACCCCCCATTCTGGATGTTACTGAATCTCTGGATGTTATTGAATATGAAGACTTCAATTATTTGAATATCAACTTTCATGGCTGGCCATAAATCAGTTAACTGTAATTATCACCACTCTACCTAATGACTTCCTATTCAGAAAAAAAAAAATTTCTCCCTGCATTTATTTTTTTTAAGCCATGATAATAAAAACAATTCTCTAAAGTAAACAAAACCATGCATAAGTACTTTATTTCTTCCTCCCAAAACAATAGTAATGTTTATATAATTTCTCATTTAAAAATACTTGATTTTTTATATGTATGGTTTTCAGTTGAATGCAGTTAAAAGTAATACCAGACACTTATTAATGGTGCATTACTGTAATATAAAATCAGGGGCAGTTTAAAAACCTGTCACTTGATGCAGTTACTGTTTCACAATGGGAGGAATAATTTCTTGTAGAGTGACATGTTCCCTTATGTCACAGCTATTCTTCCTTTACAAAAGCTGTTACTTTGATGGGGAGGACAAATGCCTGCCATATATTACTATGCAGTCCATTACAATGGGTTCATTCATATTTATAATACAATCTGTGATGTTGATGCAATCACTTTAGACTTCACTGTTATTTCAAACAAATCCATAACTGAGAAAAAGGCAGGCTGTTGACAGGAGTTAATGTGGGTTTTACTCTGTTTACAATTGCTTTCTAATCTACTAAATGGCTGTGAAAATTGATGCACTGTTAGAAGTGCTTTTATACACTACTACAGATAAAGGGCTGTTATACTGCAGTAATCTCTGTAATGCTAAATTGAATTTTCGACAGTGGTTTTTTTGTTTTTCCAATTTGAATGTGACAAGGTAGGCTACTCAATTTATGGTAAGCTTAATTCCATCAATGCAAGGCATTTTCCCATCTTTATTAATTGGGATGCCTATTATTTGCTAGGGGTAAAAAAAAAGTTTGAGATAAAACTTGTAAATATAACAGTATCAGCTTTAGGGAAAATCTCTTGGTAGCCAAACATGGGCCAGAGTAGCTAAATCTTATGATCAAATTTGTTATCTGCTGAAGCTATTCAGTTGATTCCTCAGCAGGTAAAACATAGTAGTATAGTTTGCAAAACTGCTCACCTTGCCATGAAAGTAAACAGATCTGCTTAAATATCATAAAATAAGATTTGTGATTTGATGATTTGCCAAAAAATAACTTCCAAGTGGGATTTTAGGAAGAAATGCAAAAATAGTGTTTTAGTTACATGACCAATGAGATCACAGTCATAAAGAAGTCCAAATGATGCATACTTTAGTTCAGCACCTTGAGAAGAAAGTCAATCAGAAAAAAATAATGAAGCCTTTTAAGCTAAGTTTTCTCTGATAAAGATGCTGCAAAGAAATACCAAGGCTGTTGCTGACATGAGACAGAAGGACAGAAGACTTTGGTAATGTAGAATAGATGCCCTAAAAAAAATTTCCTCACATGCTTCTTTGAAATGCCTGGTGTCTCATTAAAACCTGAATCTGAGGAATGCAAGACAAAATGTCTTTTTATGCTAATCAAGGAGCTGCTAACTTTCTACATGAATATGAAAATATTACTAAAAATTAATGAACAGAACTTCTACATGGCTTCTGATGGAAAAAAAAATCCTTTATATTCAAGACATTTGCATGTCTAGCAACTTTAAAATTTGCTTATGTGCTTTAATTCCACAAGATTTAATAAAGAGGCATAGTTCTCTTAGATAATAGAATAATTCAGCTTGGAGAAGACCTCTCTTGAGGTCATTGGTCAAAACCAGCTTCAGAGTGAAGTACAGTTGTTTAGTTGGATCATATTTTTTTTTTTCAAAAGCTAGGCTGTTGGGTATAAAGATTTAAACTTCATAATTAAACCTTGGTGACATTTAACCACATCAGCTGAATTCAGGAGTCAATCATAACACAAAAAATGCCCAGGCATTTCGTGCAGGGCAGTATGATTAGTCTATACAGAGTAGTAAGCGAAATTCACTTAAACGGTCTATCAAGTAAGGGACGCAAATGTGTAGTAACTAGGCTTCATGAAAAATAAAGCTTACAGATTACTTTATTTCTCTTGTGGTTTTTTCCTATATGACTTATTTCTTTTCTTGAATGCTCACTTTTTCTCCTCTCCATGTTCAAAAGAAAAAAAAGAGAAAAGCCTTAAGAGCTAAATTCTGTAATTCTTACTGACTCAGCTGGAGAAGAACTATTAAAGTTAAGTGCTACTGAATAAGCCTTATGGATTCTACAGCATAAAGAATAAATGGAAGTTTGGTATGTAAAGACTGATTTTAGAAGATGACAGAATCGTAAGAAGGTACTTCTGGAGTTGCTTTAAAACATACTGGGAATGGCCATAATTTATAAACTATCACTGATTGTTTAAAACTACCGTATTGATTGCAGTTGCAAATGGAATTTCTTCCTCTACCAAATTAAGTAAATTGTTCTTTGCTTATATTAGATCAGCTAATAATGCAATCTCTCAGGAACAAAAATGTTTCTTCAGATAATTAGTGGGCATCTTCTAAACGCTGTTAAATATCGTTTAATCCCAACTTCTAGCTATTTATGAAACACAACCAAAGAAGCCATCTAGTTTAGCAGCCTGGCTTACTTCAAATACTTCCCAGCAGTACCACACAGTCTATTTTGTTTGTCTATCATTTCAGTAAAGATTTTGCTCTGCAACAGTGCATTACACAACACTGCTTTCAAATTTTCAAACAGCTTTTTCTAAAACTATGCTAGAACAAAAAAGAATTTATTTTAAAAGGTAGTTTTATAATTTGTGAAAAATAGAGAAAACCAGTAATTGTATTATTTGGGAGAGTAACTCATATTAAACTTAGCCTTCCTTAGAGTAGAGAGAGTAATAACTCCCTTGTTTAGTGACAAAGTTGATAAAGTTATCTAGGAAGTGTCCCCTCAGTGTATTATCTTTAAGACATAATACTTCAAAATATGACTGAATGAGATATTCCTAAATATGCTTCACAATGTGCAACTCAGTCCATGCTAATATGCTTATCACCTCCTTTAGGTATTCCAAGAATAATTTTTTTTCACCCTATGATAAAAATGGAAATCAGATTTTTAACTTAGAAATAATAATGAAAAAATACAACAAGTACAATTACACACATGCTAAAGTGTAATCCAGTAGATTACAGGTTTTCAACGAGCACAATAGCCATCAAAGCCCCAGTTACAAAGACAAACTAACATTCTGGAAGGCTGAGTCATGGCAGAAAAGCAGAACTTAAGTATAACATAAGTACATCTGGCACAACCTAAGGGAAAAGAGATGATAGAGAACAACTACATGCCTGCAAAGATGAGACACATTTTGGATAGCAGGCATGAAGCTGTTAACAACTGAAGATAAGAGCTATTAGTAATATGGAAAACTCTAAGGGATGTCAGGATCAGTTGGTCATTTAATGCCTCACCACTTGCATCATGATTCTGTAAGGCTGGATTTCTTGTTTAAGTACAAAAGTCAGGATAACTTAATAGAAGATGTTGCTTCTGTGAAACCATAAGCATCTCTGCACTAGCAGGCTGATGTGCATGTAACAGACCATACATACGTCTGTAGAACTGGCTTTATAGAAGCTCAACCTCACCATGCACTAGGAAAGAGTCTTCTTACTACCAAACTGTCTCAAGCTGTAAAAAAAGCTGGCTGACTTGCAATTTTTGAAAATTAAAACGCCCTGCTTTGAATAACGCATATAACACAAAGGATGTACTCATCTGCAGTAGAATTTGAACATATGTAACAAAAATAGCCATGGACAGTATGAGAGGGGTTTGACAGCACATTTCATAAATATACCTACTTGTGCATCACAGGAATAGAACAAGATCATAAAGGAACTGTAGCTGCAAAGAAGTTTTGAATTTCCAGTTAACATGTCAACAAAAAAAGGGCCTTTCCCTGAATAGCATTTTCATGTAACTGCTTTGTCTAGGAGGAGAAGAGGCGGAAATATGGCAGTCAGGACACTTGATCTTTCTTTTTTTCTTTCTTTTGTACAAACTATAGTTTTCCTCTCTATCCATACTTGAATCAGTCTGAAATACTAATGAGATTTGTCTTTCACATTCATATGAATGCACCATAGTTAAGAAACATGTTTGTGCTCCAAATAAGCATAAGATAAGCCACCTTCATGTCTGTTGTCATAATTACTCCCCGCAAGTAAATTCCCAAAGTTCTGTGTAATAGGCAGTAGATATGAAGATCTATTTTCACAGAAATGAACACTTAAATCTTACCTGACCCTTAGATATGTTACACTTAAGAATCGTCTACAGAACTTGAAACTGGAGATGAATCATAGAAAGCTTTAGGTTGGAAGGAAGCATAAAGATCAAGTTCCAACCCCCCTGCCATGGGCAGGGACACCCTCCACTAGACCAGGTTGCCCAAAGCCCCATCCAACCTGGCCTTGAACACTTCCAGGGAGGGGGCTTCCACAGCCTCTCTGAGCAACCTGTGCCAGAGCCTCACCACTCTCATCATCAGGATTTTTTTCCTTATATGGTATCTAAATCTACTCTTTTTCACCTTAAGGTGAAAGGACCCCTTGTCCTGTCACTACATGCTCTTCTTTAAGGAATTTTAAAATGAGGTAATCTTCTGAATCCTAAATTTGAAAGCACCTGCAGATGTCACAATGCCTACTCTGTACCTCTAAGCAGAGGAATGACGTTCTTTTATCGCAATGTTTCCATATAGGAAACATCAGGGAACAGATGAGAAATCTCAATAAAGGTTCCATTAAGGGTTTTCTTGGAGACTTTAACACTGACTTTACCCCATCTATACAAGTAGCATTACAACACAAGGGTTTATTTTTTCTAGGTCTAATCATATTTTAGAGAATGACAAAACATTTGGATGGTGCCAGTCAAACTTCGATGCTACATCTTGTTCTGCTGCACGGATAACTGTTGCTTGCAATTGCAATTACTTGCCAAAATTCTACTATCTATCCCTATCCTAGCACCTGTAATTCACTACAGAAGCTCAATCATATTTCTGCTTTTAAGTTACTACTTCTACATGGCTGCATATTCCCTGTATTTTTATTCTATCATGAGAACGTTAGTAAAAATGTAATATACACTACTAGCAAACTCATGCCACCAATCACCCTGGAACCTAATCTAAATTTTGCTGCAATCCAGGAAATGTCCTCTAAGTACCCAGTTTTCATACCACTCAAATTGCCTTTGGTATGATTTGTAGCCAAACCCTGTAACTGTTACCTTATTAGTTTTTATGAAAATCGGAGCTTTGGTAGCACAGGTTTGATAACTAAATCTCTTTCACCTTCTAATGAATTGCATTTTCTGAAATGCTATTCTATGAAAACATAAGAAGAAATTATGACGCATGGGCAAACATAATTAAAATCACAGTAAGATTTCAGTATGCAATATTTTTAATGTTGGAAATTAATGGCATTTACCCAATGCTAGTGATAAAACTGTAAAATTATTTTGTTCAAAATGCGGTTTCAAAAATAAACAGAAGAAGTTGTTTTCAAGTACTAGTACCTCTCTGAATTCCTCCTTTAGTAGTCAGGGGGCTTCTCAAGAGAATATTTTCTATCAATCAACTTGGTTTCTTAAAGTATTATTCTTTATTTTGGTTTCACTATTTCCAAAATAAAACATCAGATGAAGCCTACCTTCAAAAGCATAAAGCTTATCATTTAGCTTCTGTGACAGTTGTCTTTTTCCCTATATATCTTGCTTGTACAAAAGAGAAAAAGAAATTAAATACAGCTTTTATAATTTCTATTTCTTGTAATCGTGTCTGAAAGATATGAAAATGAAAAGAAAAATCAATCACAGATGTCAGCGGTGGTTTTTTAGACATACACTGGTAATATTACAGAAGCTGTCGTGTAGAAGCACATAATTTAAGTCCAGATTGCCTGATTTACATTACTGAATCCCTGATCTAGTTTAGTCGAAGACTGAATTTAAATAGAGGTGCTTGAAGTCAGGAGGGACTTATGTATACGCTTATATATGCTGTGCTGAATCAACAACTCATTGCAGCAAATCACAAGTACAGTATGTTTAACAAGCGTAACATGGCAAGCATATTTATCTAGCCATAACAAAGCCAAAAACGACATCTCTAAGAGTTTTTGTGAGTTAGCAGAAATCAGCAGGCAACAATAACCTTACTTACTCTGCCTTGGAAAAGAATTATTTAGCGTAATACACCAAAAACCAGAGTGCATATTTTGAAGTTGACAGGAAACGGTCCAAACTGGCATACTTTGGCTGTTTGTTAACTGTCTTTCTCCTAATGAATTGCCCTGTTGCTCTGCATCACTCTGATTGCAGTATAACAGCTTTCATTAGTCATTATAAATACGGCTTTGTGCCACGTTATTTACATTCTTATTGCAAATAGCTAGAACCTCACACTATAATAACTCAGGGTATTTCTGTGCTTGCTGAAAAATAGTCTGGTAATGCCTAATACACGATTTCACCTTAAAGAACCTTAAACCCAAATCTTTTAAGTTTTGGATTTGTGGGTTTTGTGATACAACTTTGACACCAGCATAATTCCACTAAGGCCAAAATTCTTGCCAATAACAAGGCTAGGGGAATCAGAATTTCAATGTAATTAGACTTTCCAAACTGGGCTTCTCTTCTGGTAGAACTGTCACAAGGGGGAACTGATATTCAAAGCTTAAAATATGATTATTGCTTGAAAATGAACTAGCACTGTAAATATGCATAAAAATGAGCTTAGAAAAAATATGAATCACAAATATGAACACTAATAAATATTAATTACTAAAAGGATGGTTTTCTTAATATAAAAATATTTTCTAGATATTTTCAGTAATATTTCATTAAAAGGTTTCATCCTCTTCCTAACACTTTAGCAAGTCAAAAAAGAGGACAACAATTGTTATCTAAAATATGGTTTGATGGTAGATATTCTTTGTGAGCTAGTTTTTTTTGTTAACTACATCATTTTACCCAGGTCAGTCTAAAGTCAATGAATTTCAGATATAACTGACTTGCTCTAAATTCCAGTGAGTGATTTAGGTAAAAAATTTAGTGTGTTTATCATCCAAAAGTGAAAATTTTCACAATTTTTTCATTTCCCTTTTTTTTAATCAAACTATTTTCCTAAAGTTGAAAAACAAAAGTAGCAAACCCCACATTTAACAATAGCTGTGACAGAGAATCTGTGTCCTTACTAGTATTCTTCAAACCATGATTTCTGTGCTACTAAAAAATGAATGCCTGATACTACTGAATATAGGTGTGTATATATTTAAAAATAATGGTGTCTATATAAAGCTTATGCACACACACAGATATTATGTGCACATATATATTATATCCAGCTTTTTTGACTCAACGGGCTTTAGTTTAACTATTAATGCCTACACAAGTTTTAATAAAGATCTATGCCAATACTTTGAAACAGTGACTCTTCACAAAATCCAGCTGGCATTCTAAACCCAGGTACAAAAAGGCATTTCACCTTTTAACTAACTTATTCTGCAAATAAAGATTTATCAAGTGCATTACAAGGTTTCCAAAATAATATTTACATAATATAATGGGAAAAAGTACTAAGACGTGAAAAGATGTCTATAAATGAGGCTTAGTCAACAAAAAGGAAAAATAAAAGATAATCGAGTCCTTTGAAAGAGGAACAATGGTATTTTTTAAATTCATTTTTAACCTTCTCAAAATAAGGAATTAAACTTCTTTTGTTCAAATATTAAGATCTTTTCAATGAACAGATAAACAAATTAATCTTCTCAAATTCAGGCTGAATTCAACATCTCCTTACCCACACTGCTGATGAAGATAAACCTTGTACTGCGGTTTTCCAGGCTATAAACTTTCAGCAAGTAGAGAACAATTTTAATTTGATGGATGTGGTTTTAGGTATACTTAGTTTGTCATCTGGCTGGTTTTCGTCCCAATTACATGTTGGCAACACAGTCCTTGACGGGGCTTCTTTCCCCTCATAACTGATAATGAACCATACATCACAAATGTGGCACCTACAATACATCTATGTAACCTCTTTGGCAACATAACTACTTAATTTCATGGCAGAACTTGCTCTCAGCACCACTTTTATATTATTTAAAATATTTGAAATGTCTTTCTAACATTACACTTCCAGACACCATCCACAGACTTTCTTTTGAATGCTATAATTATTTCCTATCCAGCACAGATGAACACAATGCTAATGCTGGTCGGCTGCTGTGGCTGTGAAGCTGGTTAACCGCTCATTTATCAAACTCTCACACAGAAACTTTAATGGAAAATATTACATCTTCATCACCAGTTAAATTATTGTGCACTTATTGCATAAAAGATTCCAATACCCTGCACTAACAATGAGACCAATCTGGCATCACTGTACTTATCCTCTAGCAGGACAGGATTACATACAGCTCAATAAAACAACTGGCAAACAAGCTCCTATCAATATACTGCACATATTCTAGGATACATAGGACAGTGAATGTAGAAAGGTAGAAAAAAAACATATTGGTGGGGAAGTTCTTCATTATATTCAATAAATATATTGAATTTGATATTCTGAACAGCATGCTGAAGACAGGTTTACAGTATGTCAAAATCACGGAGAGCTTAGTGTCCCCCCCAGTGTGCACATTTATCATTACCTATCAGGTGGTCTCAGACTCAAGTCAGGTGAAATGTTCTGCATTTCCCAAATGCCACTAAAAATGCATCTTTTTTTCCAATTTTTCTACTTGAAATCTTTGAAAAAAATTAAAAATACACTTCCCATCCTCAATGCTGGTCTACCTGAAGACATAACAGTATGAACAGCCACCTACCTTAAGTGCTTCACGTGGGAGATTGTAAAATTTATCAAGCAGAAATCTTACCAGGAAATAGATTTTGAAATACTCCAACAATCTGAATTAGTATCAAGCAGCATACATACATACATACATACATATATATATATATTTCATTTTCTCAGATGTAATTAAGGAATAAAAGTGGTTTTCTCCAGAACAGCATATTTTTCTTTTTAAAACAGAACCTTTTCACATCATTGGATATAGCACTTTACTCGATCTTTAAGAGGGAAATTATTACTTAGTGCTACTTATTAATAAAAGCAGGTTGGAACACCGACATTTTAATTTAGATTAATGCCAGAAATATTTTGCATTTTCAAAGAAAAAAAAAAAGCTTTAGAAAAGGAGAAATTAATACAGGCTTTATTAACTTCATTGTAAATACAGACTGCATTACTTTTTGCACAGATAAAAGTTCCCATAGCAAGAAATATAAGGGAAAAGGGGGTTTAAAAATATTGGCCAATTTTTTGAAGAATGCACTATAAAAGTACTGGAATCACATTATCTCAATACAGAGAAAGTACAGAAAAGGTAGTAGGAAATCATAGAATCATTTAAGTAGGAAAAGAACTTTAAGATCATTGAGTCCAACTATGTCAAGACCTCCACTAAACCATGTCCTTAAGCACCGCATCTACACATCTTTAAAATACTTCCAGGGACGGTGACTCAAAACACTTCCCTGGTCAGGCTGTTCCAATGACTCGACAGCCTAAAAAATCTAAACCTCTGGGTGCAACCTGAAGTCATTTCCTCTTGTCCGATCACTTGTTACCCAACAGAAGAGATGGTCACCCACCTCACTACAACCTCCTTACAAGTAGCTGCAGAGAGCAATAAGGGCTCCCCCTTCTCTCGGCTAAACAAACCCTCATCTACTCTTCAAAAGACTTGATCTCTAGACCCTGCACACCAGCTTCATTGTCCTCCTTTGGACATACTCCAGCACCTCAATGTCTCTTGCAGCAAAGGGCCCAAAACTGAACACAATACTTTAGGTGTGCCCTCATTGGTGCCAAGCACGGGGGAGATAAAACTGCCCTAGTCCCGCTGGCTACACTTTCTGATAAAAGCTCATACTCTGATAGCTGTCAACCAACACCCCCAGGTCCTTTTCTACCAGGCAGCTCTCTAGCTACTCTTCCCCAAGCCTGTAGCGTTGAATGAGGTTGTTGTAACTCAAGTGAGTGCATGGCCCTCAGAAAATAGTATCAATGGACAGAATGATTTTCAACTAGAAAAGAAAGAAAAAAATTTATAAAATTCTATACGTATTCTGATAAGGAGGAGCAGAGCTAATAAAGACTTACTTGAAAGGGAAAGAAATCTTTGAGTGGATGATGACACCAAAGCTGAAATGTATAATGACTTTAGTATTCACTAAAATTGCATTGTGAATATAATTCATACTAGTGAAGGAGCACTAAATGCACAGCTAGCTCTGTCATTTTCTAAGAAAAACCCCAGAAAACCTGAGTCAGATAAAATCAGACCTAAGGCATTAGTTAAAGTAACCCCAAAGCAAATTGCAGCTACAATTGATGAAGATTTTGGATGATTTGACTTAAGAAAACTGGAAGAATGCAGAAGTTGTGACTCTAGTAATAACAAAGGAGAGGAGTGTCAGAGAACTGCTCGACACCAGTCAAAATATCACTTTCTATCAGGTAAGATCAGGCGCATCATCTTGTAAGACATGTGAAAACATGCTTTAGTTCTTCCATTCATCAACTTCAGCTCTTTGCCTAGTTTTAGACACCAAACTACAAGAAGGGGGTTGACTTTTTTTCTTTTAGACTTCAAGAGACTAATAAAAATTATCAACATCTGAAAATCCTTATCTACAAGAAAATACAAATATTGTGCTCTTTAGTCTACAGACAACAAAATACCAGGGACACAGAACAACAAGGGTACTTCAAAAGACCACCTAAGTCTCTTTCTTATTCTCAAGATCAGTGCTGCCATATTCCACAAGCAAAATATTCCACTCAGTAATATTTTTTAATATATACAAAGAAGAAAATAAGGGAATATGCATACAAAAGAGAAATAAATATGCTGTTCTTTCTGTCTAATGTGGGTATATTTGTCTAAATTTTTCTTAGAAAACTCCCCCGAGAATGCTACCTGTATCCTCAAACACATTGTGTGAGAGATTAAATAAACTCTTAACTAGCCATAAGTTTTATTACTTATTCTTAAGCATAGTGAAAAAATTCCTGAGTCATATAACCATATTTTGCCTTACCCAAAATCAAAGAAAATACAGTATAATTTTATTTTTTTTAAAGAAAAAACCAAAACCAACCCTGTGGCTTATCTGTCACACAGAACATGAAGCTTATTATTAACATGATAATGCATCGATGAGAAGATGACAATGTGCTACCAGTTAAATTATGTTTGTGAACCAGCATTTTAAAGTTAACTTCCTTCTGGTGTTCATGAACAGAAATTCCACAGTGAGAGTAGAGCTAAAACAGACAACGCTACATTTAATTGCTTAAGTATCTACAATAGTCAAATAACTCTCATTTAAACCTCATTTTTCTGGGAAGTTGGACAGACCTAAAACAAGGGCATAAGAACAGTTGCACTGCAGCATCCTAGTGAAACCATGACCAAAATATCCTTAAACCTTACAGTCAATGCAGTCTATTTTGAAGGATTTCTATTTATCTGTTGCTTCCTATAGAGTCATGGTTGGGGTTTTATGTGTGTGGTTTGTTGTTTGTGGTTTTTTTTTTAAAAACTGTAGAACAGACATACACAGTGATATTCTAAGAATTTATAAATACTTTAAATTAGCTTGAGAGACACACGTACAAAATAATATAGTAATTTAATTTGGAAATTATTGCTATAGCCACATTAGAAGTCTAAATAAGCTTAAACCGAAAGAAATTAAAACTATGCATTTTTTTAAATATCAGAACAAGATTAAAGTGTGTTTATATGCAAAATGAAGTACAAAATGTACTATTTTGCATCAGGCTCTATCAGAGCTGATAATTCTTCTCCCTTTTTTCTACCTGAGTTTTCTTCCTGGCTACTGAATTTCTGTCTAAGTACTGCATTTTACAACCAGTCTCTTTAAATTACTACAATGTAAAGTGCTGTAATACTAAATATAGAAAATATGCAGAAATAACTCAGAGAATGAGCTGGTGAGCTATGCAATAAGCAAACATTCACATAAGATTTCACAGAAGTAAAAGCTTTAATATTAGAACGGTAAACACCCAGGCATTTAGATCTACAGATCAGACCATGTACTCACTTCCGTTTCCAACTACAAAACTTTAATGCTTAGTTTACCAAACAGTTATTCTTTAAAACTCTATGACTGCTCTATATTTTAGGATTATCCATCCTAGATTAGAATTACCCTAGTCTTGAATTAAAAGAATGGTTTATTTTCTTAATTCCCCAAAATTCCTAGCAGGATGATTGGGAATAATTATTGTCCCTTTCTGATAGGTTTTCCCTTAGCTTTTCTCCCAAGAAGATTCTTAATTTTAAATTGTCAATAGATCAGGTGCCTACTAAGGAACAGCACTTCTCTCTGTTTTACTATCTATACACTACAGATCCTTTTCAAGCAACACAGAATCACAGAAAGACAGAATGATAGGGGTTGGAAGAGACCTCTGGAGATCATCTAGTCCAAGCCCCCTGCCAGAGCAGGATCACCTAGAGCAGGCTGCACAGGCCAGCATCCAGGTGGGTTATCTCAAGATGAGGACTCCAAAACCTCTCTGGCCAGCCTGTTCCTATGCTCTGCCACCCTCACAGCAAAGAAGTTCCTCCTTATATTTAGGTGGAACTTCCTATGTTCAAGTTCATGCCCATTGCCTCTTGTCCTGTCACTGGGCACCACTGAAAATGGACTGACCCCATCCTCCTGACACCTGCCCCTCAAGTATTTATAAGCACTGATAAGATCCCCCTCAATCTTGTTTTATCTAACCTAAAAAGTCCTAAGTCCTTCAGCCTCTCTTCATAGGAGAGCTGTTCTAGTCCCCGATCATCTTTGTAGCCCTTTTTTGTACCTTCTCCAGTAGATACCTGTCCTTCTTGAATCAGGGAGCCCAGAACTGCATACAGTATTCCAGATGACGCCTCACCAGGGCAGAATAGGACGAGGGGAGAACCTCCTTCCCTTCCACCTGCTGGCCATGCTTTTCTTGATACACCCCAGGATGACATTGGCCACAAGGGCACACTGCTGGCTTATAGTTAACCTGTTGTCCACCAGGGCTCCCAGGTCTTATTCCACATTCCAGCCTGTCCAGATTATATATAATGTCAGCACACAATGTATATAAATCTTATAGCAGTATTGGGAACCACAGCCTACAATACTTTCCAAAAGCTAATCCTTTTCACTTTGAATACATATTCACACAAACTGCATTAACATACTGAAAGTGATGTGGAAGCAGATAACGAAAAGCAAAGTCACATACTAGCAGTATTCATTCGGAGATATCTCAAACCACAGAAAATCTGGCAAAGCTAGGGCAGATTTTGAGATTTATACAAACTTATAATATAGTACTGTGTATTCTGAAGTGCTACAGGTCTTAACATATTATAAGCACATACATGTGCATGCATAAAAATGATGAGTAGATGAGCAAAAGTCCATTGGCTATCCTAGTAAAATGCCTTAAGAGAAAACTACTATAATAGGTGATCACCATGTTGTAATTTTTAGGTTTGCAAAGCTTCAGAACATCCAATCGAATCATAAATAAAATTCTACGAATGGAGAGAAATTGTTTGTATTCTCCTCTCTGTTCAAGAAAACACAAAAAAATATATGGTGATAGGAAAAATTGGAAAGTTTTAGGAAGATAAAGAATGATGGAGATTATTCAGTACCTCCGTAGGATTTCGTTAGGCGTCAGTATCTGGCTAAATGCTTTTGGGTGCTTTAGAAAAAGGACATAGCCAACTTAGAAATCACATTTGCCCAACTGCAATTCAAAGAAATAAAATAAGGGAAATAATTTCCTTTCTATAAGGGGACATTCAGCATTATTTACCTTGCTTAGCTACCAATTTCCTTTTTTGCATTGGCCTTTTGCAAAGCAATAATGGACAGAAAACCATGAAAAATATAATAATAAAGCTATGGAAAGCAGAAATGGAATACATAGATTAGATATAAATGCATACAATTAAAATTTCAAGCTAAAATGTGTCCCCTGAAAACTCCTAACACAAAGCATTACTTTATAAATACATAATCTGCAGTACAGCATGGCCTTACCCTGCTAGGTAAGTGAAGGGGGAGTAAAATTAGAAAATAAAGCAGTCAAAAATTAAAATATTCTTAAAGAAAAATAAAAATTAACCTAAAGATTCATGGGCAAATAGGCAAACAGTGAACACTTCCTTTGCTCCCCTCCCCCTCAAGGTGTTACATAACTTTTAAACACATTAAAGTGATTCAGTTTATCTCAACCCACTGCGACTTAACGGCACTGCATAGAAAATAGCTGTAAAGTTTGTTTGTTCACAGTTTCTGCATGGGTGTAGTAACATCACCATTACAGAGCAGGTGAATTTGAACCTTCTGGAGATGGGGATACTTGTTTCTTGCTTGAGGAAGTTTTAGACAAAATTCTTACTGAGGGATGGAAGGGGATGAAAGAGATGCACTTTTTCAGAGAACACTGAGTATAGGATACAAATGGGTTCTGAAATTTTAAGGCAAATAAGTAACCCACCAGTTTTAATTTTTCACTACATACATAATTACTACTTTTTATATCTCATACGTTGGGAAGGTAAGTAGGTGTCTTTTGGTGCACGTCCTTCACCACTCTGCCGGAATTGCAGTCCCATCATTATATTCTAATCGAAAACCATGCAGTTTCCTAGGGTTTTTGACATGCTAGCTTCAGAGGTAAGAAACACCTTGGGAAATTTCAGAGCTGATTTGGTCTCAAGCTATATCAAGTCAAAGAAAAGTCAGATGAGCTACTATATAAATGTTAATGAAATGCACTCTAAAATGTTAATGGCTTAATGCAGATGACCACAGAATCATAGAAAGGTTTGGGTTGGAAGGGACCTTAAAGATCTTCTAGTCCAAAATCCCTGCAATGGGCAGGGACACCCTCCACTAGACCAGGTTGCCCAAAGCCCCATCCAAACTGGCCTTGAACACTGCCAGGAAGGGGGCAGTCACAGCTCCTCTAGGCAACCTCCTCAGAGTAAAGAATTTCTTCCTTATATGTAAACTAACCCAACCCTCCCTCAGCTTAAGGACAGTACACCCATGTCTTATCACTACAGTTAGTGATAAACAGTCCCTCTCCAGATTTCTTGTAGGCTCCCTTTAGGTACTAAACGCTGCAGGAAGGTCTCTCAAGAGCCTTCTCCTCTCCAGGCTGAACAAGCCCAACTGGTTGTCTGGTTATGTGTACCTCAAATCTTCCACTTGGTCAGTGAAATTCCCTGCTTCGGAGAGGTGCCCTTCTTGCACACCCTCTCACATGAACTGCTGCGTGAGCTGCCATGCCCTGGGATGTATCATCCCCTGTTTGCCCTCTCCGGGTGGCTTGTGCAGCCTAGGCAGCCTTGTGTGGGTGTGGGGGAAGCTGGCATGGCTCTGTCAATGCCCAGGCCGTGTCAGGGTCTTCCATGAGAGAGAGTTTCTGAGTATGTACATGAATAAAAATCAGTAGTTTCCTATTAGCTTCATAACAAGTTGCTGAAGTAGTGACACTACACTAATGAAAACAAGCTATTAATTTTATCCATCTCCAAGATCAACTGCCATACATGATTTAGCTCACAGGATATCGAAATTTAGATTTTACCTTTAATGGTTTCATATCTATTTAGTATAAATACTGGTTTTGGAAATTATTATTTTATGGCTCATCTTAAATAGTTTTACTCGAAGAAGAAAGGGCTCACAATATCTAAGGAAAGATGAGGAATTTCTAGAATTTGTATCCTTACGGTCAGAGGCCAGAATATCAACGTTGCATTCTAGTGACCTGCTTCAAATTTTGTCAAGACGACAGAGAAGTCTACAACAGCAAGCAGGAAAATAAAGTTATGGATTATTGGTAGAGAAATACCAGTTTAATAACTGAAGTGATTCTTCTCAGTTTGTTCTGTGGGAAGGCGGGACGTAAAGGTTAGAAACTGATAGCATAATGAGCATACTGTCAGAGCAGAGCAGTCAGTTCTAAGTCTAAGTCTCAGTAAGAGTCCTCAGTGCAGTGCCAGCTCCATAATGAGCAAGCATTCTCCTCAACTGGGGAACTTAGTGTATTAAACAAATCACAGGATATAATAATACACTGCTTTTGGAAACTGGCATAAAGAGATCGGTACTAATGATGAAGTGTAGCAGATGATATAATGAAACAAGGATACAGAAGCATCACTAGTTTAGATACATCATTAAGCACAATCACCTTTGACACAAGGAGTTTTGCTACTTCAGTACTCCACTGATGTGAAAACCCATGAACTTCAGCATGTTGGAATTTTGTCTTAGAGGCTGCAGTTAATTAACCCAGATTGTCTTCTGCAAGCTCCAGACCTGTTTCTTGTGGGACAGACCTTCTAGGGGTTTCTTTTACAGCTTAAATTGAGGGGATTTACAGTGTTACTTTTTAATATAAACATGGCATAAAAGTAGAGAAAGCAAATGCATCATTTTCTCTGAGTTGTGTAGGGGTTTCAGTCAGTATTTTTATTTACTGCAGTTGCTCAGTAATCTGAGGGAGCGTGTTACACCTGCGCTCTGATGCCTTGCTGTGGTTGTGTCTAGGTACAACGTAAGATGATGAACGAAACCTATGAAGTCCAAATAATTTAGTCCTCAATTCTTCAGAAACAATTTTCTTCTCAGAGGTATTCTCTTTTTGGATATCTGTTCCTAGAGGAACATATTTAGGAGCCAGAACAGTAATATCACAGTAAGTTTTTTCAGTTGAAGAAATTCAAAGTTCTTCAAGATTATACCAATAATATTGCCTTTACCTATATCTTTAATGCTAGCTGTTCCATTTTTATTGCTCTCTCCAGGTTCCTTGCAGACTTCAATGCTCCTTTTGTGTCTTCTTTAAATCTTAGCTTCAAGTATTTTATCAAAACACCCATGTAATTGAAGCAAATTTCAACATCTCATCCACCTAACAACCTCTTTAAACTGGATTTTTTAGAAGCAGTATGAAATATGATCCCTCTTCACCTCTATCAGTTGTCCCTTCTTCATGCTATCTATAATGTTACCATGACATGAATATCCATCAGCAAAAAATCAACATTTTTTTAAACATGGATATGTTAATAAAATTGAAAGAATTTAGGGAAATTATAAGTATTTAAAAGCTCTAGCTATATTTGGCATCTGGAGTGCAATAACGTACAAATAATATTTATTTTCTGTAATACCAAATCAACAAAAGACCATCTTTTTTTGAGAGTACTTTAACTGCATGGACTGGCAAAGATTACGAATGAGTGCAAAAAATCAGTTAAAAATATAGGATATAATCCTTAAGAGATTCTGGTTCCCTATTATGCTTAATGATGATGCCAATAAAGTTTTACTTGTGATTAACAGGTAAAATTTTAAAACATTTGATTGACCTCCCATCCTACTAGAATGCTGTTTTCAAAGCTTCACTTGCATCTCCCCTTGCTCCCGTGTTCGTGCTGTCTAAATCAACATTACTTCTCCTGCATTTACCCTCTCAAACATAAACAACATATATAATATAAATTGTATAGAATTGATATGCATATATATATTTTATATACACACATATATGCACATATGTACACATACACTTCTTGCCTTTGTTCTGTTAGAATAAACAAACCAGGCTGTTTTGACCACTTAATTTTAAATGGTCTCTCGTTTTCTGTGTTATCCTGACAGCGCTGCTCTACATTTACTCTGTTGAATTAATTATTTTTAAAACTGGTGAATGGCATCGATACTTCACTTTCTTTTATGGCAAAAATATTTCCCTTGTTCCAGTCAGACTGTTGCTGACTTTTCTTACAGATACACTGCAGTGGAATTAAAAAATAATTCTGATCTTTCCACCTACTTACCTGTCCATGTCCTTCCTAGCTCATGGATCCCCAGATTATAGAAAGTATATAATGCTTTCTCACCTCTCAAGTTCTCACATACATAAAAGAATTATTGAAACATAATTATGTTTGATAATAAAGTCTGTATCTAATTGGTATACTTAATACTTATACAACAGGAAGAGGGGGAATGTATCCATGAGTTTCATGAAATTATACCAAATTTTTTTCAAGAAAATGCAGTGTATTTTCTAATTCTGTAATCCTTACCCTTGTAAGGAATGGTAAAGAAGACGATGTGCCTTTGTTAATTAAATCAGCTGAAACTTCAAACTTCAAAGTTGTTCAGGAATCAAAAGTTCACAGAGAAACAAAACAGTTTTCTGGACTTTATAGCATAATTTGGGGCTACTTCAGAACTGAGTACCAAAAACCTTATCATATGGTCTCTAATAGCCATCATTATCTCTCTTTTTTTTCTCTTTTTTTAACATAAAAACAGCCTATTACAGAGGATCAAAGTGTCATAGTGATACTCTACAGTCGCAGTAGATATAACTGGCACAAATACTGTATCAGGGGAATAGCTTCATCAAAGATTGAACTGAATGAAATCATGTAAGCTGCTATTCAATGCAAAGAAAAGAAGAAAAGAATTCTCTTTACCCATGCAAATCCTTTTAGGTCATAAAACGTCTATTAAATTAATGCCACAATATATGATAAACCCATTTCCAGAGTAACCCCATAACTGTATGATATCAATAAATTGAATCTCAGCCTGAAAATTCTGATTTATAAAATGTTTTGACAAACATACCTCTTTAAATCATACAACTTTGCCTCTGAGGAGTCATGTCACTTCCTTTTCATGTCAATTCCCCACACTGCTGCATTGCCATAATCTGCGGTGGCCACTGGAGCTCAAGTCAGACGGAGCTATCAAATCAATTATAACAGCCTGCCACTGTCTTACACCGACAACAAATGATTGATAACAAAACCTGCCTACTTTCAGTTCTCATCTGACAACAACAAAACAATCCCTGCCTGCTTTTACTGGTATTTGTCATAAATCAATAGCAATTTCATCACTCAGAAAGGTGCTGTCAGCTCTACTCAGTCCATCTGGTTTCACTTTACCTTTATAATTTTTAACGCATAAACTATTCAGGAAGGTTAATGTATAAAACTGGTTTCTTTTAGAATTTCCCATAGGTTGACACCACAGCAACACTTACAAAATATAAAGCATCAATCATTTTTAAAGATGGGAGGAGGAACCAAGAGAATCATGCTCTGTAATCACAACAATATATCTGCAACCTATCTTTGCTGGGAATTCTTTCTTTATTAGGTAATACTATCATCTGATCCAAACAGAAATTGCTTTTCCTGACCCGTTATTACGGCCCTACAGTAATTATATGTGCAAGTTAGAACAGTGAATCATTTAAATGAAACTCAGACTTTTCAAGCATGAGGTGATAGATAAGCTCTGTATTCTTCCTACCATGCTCAGCTAGGATGTCAATACTATAAAAGAAAGAAATAGCTCTTCAATATTCTACAAACATGAAAAAGAATAATTATAGTATTTTAGAACATCATGAATAGTTACAAAATATAAATTTGTATTATATTACCAAATTCACTGATCTACCAAGTGGCATAATGAATTACGGGGCAACAGAGAAGCTACACAGCTTAACAAACGGATCTGCTTCACATCAAAGTTTCCAGGGTTCGTCTGAAAAGAATTGTGCCGCTAAATGAATTGTAATCTTCATTTGTGTAAAGAACTTGGTGAATATTTCAACTTTATTGCAGTGCGTGAAGCTCTGAACCATGGTATTTATCTGGTTTATACTTTATGCTTGAGAAATAAAGGTCTTTCACACTTGGTTTTCCAGCAAACTGTTGTTCAGATGTTGCTGGTGGAGGGGACTGGGGAATATTGTTTATATCTGCATTTTGGGACACAAGCCAAGTTATATTTCCACCTGGAATAACAATGATACTTCTATACTGGTACTTAAAAGTTACTATCTGGGGTAGTAATACTTACATTGACTAAAGTTAAGTCCTTATTTAAACCACTTAACAAAGCTCCTTTCTGATTCACAACATTAAGTAGTTACATCAGCAGAAAATAGTTCCTTTAGCACCTAACTCTTCTATAAAAGAGCACCACAACTTGTACTCTTCTATGGGAGTGCATTTACTGATTCTGTTCTTCCTTTTGTAAAAAATAACCCAATGCTATCACAGACACTTACAGGATTCTCTGTGCTAAACTCTAAAGGATTCATGAAATTACGCAGCAGAATGAATCTGAGTAACTCAAACTGTTTCCTGGCAGTTTTGGGACATTCAACTTTACAAAAAAACCCCAAAACAACCAAAACCAAGCCATGTACACAGGCTGACTGAAATTCCCTTTCTGATGTTCCTGACTGCTGCCATTATTTTTTTAAAACTTTTTATTCAACTGAACATCCTTTTTGATCTTCAACTTGTATTTATAGCAAAGCTAAGAGATTATAACTAGTTTCCACATGACCTGTCTCTCTGAGTTTCCTTCCCTGGGTGCTTGAGGCAAATGATATTGACTAACAGCCTTCTTGGATATTTTGTATTTAATGGCTAGACTAAGATATCAAAGTACCCATGGGTTTTAAAGGAACAAATTATGCGCAGATTTAGAACTCCACAGGTGAATGAAACAAGAACCTGCACTCTTACATTACGGAAAGTCAGAAAACTTCACTTGCTTTCCAAATGAATACTTATGACTAAAGTGTTATCTTATAAATGCCAACCAATTACTTGAATCTTTAATGGGTAGCCAGTCCAGAAGAATAGGTTTCTTTTCCATTATGTTTCACTGTGACAGAAGTATCAAAACCTAGGAATTAATTTTGAGAAGTGAGTGGGCTGTTGAAGTGATGGAAGATGCTAACATTATAATGTAAAATCCAAGAAAGAAGGGATTTATTTTTTCATAAACTCTATAAACCAGGAAGGACATTTTCATGTGAGATGAAAGCCTGACCTAAATGGCACCTTTAATCCGTCTGTTAGTGTGGGAAAATGCGGTAGGGATGTTAGAAACATATGCTGTGCTTTTCAATGCTTATCTTAATTATAACTAATGGCTAAAAAAGGAGATAAAGAAAAAATACTAATAAATAAAATACTGAAATGACTCGTTAGTACTCGCACACCAGAGCTTAAATCATATTGATGATTACTTGAAAGAAAAATACAAGAGATTTGTTCCTGAAACTGCAGAAGAATTTGTCTGCTACCTAAATTGATGCATATTTTTAAAACAATTTCTCCCATGAAGGACCCAGAAAAGAGCAATGAGGGAGATGAGCTGGAAAAATATGAAGTGAAATTAGAACAGTAACTTTCCTAGGAAGTGACTATGTTCATTTGAAGCTGGCAGGAAAACATGAACCTCCAAAAGAAAAGAAACATAAGAAACAAACCAAAAAAAAGCATAAAATAGTAGCACCGGTCCTGTGATCTACAGAACCATGTCAAACACAGCATCTTTTATTCCCAAGGCATTCAAGAGAAGGTGCCTAGGGATTGTATTTCTCCAAAGATGGAGAAAAAATATGTCATTTATTGTGGAGTGTTTTCATGGGTTATTACAAAAAGAAGGGTTGTATGAAAGATGTGAAAAGAAAGGCTGTAGGCATGTGTTCTCTTGATTTTACTCGCATATCATCCACACAGAAAAACATGCACCTCACAGAACAGCCCCACAGATCAATCTAAATCTTCTTAGATTTTATTTGACCTGACCTAAGGGTTATCTAAATTGTCATAACCGAGACCATAAACCTCGGAACTTCACCTTAAAAGTTTCTTGATGATCCAATGCGACGGCTGGATATCTTCTTTAACTCTGTCAAACCCACTTCTCTCTGAGATATAAGTCAGACCGGCCCATCAGGACTGTTCCATTGCTCATAGATATTCAGGGCATGCCCCAATTGGAAAAGAATCGCTGTCCTGGTGGGTAGGAGACCTGTTTATTTCCAGTAAATTCACAAATATTCTCAAGTAAGGGAAAGAAACTGAATCTGTGTTTCTCATATCCTGGCTAAATGATGAAGTAATCTGAGTGTTGAGCAAAGGCAGTAACATCCATCTCCCTTTCTATTGCTTTTCTTGCTTTCCTTCAGAAAAGCAAATATTTCATGTCAAATGGAAAGAAATTTCAGGTTTTAACAAAATGCAGAAAAGTGTGCTTTTTTTAGTATTTTTTTTTCCTCTTTCTCTTTGTCTTCCCACCAGAAAAAGAAAAATATGTCTGCACAGCTCTGCTCCAGACATTTCTTGCAGGTAACACGTTCACAAACTCTGCACCAAGTAAGCTATTCCATAACTCCCCCCTTTCCCAAAACACATCTACAGTGGCAGAAGTGCTTCTTCTTGATGACAGTCAGCCTGCTGTACAGTGACAGACTCACTCAATGAAGAACTACCATGCTTGTCTTCAGCCTAGCATTTCTCCTAAATCTTTCTGGGTATCCCATTATGACTTTCAACAGCAATGCCTCTCCCCTCCCCTCCCCACCCGCCCCCCTTAAAAAAACCCCAAAAAACCCAAAACAAAAACCCAAACAACCAGCAAACAAACCAAAACCAAACCGAACTGAACCAGTAAAAATCTCATCTCAGTCACTGAGTTGACAGAAAGAATTGAGCAAGAGGATTGGATGTTATAAATAGATACATATGCACAGGTGGGGAAGAGAAGCAGAAAAACAAACATTCTACCTTTTAAGCCAGTTTATGTGGCACAAAGGTAATGCAAACCTCAGACATCTCAAAAACAGTAACTGGTTTAAACTGTGAACCAATTTTCACCTTTCAGAAAGAAACACAAATGATGTCGTCCTTTGATGCATTTTTAAGGTTGAATGTAACTGGCTATTTTAAAAATTCTTCCTCTTATGTAAAGACACATGCCTTAAAAATGCCATTTCAGGCTAAGTAAAATACACATTTCAAACTACAGATAAATGGCTGCTTGTGCAGGACATAGTATGTCAGTTACTACCATCAAAGCTCACTGCTATGCATGAACAAGTAAGAGGGTTAATTTCATTTTTATGCTATTTTCAGATAAGGTAATTAATGTTTCTGTGCTGCTAGTAATGTGCAAAAGGGAAGGGAAAAGGGAAGGGAAAAAGAAAAGAAGAAAAAAAGAAAAATCTAATTGCATCATTGCTTGTTCCCCTGGAATAGTACCAGCTGAGTTTGTTTTCCAGATCAGCCGTTTAAGCAGTGTGCATCACTTCTTTTTACCAACCAGCAGAAAGAGACACCCAAAACTACAGAGTTTTGTTAAATGTATAACAGCTCTTGAAAGCTGGCTGCAGCCTTCGGCATGGCCTCTCTCTTCCAATGGGAATTCTATTTTGCCAGACAAATTTTGGAGGGTGGCTAAGATCTGGCTGGCATCTGCAGCCCCCAGAGGGGCTGGGCGGTGGCGATCGGTACTCGCCCCGCCACCGTCACTATGGCAACCCGGGTTGCCCAGACGACACAGGGGGCATCAAAGGGCTGATGCTCCTCAATGCTGCAGCCACGGCTTGGCTAATATACTTGTTCGCCCACACTCCACATCCCTCCTTCTTTATTTCTCACCTAAATTCATAAGAAACTGGTTTTCTTCATCCTGTCCCTTCCCAGCCACAGTACATCCAGGTCAATTTTAATAACCAGGAGCAGCTAAAATATCCTTTCTTACTCCTTCCCTTACACCTGAATACAGACAGACAAGCGAAAACAAGAATCACAAAATCATGGAATCTCCTGAGTTGGAAAGGACCCATAAGGATCATCAAGCCCAAATCCTGACTCCACACAGCACCAGCCAAGTCAGAGCATGTGACTGAGGGCATCGTCCAGACGCTTCTTGAACTCAGTCAAGCTCGGTGCTGTGACCACTTCCCTGGGGAGCCTGTTCCTGTGCCCAACCACCCTCTCACTGAAGAGCTTCTTGCTTATATCCAGCCTAAACCTCTCCTGCCGAAGCTTCATGCTGTTCCCTCGCGTTCTATCACTGGAGAAGTCCATCCAAATATGCTCCTTTTTCCCATGGGTGGTTTACATTCACAACAACTGATGGGAAGAAGAAAAGATTTATTTCTAAATAACAGAGCTGCTACAGCAATGGAGTAAAGGCAGCTATAGGGGTGGGCAATAGTCTGCATGGTGAGCCAAGATAAGAGGAGACAGTAATTTAATTATCCCAAAGCACACGGAGTTCTTAATTTGAGCTGAATTTGAATTAACTGAAAATATTGTACCAGAAAATAAAACATGTAAATAAAGTGTTTCAGAAGCACTCTTCAAAACTTTTAACCCAAACAAAACAGATAACTTCATGCTGCTTTTTCCTGTTGGGCCACACATTTAAGTCAGGAAGCTGCTGTGAATTTTTATACCTTTTAAAACATTTTAGACTTATTCATTTTGGTAATGCTTATGAATTTATCAAATGCAAACTCTGCTCTGAATAATGGCTATAAACAGTCCTTCAGATGACTCATGTTAATGCAGCTGGGCCAATGAACTGGCTGATAATTAAATACTCCCCACAAGACACTACTTCACGTCCCCAAGAGTCAGTTGGTCTATGATGTCAGCGGCCACATTTTATGACAGCTTCCTCTGAACAGAGAAAAATTAAGAATGAAGATGTTTTACTGATTTCTTTCTGCAAAATAATTGCTACCTTTTTATTTATTTTTTATATATATAGAGAATGGCTATTTTCAGATGAGATTAGAAAAGGTAAAATAGAAACTAATTTCTAGCACCAATGATCCTGTGAAATAATTTCCCTTCATATTCAAAAGTAGCAAAGGCATTGGCACAACTGATTTCTAAAACCAAACAAGCTGACATATTTAAACACTTTTTCTTTAAGCTAATAACTTGCCTGCCACAAGTTTCACATATTATGCTTTAGAAACTCTCAGGTAAAACCTGATTTTGGTAAAGAAATATACAAATTTTTTTTGAAAGTACCAGTGACAGCACTTGGATAATTTATACATTATCTTATTAGTGCTTTGGAAGATAGTCTTACTAAACTTACTTTTAAGGTTTTGTTTAGTTTGAAAAGTGATGTTGGTTAGACCATCATATTTCTTGTTTCCATAAACTGCTGAAAATCTAATTTGTCCACAAGAAAGAAATGTGATAACTGTAAACCTAACTTTAATATAGACTATCCTTGAGAAAACACCACTTCTGTTTGATTGTTGCACTGTGATCCAGTGAGTTTCGAAGTTCACTCAATTTTGTTTAATAATTAATTTGATTTTGTTTACAAAAATGTAAAATGAAAAGTAGTGCAGATAATTCACATGAATACAAATTAACGATGGAACATCTCTTGTGCATTGATCAGTAATGAGGTATTATATACACTCCAATCATAAATCCCAGTGGAAAGTTTAACTGATAGAACTTCTATTCTTAGGTTGACTTAATAAGCCTGAACTGATTTACTAAATGGAAAGATATTTCAACTTTCTTTGGGTGAATTTGTTTGCTTCCACACACCGTTTCTATACAAGTATGAGGACTAATATTAAATCCAACATTGTACTACTCGGCTCACATATCTCAAAGATAAGAAACTCCTCAAAAGTGACAGGTAAAACATCTGTTGAAGTATATGTTACTTTCATTAAAAGGAGGAAGAATTTCAACAGGTACTGCAAATGGCTTAGGTTCAAAAGTTCAACTTTAATTTCCTTGACAAACCAAACAAGAACATGTTAAAAGGATTTGAAATGCCCAGTATGATTCCTTTAATGCTATGTGGTGTGAGAACCACCAAACTCCTTTTGTCCCAAAGAGGTGCACTGGAAGTTGATGCTACAGAGAAGCATTGTGCTTCAACAGAATGAAACAATTCAAGGGCAATATTTATTATATTTTTTCAGTTTTTCTAGTTCTTGTCAGTATACCTCATACAAGTGTACCAAGTATACCAGCAACTCCAAAATCTGAAAATCTTGTGTAGGGCAGCAATGCTGGAGTGTTTTCTGAACATAAACCACGTTGAAGTAAACGTCTCCAGTAGCATGTTCATCATATTCCAAGAAAACTAACAGATTACACAATTTTAGTGCACTCAATTTGGTTTTTGGAGGTGGGCAATTTGATGTAAAGTGAGTTCCGCGTTAATAACTAAAATAAAATTAAGGCTGAAATCTGCAACTAAAGCAAGAGCATAAGGCAGTGGAGTGTGGCCTTTACTACCATACACATTGGCAGCTTAAAAAGAGCTTTCAGATTTCTCATATTTTCCTATTGTTCTCCCTAACTTGTTCAGTTTAGCTTGACAAAACTAGACCTCGGAAGATTAATTTTAGTCAAACTTTATTTCCATATAAAATGCAGTTAGTACTCTTGTTAAAAAGTGTTCTTGACCAAATAAGTTTTCTTATCACTTGCAGAAATGTATTACTTATTGCAAACATTTAAATAACTTTCACTATGTCAATGCAGGCTAAGGGAATAAAGATTTGCAAACTAAAAATAAGAAGTAATTCCCATTTCTTTTTAAAAAATGGGCTAAATTAAAAGCAGAGAAGTGCTAAGTGTAAGAGAAAATACCCTGCAACTACCCAATGAACTAGCATTGTAGAATTGCAGATGAAGAAAACCTTGTTGGATTGCATGGTGGCAATAGCAGACCTAGCAGTTCCTAAAGTGCACCTTCTAGCAATTTCTGAGCACATCAAGACTCTGAGCGGCTCACAGTTTTGGATGGGAGATCTGAGCATATTATAATTGAACCCCACCTTGCCACCTTTTCCCTGGAACTGTAAAAGGATGCAAACAGTACAGTTATTCAACGTAAAAATATTTTACAAAGTTTGGAGAGCACGGCAAGGTTTTGCAGACCTGCCTCTCATTTAGCTTTCTCTTAAGCAATATAAACCATAAATATTTTAATACATCTCTTTGTACTTTGAGTTTTCAGGAAAAAGACCCCAAAATCAAAACTATAGTGTTATTATAGGTATCCCAGAAAAGATGAGGTGGAGATTCCTTTGCAGGAACTAAGCAGCCAGAAAGCCTTCAACATGCACAATTTCACCAAAGCTTTATGACTAATGTGAGTGGAGAAGATTCCTATAATAAGTAATATTCTCATTTAGGCCACAGTGCATTTTATAGTTTATTGGTACAGGTCAAAAATGCCCTTTTTATTAGACTAAATCTGCAGTTACAGACTGAAATAGGAGTAAAATGTTTTATATACTCCAGTTAAGTGGTACTGTTGAATGTTCCAATGTACTATAGCTCTGATAGATGAGTAAGAAAGATGGGTTTAGAATAAGGAAGCGACAAGACGTGGTTGGGAAGAAGAAAAAACTATCATTAGGTATCACTTCTACAGCTTCAGAAATAACTAGAAAAGAAGAAAAAAGATCCATGAAAGAAGATTAGACCCCAGACTAAGAAATTAGGATATAGCTAGTAGTATGCTTGAATAAAGACTTGGTCAGAAACAGTTTATTTTTCAACTTTTAATAATAAAGACAAACATTTTTTCTAATTGACTGCCATTGAAATGTGGGAAAGGAAGCAAATAATTCCGTTTCAGCATGCTTTGGTCTTCATCCCTCGGAAAGCAACTATGCCAAATAATATAATATTCAATCTTAAACTGCAAGACTCATATTTTTGACCCCACGGAAAAAAAAAACGACATTTTATAATAGGAGATCTCACTACATAACAAGTTTTCAATAAAATGATCTCAGAGCAACTGCTGTTAGGTGGATAAACAGAGACTGGGTAAACTCAGCGGAGAGTAATTGGCTGTGTCCTGTTTTCAGTCAGTGGCTGGCAACAGAGACAGAACAGACGTAAAGCGCTGGGGTAAGCTTGGAGACTGATTAGCCAGGAAGCTATTGCTAAAGGCAGCAAGAGTAGGAGCTATCCCAAGGGCTCTCTCACAGCAGTTTTCTCTGCCCTGTGAGACACAACTGGAAATCCCTTAATGCACTCTGCCCTTCATTTATTTTTGCTACTGGACATTTGAGAGCATTTAAGAACGTTACTTTTTTGAGTAGTTGCCTGATGATGGATCACACAGAATTAAAACGATTTTATATTTCTTAGGGAAAGGGGAAGACTACCATCTACAGTACAATTATAAAACTAGGGATTACCTGATAGCAAAGTACTTTTTATTCCATGCTGAATAGCCAGAACAGAGTTCGCATCTACTCATGCACTAATCCTGATTCCCTTTTTATGCTGAAGTTATGAACTTACCTTGCATACTATGTAGGCTACATAACTTAAACCACTGTACTGATTCATTTACTTTTAATCCAGCTAGTCTAATGACACATTAGCACACTTAAAAATATTATCATTGCAGCTAGCAGTATAATATAAATTACACAAATAGACTCTATAGTAAAAGGAAAGAACTGCATATCAAAGTACTAGAATTTGGAAGCACAAGAAAGTTGGCAAGTCAAATGTAATGCAAATGTTTATATACATATATACCTACAAAAGAATTGAGTTTCCCCCCACGCCCCCAAGAACTTGTATTATTCATCGCCTAGAAGAGAACATACTGACCAAAAGAGCAGCTATTCAAGCTATTGTTTTATCTTCAGTATTGAGTGTGTTGTGCCATATTTTATTAACTTTATTATAGAGAATAAAAACATGGAGAAACCTCTTCATGTCACTCAGCCTCAAGCAGTTTAATTAGAGGCCTGAACTCATTGACTATTAACAATTTATCTAAGCTATCTCTTGTACTGCATAGGTATTGTCCCTCTCTCCAGCCAGTATAAAGAGCCTAAGCTCCCTAAATTGTGTATCTATATTTATGAGGTATTTTATATCTTCAAGAGATGAAATACATACATTAATTTTGTGGGATCAGTTAAAAAATGCTTTAATACTGGCTATGCCAGAGTAATTAGCATTACAAAGCACTTCATGTGTATGGTGCTTTGATCCCACTGTTTTCACTGCAGTTGGAGATATTTGGTACATCAGTAAAACAGACTGAATGGATCTCAGCTGAAGAATCAAACAATGTAAACTGGGAAAAAACCCAAACAACCACCTGCTCCTCCAGGAATGATTTAGGACCGGAGGAAAGGATAGGGAACTTTACCAGCTTCTAGCTTTTTTAAAATGTAGTTCTCATTTAACATTATATCTATTTTTAAACACTGACAAAATTTAACAGAGTTCTCCCCAAGCTCTTCCATCAGCCTAATCTGGCATCATGTTCATACGGGTTATCAGCGTGTTTGGATTCATAAGATTGACTCACCCAGTTCTTGAGCTAATGATGGTGGAGCGAAAGATTAGAAATAATAAAGTTTTCTTTCTTATGAAAAAGATGGATCAAAGAAAATATTTTTATTTCAGAATGCAGGAAAAAAGTATATTAAATCTCCCTTCTCTGGTAATGACAGCAAAAATATGTACGCACTGAAATAAGAATAGGTCCTTGGATAAATTTCTCAAGACAAAGTTCTTATGGGAAGAGAAAACAAATTTCCCAAGGAACTGAAGTATTCAGGGAGGAATCTCTGTATTTCAAACTAAAGAAACATTAAAAAAAAAAGTTACCAAATGTAATATTGACTACACTAAAAAACAAAATTCCAACCTCACGTAAAGCTATAAAAGAAACAGAAACCTCTATGTAGGAGACCATTTTTTGTAAGATGTTTCATGTTATCATGTAATAGTTCCTATACTATTAACAGAGTGTATTCTGATCCCTTCTCCAGAGGCTAGAGAAAACAACTGGAAGAACAAATGTAGCCCATCAGTCTACACCGTAGAGATTTATTTCTCTGGCAAATATCTCTGTAGTACCTCAAACTGCTGCCTCTCAGTTAAGGCACGCAATTCTGATAATAATTTCTTTTGCTGTTAATAAATCCAATTACCAAACTAAAAGACCAGTTAAAAAAACGCTCTTCTGTTCATTAGCCCCTCTGCTCACAGAGTTCCACTGCAAATAACAAACGTTGCCAAGCCCAGTGATTCAAATATTCATATTGAATGGGGAAGGCTGATTAAGATTCCTGCCACAAAAATCCAGTGACTGAAGTAAAATGGATACCATGACCTGGAAGCACTCACCATGAAAACACCAGCCTATCAACTTGTGTCACAGTAAGCAGGCATTTGCCAACAAATAGTTTACCTGTGGTTCGACTAAGCTCTTTCATCCAAATGTTTATACAAGCAGTGATTTCATTCCATTCCATGCAACAAACACTTACAATATTAATACAATCTCCTCCATTTCCTGCTATTAGAATTTACTTTTTGGTGAAGCAGAAATTCATCACGTTTTTTAAATAAACCAAACTTGTCAGTCAATTGAGCAAAACAGGAGGCACATCATGTTTTCATATTATTTAAAATGCTTCCTCTATTTCTGTTTATCAAGATATTATTAAAAAATATATATTTTAAAAATATATGGTATTTATCAGAAAAGATGTGTTTATAGCTTCGTATAGGTTCCCAAAGGGCAAGGCAGACCTCAAATGACAAATCGATTCCAGATATACAAATAAATACCCTTTTAAATTAATTAATGCAGATTTTAGAAATAGAAAAGAAACCTAAGAAAGATCATTTATTGTGGTGTGGATACCCAGATTTGTTCCTGGACTTAAAGCTATCCTGCTTCAAGTAGACAGTCTGCTCAGAGCTGATTCAAGTATCTGTATGTGCACTGTACTGTAATGTACCATATACACTCATCTCTTTTCAAATACAAAGAAACAGGCTTAAAGCCTGAGAAAACAGATAAAAAAGAAAAACTCTGGAATAATTATTTGCCCATGCTGAAAATCTGCTGCGATTTCATTCCATTTCCCTGTTTATGACACCAAGTATTCTCGATGTTATCTTTTCAATTTCTTATTTTATCATTTTGCTATGCCACAAGGATAGAGAAAATCAAGGACTGCAAGTTTGAATACAACGTGATAAATTCACTCTTAGTTTTCTAAATCTTGGGGGTTAGATTTTTTGAAAATCAAAGGCAAATGCAGTCAAACTTGTAGGGTCAGACAAGAGTCTTTTCCTTGATTCTTCTATGTGGAGTTAGATAGGTAATATGAGACAATAAAGCATTACAAAAGCGTTTTCATTTTAAGATACCAAGACAAAATATTGTAGCAAAAAGAGCATGCCTACTAACAAGGTATTGCTGTGGTCTTTCAAGGAAAAAAGAGTATACATGAGCAATCCTGCTTGTTTTACAAATCTAGAGGAAGTAAAATCTGCAAGGACTTTGCATGGACTTCAGTTAATTTTTCTGTTTGGTTAAAATGATTATGCTTTAAAAAGTGGGTTTTTTTTTTCAGAAAAAACTTTACCATGCCAAGAACAAGGGTCAAACTGCTTTATAGTGCATGCTGAAAGAGAATAGACTCTTGACTAGCCCAATACCCCCGAAAATCCAAACAGACATCCCTGAAATTACTTCAAACTACAGCTTCTCATCTTAGATTTGTAAGCTACATCAAGACAGGAAAAGAGGAATTACAGTCTAACTACCTCACACTATCCCAGATCACTCGGTGTAAGTCTGACTATCATCTTTCCTTCTGCCACTCATGTGAAAGCTGTATTTCCCACTCTTCCTTTCCTTTACCACTTACGATCTCTGAGCCACCAAGAAAAAGTCTCTTGGGGCTTCTGATTATTTTGCTGGGTGATTGATGTTGATTTTGCCTTAGGCATGTACGACGGAAATACACAAGACTCATCTATTTTTGGAATGAAACAAAGATGATACTGTAGTTATCAGGCAACTTACAGATACAACTACAGGTTCTGGTTCAACTAAAATGCCAATTTCCTTTCAAAGTATTCCAAAACTTGAAAGTAAAGCTTCTAAGTGTTCCTGTCCCAACAAACGTAAGAAGCTGAATGATACCCTTGTTTTCCCTGCATCTATTCAATGTCCTTTATTTGTACCTTTGCAGAGCAATGGCTTATAGTGAAAAAAAAAATAACCAGGCAGAAACATAACTCCATTATTTTTTTTACACTGCACTTTTTTGCTCTGTTGTAACAACCACTCAAGAAAAAAAATAAAACTAATTTCTCCCAAAGGATGAAAAAAACCCCAAAACAGTAAGGGAACATATTCACTTACATGGTGAGAAGGGAAGGGAAGGGAAGGGAAGGGAAGGGAAGGGAAGGGAAGGGAAGGGAAGGGAAGGGAAGGGAAGGGAAGGGAAGGGAAGGGAAGGGAAGGGAAGGGAAGGGAAGGGAAGGGAAGGGAAGGGAAGGGAAGGGAAGGGAAGGGAAGGGAAGGGAAGGGAAGGGAAGGGAAGGGAAGGGAAGGGAAGGGAAGGGAAGGGAAGGGAAGGGAAGGGAAGGGAAGGGAAGGGAAGGGAAGGGAAGGGAAGGGAAGAAGGATTAATAAGTGTGCTTAAATAATTTCATATGTAATGTTTTGTGCTTTTTCTCTAGAAATTCTGAATTACTGACTAAACAATGTTGCAATAAGGAGACACTGCTTGAGTCACAAAACAGACTACAGTTAGGACTGATGTGCTATTTTTTTCCATCTCAGGTTTTGTTCCCGATGGGAGTCATTTGGCCAGGGAAAATTAATTTCTAATGCTCAGCTGATGGAACTTCCCTATCCAATATTTCTTTTTTTTTTTTTTTTTTTTAATTAAAAGAGATACATATAACCCCTTTATCAATACAAAGAGCATTATGGATGTTGTTCAGTTGGTAAAAACATAATTTATTCTATTTGTATCAGAGTTCATAAAGCCTTTGAAGAAAGAGGCAGGGGTTTAGATACTACTTGTTTTTAACTTTCAGAAAACAGAAGTGAAAAAGTCTGGTTAATTTATACCTAAAATCCTGTTTAACAAATATGGAAAAACTTAAAAAGTACTCTGAAAATGTCAGAACCTCTTTGCTATACAGATCAACTCAGTAATTGTCTTCGAATGGGAAGTTCTGCGTGACTAAACAATGCAAAGACAAATGTGGGTAAATTGTTGGTAATTTACAGCTCCTTTCCCAGATTTGAGATTGTCCACTGATGCATATTCAGAAGACTGCTCTGAATATATAACTTGCTTGCTGTAGCTTTTGGAAATCTGGTTACCTAGCTAGACAGTTCTGAAGCTGACATTTACTGTATGTGCAATTATGAAATATACAGTGTCACTGCTTTCAAATGTCACCTCTTTGCCACAGTTCTTATCTCGCAGAAAATGCCCTTGCCTCCCTTGAGAGAAGCGGTCTTATTCAACTAGTACCAATGAACACTGGCAAGATATTTACAAAAGCAATCATCCCTTCTGAGTGCCTAATTTGACATCTTCAAAGGGTCTCACAATAGGGATGAAGTCATCAGTCCTCTGGAGAATAAGCCCCATTATAAAGTGCACCTTGTCTCAAGGTGGCACCTAAAATTTTTAATCTTAAAAAGCTTTGGTTCTCGTTCTTGTCTATAATATGTTCACATATAATTCTTAATTATATAAGACACAGAATAGTAGGACATCTTTGTCATGTCATTCATGAGAGCTGATAATGGAAATCTCTCGAGAGGAGATAATAAAAGAGGAGTAATAAAATAGACACCTATTTTTCTGTAGGACAAATCCTTCACCAACTTTCCTAAATATGGGTAGTTCTTAAGTTGAGAGTGTGTTTTGTCTTATACTAAGGGCAAGTTAAGAAGATATGTTTTTTCTTTCTATACCACTGTTTTCACAGCAGTAATTTACTTCTAATTTGAAGCACCTTTTTCCATTTTAAGAGTGCTTGCATCCACTTTGCAGCATTTGGCGCTTAAAAACAAATAAAAAATAAATGGGTGTTTTATACCTCTATTTATGTCAGTCTTTATTATAAAGGTTGTTTTTATTAACTTTGTTGGAAAGGATCTGAAAAAAATAAATCAAACTTTGCCATTTTTCATCCAGAACTCTTCTTGCTGGCTGCCATCCCTTCTGACTTGAATACATTCTCCACTCCAGCATTTAATTACAAGAGAGGGAGATCACCAGGAAAAGAACCTAAAAACTCAAAATTAAGCATATTCTTAGATATTTTGGGGTAAATTCTTCAGGGCTATCTCTATGAGAGACTGTATGTGTATGCAACTATGGCAAAGCAGAAATAGGTCTAAAAAAAGAAATAAAACCAAGTCAATTCACTTTCCTTGTCTGGATATTTTCTTTCCCCCCCACACATGCAAAATTGACTCTTATGGTCACAGTTTCTTTGATCTCTGCTGTCTGCTCTAGGAAAAAAAAAATCTTTATAATAAACAGTGCAGATGGTTTCAGGGGAATTATTTCGGTTAGAATAAGCAGCAATTTTACTTGACCTATGAAGTCAATATTGAAGTGAAGCTTTGGTCTTAAAGTGGGAACAGCTGAGAACTACATTTTGTGGTTTTTTAATAGAAATCCTATTAAATGTTTTCATTTCATAACAGTGCCTACAGATGCTCCAAGTCTGCTGAGGAAACCTGCCTACTGAGAAAAACCTCACAAAGCTTTACCATTTTTGTTTTCCACAGGGGTTCAAATACTGATGGTGTTAGATCATACACAGAAAGAAGCGCTAACATATGCTAACATGCATAATGCCTTCGAAACAGTAACCACCATGAAGAACTGGTAGTCCTCAAGAACACATCTTTACTACTAAGTTGTACTGGGTAAAAGGTCATCTTCGCATGTTTAATTGTTAGGCACTCCAATGTCAGGTACTTCCTAATGCTCACTACACATAGCTGTGGAAAGGACAGCAACATACGCAGATTTACAAAAAAATAATAAGAACAATTTAGGTTGAACTGTCAATCATAGTTTGCTGTCATATACAGCAATGATGAAATAAAACACTGAGCCCTAAGTAGTTGCACTGTTGGTTTCAAGAATTAAGATGAGCCTGAGCTCACTGTCAGCTATGATTGTCAAAAATAAGGTAGCGGGGACACTAATATGAACCTCAGATGACAGTTCTATTATGAATAAGGGATGAAAAAAACCCACAGTGAACATGAAAAAAGGTTTTTCTTCTGCTTAATTGGGACCAGAATGATATTGCTTGACAAGGATTTTATTTAACAGAGGTGTTTAAAATGCTTCAGACTAAATGTGACATGAAAATTATTCTATTGTTTATAGATCTACTGAACAAACAGCCACCGTAATTACAACTATTTCCTACCATGGAAGATTTGAATATTGAAACAAGACCTTATTGTTACCTTTGGAGGTGTAGTCCACAAGGCAATTACTGATTACAACAGAAAGACTTCTTTCAACCTCTGCAGTCCCAGAAAGTAATCTCTCATTTTTTTAACCTCCATTTTATTGTATCTTTACTCAGCCTTTTGAACACAATAATATATATATGTAAATAACTGATAAACTCGAATCAGCCACAGCTATTAGCTGCTTGAAATGATCTTCTAATGTGCAAAATCCTGATCATTGAAAATTAAGTGCTTTCTTCTGCTCCCTAAATAAAATCAAAAAGCTCCCCTGCCAGATGCTACTGAATCAAAACCTTACCAAAGTACAACACTAAAACTATACTAATACTCTACTTGTGTCATAGACTGCTCCAAATGGGAATTGCAGCAAAAGCATATACCACAATATTTATTGCACTTTATGGCTCTTTGCAGTTAAAGCAAACCGTAACATAAACAAGTAGTTTGAACATACATGTAATTCAGTTGTTAATTTAAAAATACAAAGCACCCTGAGTGGAAACAAAGGAAATAAATATACCAATCATGTCAGCAAAAAACTTGTGAAAATTATTTGTATTCTTAAGGTCTTAGAACATTTCCAAGACCTAGTGATTTCAAATGTATGTTCTTTCTATTAGTTATGCAGCAGGGCTTTTCCTCAGCAAGAAATTATCTGACTTGATGGGCCTTGTCACAAGCAGAAAAAATACAATTGGTAATTCTGTTCACTGAAATAGAGTAGATTTAAACTTGACAAAAACCACATACCATGTTAGAAAGAGGCAATCTATTCAATAAAAGAAGAGTGAAGTAAGACTGAAAATAAAATAACACACCCAAGAGGCTGCGCTGGGATCCAGCACGAGAACAAGTACTCTTTTTTTAATCAGAACACTACCAGACCTTTCACTACCAGATCATGAAGAGAAAAATGGCCAGCAAATGGCTAATAGTCAATTAAATTTACTATCCCTCCTTTTGTTTTCTTTTCTTCTTTTTTTTGTTTCTTTCTCCCTTAAGCAGTCCACTTAGTTAAAGAAAACTATTTCAGTCTCAGTTCTAAAGTTAAGTAGCGTTAGCACACTCCTCTCTGTACTTTGCTTTATAGGGCTTGGGTCCACCTAATGAGAAAGTGATAGGTTGTCACCTTGAGCAGTATCATACTGAGGATGGCAATGGCAATGGTTAGACATTTCCTTCCCGCTTCCATTTATGTTATGGCTATGGACAAAGTGTGCATCCTGGCTGTATTTCTCTCCCTTGCAATCCCCTGTGAGACATGGACCTGCTCCCTAGTTCCACTCTATGCTTGGGTCCAATTTCTATTCCATTTTTTTCAGAGAAATAGCTTAAAGACCAAACTAGTTTTTATTCACTTACTTATTTTTGGCTTGTTTTGAAAGAGATTATCTAGAACTTGATGGCACCTGCCCAACAGAGACTGTTACAGTGAATAAAGGGCAGACATTTCATGTCATGGCTTCTAATTATTTCTGACTGCGTGATGAGTCAAGAAAGTTCCTCCTAGGCATGAATCTAGAGTGTGTGTTAATAAAGTATATCTATGACAAGTGAATCTGATAGTCTGAGCAGAATAAGCAGTTCCCAGTTAACCAATACAGCCAAAACCAGTACAGAGGCAAATAAGGAAAGCACCTGAATTGCTGCTTAGGGACATTTTTCAACCTGCACATATTTTAAGCTTAGAGTAAGCCAGTGGCTTTTTGCCATGATAGAAAATTTAGCATCCATCTGAAATTTTAGGTTGGGAAAAACAGCAAACCAAAGAAAGATGAAGTCAATACTTCTGTCTAATGCCATATCCTAATTTTTCTGGTGGGCTGAAATCACGGACTTCTTCTTTATACAGTGTTTATATAATAAACCATTTTGTACTGTATCCATCACTTATTCTACAAAGATACACAGCGAGAATAGGTTATTGCGTATGTATCTATATTAGCTCTAAAGTGCAAGAAAAAATGATGCAGAAGACAGTACTGAAAAAAACCTGGTATTATATAATGTTGATCTCAGAAACATAAAATAAAGAAACTTTATAGTTTTTGCTTTGACCGGCTACATTGTTAACTTCAGTGATGTTTTATTACTTAAAGATAAACTCTCATACTCAGGGTCTAGTATTCATTTTAGGTATTATGCAACCTACATAATTTCTGATCTTCCAAAAAGAAAGCTAATTCTCAACATACATAGACTTGGAATTGTGGGGGGGGGGGGAGGAAAAAAAAATACCTCCCAAAAAAGCTTACCTCAAAGCTGAATTCAATGACCAAACCAACCAATGACCATATATTTCTATCAAACAGTCCAAAAGGCTTTGGTAAGTGAACTCACCAAAATCGACACCAAGATTAGTGATTTGTTGGTTCAAGATAGGAAGAAGTTACATGTACTTACTCTGACAAGTGTCAACAAATGAAAAGCATGCTAATCAATTCATTAAATGCAAGCTCAACAAAGTATTATCCCATTCCCAAGCTCATAAAACAGGTGTTAAGAAAAGACAGATTCTTTTTAAAATATCTTAGAATCAGATTGTCTTAAAATGCTCTGTGAAAAAAATTACTTTGGTAAAACCAACAAAGAATCCAAGAGTTTATATTTACTGTTATCTCCAAATCAAATATCTGAACTTCAAATGTCACTACCAAATTATATCCATCCAATGTACAAGCTGGTCCCCAGGTTAGGCTAAGATTTTGCAAAATTAAAATCTTGAAGGGGTGGGTGGTTGTTTGCTTGGGTTTGGTGTTTTGGTTTCAACCCAAAACATAAAACATGTCCCTAACGTTTGTCCAGATGCAGTTAGTTTAAAAACAGGAAAATCCACTGTCTGTCCATAGTGGAGACAGACAGCTAGAATGGGTTGAGAAAAAACAGCATTCAACATACTTGTTCTTACAAGCAGAAACACTTAGAGGATAAATTCAGATGTGCTCTGTAGTCATTATTCAAATATCAATATGTTATGTGCTAGACAAGCATCTGTCAAATATACTCGAGTCTTCTTTGAGCCAGTTCCTTTAAGTGAATTAATTATCTTAAAACTGTCCTTCCAGCTCTTTCTTCTTTAATTTTGTGTTTAATAATGCCAAATTTTGTATGTTTGGGTTGGTTTTTTTTGGCTATAGACACTTAAGAAACATGAGGTTTAAGTAATATTATCAATTTGATGCCATCTGATTTATAAATTCTGCAGTGCATTTAAATACCAAAGGATAATGCATTCTACTTAAAACAACTAAGAAAGGAGGGGTTTTTTTCTTTAAGTTTCAATGAGAATGTTTCTTCAACAGAGGTACTACATACATGAACTTTTTCCCAAGACCAGTAGCTATGAGCTATTGAAAACAGTCACTCTGGACTCTTCAAGCTTAATTAAAACACAGCTAATAAAGTAAGATTCTGTGGATTGTCTAACACAAACAGAGCTAAAAAGCACCCATGCCCTCACTGTAAATTTTCAGATATGAGCGAGTCCTACTGATTACAGTGAGATAGTTCAGGAGTCAATGAATAAACCGAAGACTTGTGCTCAAAATCTAGAGAAATATTTTGCCATGAACTAACTTATTAATTTACTATTACTTTGCTGATACATCATCACTTTTGAATTATACTGGTAACTGATAGCTTAAACCATTCCAGCTATAGTATAAAAAACAAACAAACAAAAACCAAGACAAAGCAAAACACAATGTATGCAAGAAGTTCTCTGATTCTGTATCATAGGCACTTAGTAACATAAAATATTCTGCAATCTCCGCTTTCTATAATAGTTTCATAATCCATTACAAAATCCTGGCATAAGTGTCTTTAAGGATTAGAAAAGTACTATAAAAACATAACCAAATTTTAAATAAATAATAAACAAAGAAGAGCATTGCAAAGTAATCAATAAGAATAGTTTCAGGATGTAATATTCAGGTGATTCTTAAAAAAAGCAGATTCCGATAAGGTTTTAGTATTTCACAATGTAGAAAACTGAACAAAATCACAGTAGTCATTTGAAAGCACATATCAACTATGTAAGCTAAGTTAAGAAGAGCATGCAATTCATGAATGTGGTTCATTACCATGGTTACAGGCTTTCAGCACAGGCCGCTGTGTGGTTGGACTGAGATTTTGTGGTGTGTCTGCAAAAGCAAGGGAACAATGGAAATAAAACACATCTTGGAAAGTTACTGCAGTATTGTAACAACAAAATTAATTGACAAGTTCGGTATTTCTACGAGTAAAGTGACAGTTATGTACTAGTTAAATAATTCTATTTATTTGTGGGGAAATATGACTTTTACTTTCCCTATTCAACTCTACATCCTAAAAACTTAAAGGATATGTGGCTGCATCAAAAAGTCTTGTCATAATAATCAGGCTATGCTAAATCTAGCAAATTGTTACTGACATCAGCAAAACAGCCTGAACATCCCTCAGAGCTGTCATTGCAAGAAAGAATTAAACCCAATACTGTTTAAGTTCTAGACCACTGTTTCTAACTTTCTCTGGGAAATAAAATATAAACCAGAATATTCACCTTTAGACCTTGGTGTCCTTTTCCTTCGGTCTCGAAAAGCTGCACCTGACTGCAAGGCCTCCAAGAGGCTATCCATCACTCCAGTCTCCTCACCTTCTGTAAAGACAGAGAACGAACCCTCTGTGTTATCACAGTAGTATCAAGACATAAATAATAATAACAATAACCAGCAACAATATATTAATGGTATTATTAAAACCATTTATTTCAAGCTTATACCAGGGTTTTAACGTTCACAAATTACTCTCTTGCAATTAATCACAACAGATTCAGTCCTCTATACATGGAACCGGGCCAAATTTTATTCCATTCATTTCACATTCCTCTTTCTCTACACTGAGAGTCAAACACAGTTTTAAGTGAAATGTCATTTCACTCATATTTTCATTTCAGAACCCTTTTGCAACTGCAAATAATCAGTTTCATGTCAGCTTTCAAGAGCTGTCCCTTAAACGATTTGCTGTATTAGACAAGAGATCATTTCAGTTATTGTTATAAAAAGTTGAAATTGTTTCTCAGCAGGAAGCTGAGTGAACAATATTGGACTGGATAGGATACAGAGTGATATCCATAGGTAGCCTTAATCAAAATCCATTTTCTCTTCATATTTAATAACCTCTGCCCAATATTAAATAATTGATGTTGTTCAGAAAAAATTCTACTCTTGGTATTACAAGCATACATATGATATCCCCCTTAAAGAATTACAAATGTAACTGTGAGATTATAATTAAACACAAGCAATAAACACCCTACTTCCATTTCCTCAAACGAACACGTAAGAAAATCTTAGATTTTTGAATGTTGTTAACCCCTTGTGTCATGCCTGGGAGGACAAAGAACACATCGTCAGGGATTTACTACGTGACCAAAAAATCACCACAGAGGAACAAAGGATTACATGATAGAAACCTCATTACGCCTCACAGGGCGAAACTCCCCAGGTCAACACATACCTAAGATACAGTCAGATACACCACATGATTCTGCACTTATTGCTAACAATGAGTAGTCAAATCAGGTTCTAAAAGCGCTGATGGGTATAACAAGATGCCACAACATTAAATTCTGAAAGCTCTAGACTACAAGTAAAGAAGCAAAACAACCTTCTCAATCTCAATATGGGGGACAACTATTATGGAAAATGTTGCTTTCCAACACAATTTCTATTTGCTTCCCTCCTTAAACTAAATTCCATCTTTCAATAAGCCATGAAGGATCCTGGCATCTTTCCAAGGCAAGTGGTATCAAGGGCAACAAAACTAATTCAGACCAAAAAAAAGCTCAAAGTTGGAGAGAGGAAGGTCTGGCAAAGTACTGTCAAATCAGCATGGGCCAAAACATGACACATTTTTCTGTCATTATTCTACCACTACATCAAGTTGAATCTAATTTGGCTTCTGAGAACCCTAAGCCTGGAAAGTAAACTAAAAAAAGGCACAATACTTTGAGATATGCAAATAATGTTACCAATTCTAAAAAAAATAATTTATTATCTCAAAATTTGAGCTCTTCTGACCACAAATTAAAGGAAAATGTTTTTCAAACATTTAAAGTGACACAGTGGCAAACTCCTCGTAAAACAGTAAGACTTTATAGATACAAAAATGCTATAGAAATACACATATAAAAATATGTAAAGCTCACAACAGATTGACTCTAATTTAAATTAGATTTTCATAAACACTTTTGTCACTTTTTTCTATTATAGCAGCGACTACTTTATTATTTACAGAAGGCCCAACACTGGTTATTCTAAAATCTGGTTTTGTGCAATTGTACTATAAATTGCATTTAATTAAAACTTCTGTTCCTTTTGCTTGTGGTTTTCACCCATTCTTTAAATTCTGTTAATTCTACATTTATATTTGTGTTTAGAAAGTGATTTTTGTTTAATTTTCATAATTTAAAAAAAAATCAAATATATAAAATAGTCCTCTAAGGATAACCCTCTTCCTTACTTGTATTTACTTCGCTGCTCTCCCAAGATACTGGTTCTTGAGACATCCAAACTGTAGTCAAAGAAAGCCCTTAGAATCACAGAATCATTTGGGTTGGAAAAGACCATTAGGGTCTGAAGACTGAAATACAGATATTTTTTTACCTCTTGCTTTGCATTTCCTATAACATACTTTATTACACTAAACTTTGCTCTTTTATGACTAATGACCTAGATGGCTTGGATTGTACCTTAAAAAAGTTAATCAGATTATGTATTCAGCTTCCTGGGGTTTTTAGTTTGTTCTGCTTGCTTGTTTGTTTTGTGGAGGGGTTTTGGGGAGGTTGGGTTTTTTTGTTTAACTTTTTCTCCATCTGATGTCATACAGTTCTCTAAAATACTTAATGCCTGGAAAGAAAACACTCAGTGAATAGTTTGAAACGGAAGTTGAAGAAATTTTGAGGCAAATGCAAGATGGATGTTGGAAGAAAGTTACAAGCATTTTGGGTGATAGTAATATAAAAAAATAAAAAATGAATAAAAGCATAGCTACAAAAAAAATGATAGATGTTTATGGAAAAGAGTTCATAGGCTTTGTTTTAGGATCTAGGAATAACAGAAGAAAAATTTCAATCCTATTTCAGCATGTCATTTATTTCCTTTCAAGCCTATCCAAGACTACTGTGAATTTCATAGTTACTTCAAAAACTTAACAGTTTTCAGTAGAAAAAATCTTGGTGCATAATCGGCTATACTATAAAAAGACACATCAAATAAATAAATTTTAAATAATGGAATAGAAATACTGCAAAACCACAACTGATTTTTTTTTTAAGCATAGCTGGAACATTTATGGGTAGTATCTGGTTTTCATACTTATCTGAAATATACTGCAGTCACAAACTGGATTATAGATTAGTACTTCAATTGACATGCAAAACAGTTAATAACAGAATAAGTGGAGTATAGAGAAAGTTGAATTAAAAACTCCTCAATTAGTTTTCCTGTATGCATGAATGTATTGAAAAAAGTTAACCACTGCAAATAGAAGTCTTCATAGTTAATAATCTATGTAACCAAAACATGCAGAATGCCTGTTTTTTAAACTCCTATACCTTCAGTCAGGCTCCAAATGCTCCTTTTTGATGCCTACATCAACAGCTGACTGTGATGCCTTCTACAAACTTAAACACAGCTGTCTATTAATATCCATACTACCTATAATACTGCCCAAGTTCATATGATGGAAAGTTTAAGAAATGAAAGTGTACCGTGCAGTATTTTAGAAATCTTTTAAATTGCTCTGGGAGAACTGCATACAATATTGCTACAGTGATAGTATAAGAGTCGCAAATATTGTTCAATATTAATACTTCCTATGGGACCTTTAAATCGGCTTTCACAGGCTGCTGCAGACTGCAGTCACCAGTCCCAACTGGCTTCCTAATTAGTCAAGTGTATCAATCTTTTGACATCCTAGAACTACTAGTTCCAGTTGGCTTGCAGATAGCTACATAACCCACAGTGATTCCTTTGAGAAATATACCCTTTTATGATCTAAACGATCTCTTTTCCTTCAATTGCGGAATAGGAGATTTAAATACTTTTTAATATCATACCTAATTAAAACTCATACAACTGTCTTTTAAATACTATCTAAAGCAGAAGTAAACTTGCCAAAATAGCTGGTAAGTTTTGCCCTTGACATTTCTGTGCCAATTCAGATATAAACTACATAATTTCATAATTAGGTCTTTAAAATGTTAAGAATATTAGAGATCCTTCTCCTTTAGTGTGCTGAGTATCATAAGCTTTAGAGTACAACTTTCAGTATGTCTTATAATGATGGGAACAGATACTGCATTTTGTAATGACTCATGCATTTTATGTACTTATTAAGGAACAAATGATATATACCGGAATTCCAGGAGCAGTACTCCACTGACACGATGGAATCACAAGTATCATTAGCAACATGGTTTTAAAACAAGGAGTTATGCAATGAGATCACTTTTTGTATTGGGTCTGGCTGAGATGGAGTTCCTGGCCCCCACAGCAGCTCTCACAGCCCTGTGCCGTGTGTTGCTAGACAGAAAGGTGTGGTTACTGCTGACCAGCGCTGGCACAGCACCAAGGCTGTATCTACAACATCCAACCCCCCTCAACAGCGGGCTGGGCAAGGTCTTGGAAGGGAATTCAGCCAGGACAGCTGACTTCAACTGACCAGAGAGAAATTCCATACCATATGATGTCTGCTCATCAATAAAAGCAACGAGAAAGGAGGAGAAAAGGGGCACATTTGTCATTTAGCATGTTTGTCTTCTGGAGCAACTGCTACATGTACAGAAAGCCCTGCTTCCCCGAAACTGGCCAGACATTGACTGCTGATGGGAAGGAGAGAATAGATGTTTTGTTTTCCTTTGTGTCTGCACACAGTCTTTTGCTTTATTAAGTGTCTTTATCTTGACCCGCAAAGTGGTTTTTTTTCCCATTTTCTTTTCTCCCCCAACTCCTGTCCTGCTGAGGAGGAAAGTGAAAGAGCAGTTTGGTGGACACCTGGGGTACAGATGCCGTCAACTCACCACACTTTAGATGAAAAAATATTTCATTTTTACAGTTCCCCTGCTTCTGTCCAACATAAACTGAAACATCATGCTCAACACTAGGACTCCAGAAGTTCATTTCACCAGGAGAAAAACATGTAATAATATATCCTTTTTCTCTTTCAAGGAATCTCAAAGCCTTATTCAGCTACTCCTTTAAAAAAACAAAAAACAAAAAAACCCCAAAAACACCCTGCTTTTCTTTTTAACTCTTAATAAGAAAAATACTAAGGAGCTTCAGAATAAAACAAACCCAGAATTATTTACCATGGTTTCTGTTGATGTTGCCTACTCAGTCTGTGCACTTAAGAGATTTATCTACAGAGACACTGACTGTCATTTTCTGCTGGGATCTATTTATGCCACAGCAATTACATACAGCTTTTTGTTATGCTATAAGTACTGGAAAGAAACATGTCCTAAAGCAAACTTCTGAATACTAAAGCCTCATCTGAAATTAAAACTGAAGAATTTGGACAAATGTATACATTAAAAACAGACCCTAGTTTTTGATAGCTATAACAGAAGGGTGCAAAAACTTGAGGGCTAACTCATCAACTTATCTGAATTAGCAAAGTCTTTAATTATCTATCATCTTCAAATTCAAGATTTTATATAAGTTAAAGACAAACTTAGAGTGCTGCACCTACTGGATTTGTTTGTCTTCTCTGAAGAACTGAGTCCTGATCTTACAACTTGATAACTACCAGAATTAATATTTTTTATTCTTGCTTAACTAGATTATAAACTGTTTCCCCCCTCCATCATCTCTGGATATAATTCAGGTTGGATATACTGTTCCCTGGTTTTGATCAGGTAAAATTTAATCCCTTTGCAGCCTTCTTCCAAGTTTAGCTACATCGTGTGTAGTGCCTTAATGTTCAAAACTTTCAGAGTCAACCAAATACCCATCCTGGGACAATGACAGCAGAGACTTTCCTAAATTATTCACACAAGGTGAAGGTGAAAAAAAAACACGGATGCATCTTTTATATTTGTTAATGCTGCATATTTACTTTCAAGTCCTGTATTCTTGTATAGTGATTGATTTTGACCAGTATAGCCTAGAAAACAATGTTCAGCTGACTAAAGGTCTCCATCTGAGCAAAAATTGAAAGACCATTCTCTGAATGTCACAAGACAAAAGCTTTTGCAATGGTATAGAGTTGAGTGACTTAAGCTACAGGGAGCAGAACAAGAGATCACAAAGGGAGACAATTTCAGCCATTAGTGCTGAAGCTCCAATATTCTGGATTGGTTCCACCCTTTAAATCTCAAGACTCTCAGGCAGCCAGATTCAGCCTTATGTATGAACATGTCAGAAGACTTTTTGAAGGCTCCTATATTGCCAACAGAAAAATACAAAGCCATTTTAAGTTCCAGAGAAGGGAAGGTTTCAAAATGTTTAAAAATGTGACTGCCTAAACTCAGACTTCATTCCAATGAAATTCAGATACAAACTTACATAGAAACTGTGGGTGGATGTTAAAGGCACCTTTGTCCAGAAAATGTACAGCACATACAGACTTCAACTTGAACTTGATCCAAGGCTTTTTCTGGTAAAAGCCATATCACTACTCAGAAAACCCTTACTGACAGGTGAGTGAAGGAATACACGGCCATAAGTCCAAGTTTCAGCTAAGGTGCAGACTGGAGTCATGACACCGGTTCCTTTGCCCCTAATCAAGTCTTGCAAGAGCCTTGTTACATTACAGTGAGGAAAAGAAAATTTCCAACATACAGGTGCAAAGCAGAAATAGCTGCAAAGTGTGCCTTGGATGGACTTGCTGAAAGGACAGTTCCTTTTAGATTTAAAAAGTGTTAAATACAGCTTTTTGCCAGAAATATCACCATTCACTTGTCTCTCCTCAGCAGTTAATTCAGGAGAAAGGGACGCACCAGCCCTTCCCAAAAGTGGAAGACATTTCTATCTCTCACAGAAATCACATAAACAGTCTAGTCTAGAATCAGAAGAGTCAGTTACATTTCTTACCGATGCCCAACACAAAGTAGTAAGCCTCTGCTAGTGCTTCAAAGCCCTAGGCAAGTGTACCATAACGAGGTATGATTTCCACTAATGACCCATTCCATAAATCTTCTAGCTGATGGGAGTGGGTTTTATGCCATCTAGTTTGCTCTTCCTGAAACTGTTCCATCGATGAGCTGTCCTAAAGTGCTTTTACGGTACGGAAATAGAGTTTGACTCTACGCGTGTGAGTGAAAGTGTGTCCCAAGTTCAAAAGAGCAGAAAACAAGTGCAATGCAAACTAATGCATCCTGCGTGCACTCTGAAAGACAGCTGCTCCTTTCGAACTGGTTGCTGAAATTAAGGTCAGTAACTCACACCATAAAAAACAAACTGTGTGGTTTAGAGGTGTTTCTGCACCACAGCGATACAAAACTACTTCAGTGACGTAAGTTATCTATTTCTGCATCTCAACTGGATCACAATTCCCCATTTAAGTATGTGAAATCATCTTAATATTGAACTTTATTATAAAAATGTACAAATTTCTGATGTTCATCATGAGTCTATAAATCCCATTCTTTCTGGGAAGAAAGCTGCTGTAATCTCATATTCCACAGGGATTATCCAGGATCATTTATATTGTTTCCAGATCCTGTAAAACTTTGTCAAAGGAAATTTTTCTCTGAGAGATCACAAAAAAAAAATGTTTTCCTGAGGTAAATGTGACTTATATAAGCATAAGGAAAAAAAAAAGCGCCAAGCATTTGGAGTACCCCAAGACTTGATACCAGGGCCAATATTTGTAACCTTTTCCTTCATGTCTTGGATGATGGAACAAAATTCAGAGTACCAGCTGACACACTAGATAGTCATACTCCCATTCAGAAGGACCTTGACAAGTTGGAGAAATGGGTAGACAGGAATCTTAACGAAACTCAACAAAAGACCTGCATGTGATGAGGTATAATCCCATACACTAGTGCAGGTGAGGGAAGTCTGGCTGGAAAAAGTCTTTTTAAAAAAATAATGTTAGGGGTTCTGGTGAACAACATTGACCATGAGTCAGTATTGTGCCTTTGTGGCAAAGATAACCAAAGAAAAGCATTGCTAGTAGGTCAAGAGAGATTATCCTACCCTCTGCTCAGCAATGGCGAGAGATACCTGCAGTGCTTGGTCCAGGTCCAGGCTCTCCAGTACAAGGGAGGCACAAACATGTCCACAGTCAGTCAAAGGCCACAAAGATAATCAAGGGGATTAGAGTATCTCTCATATGAGAACATGATGGGAGACCTGGGACTGTTCAGCCCAGAGAAGATAAGGCTATGGGGAATCTTATCAATATATGGGAGACTGGGTAGGGTGTAAGATGACTTAGCCAGACTAATCTCAGAGGTGCCCAGAGACAGTGTAGGAGGCAACATACACAAACTGAATTGCAGGAAATGGCATTCAAACAAGATTTTTTTTTTCCTGTTGAGAGTGGTCAAATGCTAGAACAGGTTATCCATCTACAATGGAAAATCAAAACATGGGTACAGCAAAAAAGAGTTTACCCTTCTACCACATCCACAGAGAGTAACTAACATTCTCAAAATGAAATTATTTATCTACATACACACCTACTCACTCATCAACTCAAACCCACTGAATATTTAAGTAATGCATTATATATTGCATTACCTGATAATATTTTTAAAAGACAGTTTAAAGACACAATCCTCTTCTAGTCCTTTTTCTATTCTCTAGGGATGTTGAGAATTTTTAGAGGAAATATACAAATGCTAAATTAAGCAGAATGCTAAGGTTTAGTTACATATATTTAATCTCTTATAACCAAACCAGTTCAACCATATGCACTGTTATCAAAGATTAAAATTTGATAGGACAGCTAATAGTGAGAACTGTTGGTTACATATGAAGAAGTCAGTCAGCAAGTTTCACTGTTAAAGAATGTTTTTTCTATTTTCTTTACAGACCACAGCTCCAACTCCAACAACACTGACAAGAACACAGCTATTCTGCTCTCCAGACTAGCAAAAATCTAGTATTTTCATTAGTGTTGTTTGATAGAGGGAAAAAAAAAACCCAAATCAAACCATCTATCATTGAGACATCTGAATTACAATTTAATTTGGAAATGAGTTTAAACCACTCTAGTAGCATTCATAAATGAACATATCTTCTTATAAAAATATATATAGCTAAATATCTGTGTATGGGCATGTACGGTTACTGTGTGCCTCTGATGGGAGTTCACTGAGCACAGGGAGAAACATTACTATTTCCACTCAAATTCATGAAAAACTGATAAATCACAATATAAGCACAATGATCAGTCATACTGGCAGTTGTGCTACAGAGATGAGGGGCTGGATTATATGACTGAGCGTAATCGAAGGAAAGCTTCTGGGCAGCTTTGGGTGGGGGGCAAGACCCTTTTTGTTTGGCTTTGGCACAAAATACCCAGGAAGGTCAGATCAAAGGTTCACCTAGCCCTGCACCCTTCACACCCTAGTAGCCAATAGCAGGCATCTATAAAAAGGACAGAACAAACACATAATGACATTTCTGGAATGGTCTCTTGGACTCCAGCAGTCTGTGATTCAAAGACTTCATACTTGCATTTAATAGTTTTCAGTGGATAGAAGCTGCCAGAGAAATCAAGGAACTTTTGTCAGCAAGCTTCAGAGCAGGAATATTTTGGTATGCAGTAACAAGACTGTACTTCTGTACAACCACTGAGGTATTGCTGAGTGAAGATAAGCGTCACAGTGAACAGCATAGAAATAGAAGCAGCAGCAGACTGAGTTTGAAGGAAAAGTTGCAGACATGACCTTCTCTTCCGCTAGCTTTGCAACAATGACAGAGGAGGTTCTTGGCTCTTTTACAACCTTGGACTAAGGCAAGAAAAAATAAAGCATAGCCTCCAATGCTTTAGTAAGGATATTTATTCCTCCCCTCCTCTGCAACTTGAGAGAAGAAACTTTTCATGATTCAGAAGAAAGGGAAAGAATAAAAGCATTTACACATAGCAGGAGCGAGAGTTTAAAGAAGACTCTGATGTATACCTCCTTATGTGAGGTAGTATTTGGAGTAGGAAATGCTTACTCAAACCAAAATCTATTACTTGCATAAATGTTAGAGCTCTTAATCCCAAAGGTGGCTCCAGAGATTTTTTTTTTTTTCTTTTTTCTTGGTAAGGACATTTTATAGTTGCAGCATCCTCTTCACATTGGTTTAGAAGTCTTACTGCTACAACATAAATGACAAGTCCTACAAGAATATTAATCTACAGACATTACTTTAATGACCCTTAGATTCTTCAACAATTCTGTTCATTTTGACTATTTCTCACTCTCACATATACAGCCTCTCCTTATTTTTTTCAGGAGCTTTGTGTAAACCTCAGTTTTACAAATACCCTTGAGCTACTATCTCCAAAGGTTCCACTTCTAAGTAAAATTTTCAGACAGAAAAATAACTGTTTCTTCTAAACATCTTGTTCTTTTGGAGCTGCTATTTGAACAAATGAATAGTGGCTGCTGCATTCTGAGCCCAGGAGTTGCCAACAAGTGAATGAGCTATACAGATCTAGGACCTTCGAGACCTTGTTAGAACATGATTTGTGACTATTAGTTGTTGGGTTTTAATTTATACACATTCAGATAATTCCGTTTTTCTTGCACTAAAAAACATCCAATTCCCTGCATATCTATGTTCCAGTGTGAGACTTGGTCAGGTTTTGCTGTATCCCATCTTTGCGCTGGCTTCTGCAGATGTATCACATGTTGCTTCTCGGGTCAATTGAACATACCTGCATTTTACCATTCTCTGTATCATTTTCAATCACAGATGTGACAATTATTCTCGAGGGAACATCTGTTCTCAGTAATTTACACTTTGTGAAAAACAGTACAGTTGCAGCTCAGAAACAACTTCCATACTTAGTGATTTACCAAGTGTGGCACATCCTTTCTGGTGGATTTGTGGTCTATGTCTGTCACTACTAGTTCCTCATAAATTCTAATTTATTTTTTTTACAGGCATAAAGCAAAATTAGATCTACTTTGCAAGCTTGTCATCAGCTTACTGTCCATTAAGTATTAACATGAGTATGTATTGAGTAGGGAACTCTGTTAGGTCCCATAGTTCTTTTGTGTTCATCATTATTTAACAAGAGAGGAAGAAGATAAAATCCTCACAGTTATGGAACAGATTTGTTCCTCAATCACTTCATTAAAAAAAAAGCAATCCTTAAGAATAATTTAGGTAACAAAAAGTGATCTCAGGAATCCTCTGGGTGAAAAGGGTCCAATCTTAAGGTAAGTGGAGGCCGTCATGGCACAACTGGAAAGAGTTATCAGCACCAGGGGGGAACTGAGATGAGCAGAGCGCTCAAAATTCCAAAAGGGGAAACTCCCAGGAGAAGACAGCCCTTATACAACTCACCGGATATTAATATTATACCCTCAGGATTTCTTTATATAGTCTTATAAAAACTTTTGTCCTCTTCACAACAAAACTAGCTGCATAAAATAAAACACATACAAACCCAAACCCACCCAAAATCTCGCAATAAACCTACTATTGTCTAAAACATGTATTTTTTCAGGGAAGTAGCCCAGCAGACATTTTGAAACAAGTTATCAACATACATTAGAAACTACTGATGTAATCTCAGTTATAATGGAACATGAGCAGATTTTTATAATCAGCAACATTTGCAGTCCCTCATTCCCCTCAGAGGAAAGGAATACTATTAAGAAGTATTGATTTTCCTCTCCCAGTGAGAAGAAATTAATAAAATAGAGGCCTTATGAACTTGAGCTAGGGAGGGAAAATAAGGCCTTTGAGGCTACCTACTAAGATGAGTAGGTTTGGGGATTTTTAAAAATTTATCTCTAAGGCAATCCCTTTTATCTGTCGGAATCTGAATTTTAATTACCTAAGTACATTTACTATCTTCATTGTTTCAAATGTCAGTGCTGGGATCCATGGCATCCTTTTGTTTTGCAGAACACAAAAGAACTAATGAAAATATTCATACTGCACAACTCAGCAGGCAGTAATGAAGTAGTAAATGTTTTAAGAACCAAAACCTAAAACACTTTTAGCAAGTTTGAGAGACATGACTTTTTTTTTTCCAAAACCAGATAAACAATCTAAAACCTCTGCAAAAATAAATGCTGCAGAATTGACTGCAAATAAGGTCATAACTGTCCAAATGAACTGATAAAGATGGATTTAAAACCAGTTACTCATGATAAAAGTAAACTGAGTAACACAATTGAAAACAAACTAATACTCTAGATTGGAAATAAGATGTTTAAGACAACATTTTGGCATCACTTCACTGCTTTTGCGTAAGAAAGGGCAGCCTTTGTAAATAACTACTGATTAAAGCAGCTTGTTACTTAAATAGTATTCAAAGTAAGACACAATGAAGATGCCACAATGATGGAGTTCTCAATTATATTACAATAAATTTAGCTGGTGTTATCACAGTTATAGAATTCTTTACACTGTGATAAGATCAAAATAATTGATTGGTGTGCCTTCTACTGAGAATCTGAACAGCATGAGAAAGCATGTATCTGAATGTTAATAGTATGCAGACAAGTGGCATTTACATAAAGATCCCCTTCCACTGGCTATTTACCATTGGAGCGATAGCATGTGATAGTTTGAACTGGCTTCGCAGAAGCAAGTAAAGGAATCTTATAGACAAAGCATCTCGTGATGCATCTCACTTAGTATCCAGGGGAGTATTTAGAGGACAGATTTTAATATCACAAAAAGGAACGCTAGAAGTAGGTATCTTTGAGGTCTCTTCCTACCCAAACCATTCTGTGATTCTATGGTCATAAATCTGAAAATACCAAGTACTGTTCACTGCTTAGACATTAAAAATTTTTAGTCAGTTTCACACTTCAAGTTAGGATGGAGCTGAAAGGGAAAATATGGAGCTGATATTTTAGTTATGAAAACTTAAGACTCTCAACCTTCTGCATCAGTGAATTGTTTGGAAACATAGGCCTCACTAAGATCTAAACTAGAGACTGAGGACTGTAGTAAATTACAATTTAAAGAGATCTAAATCAGGCATTGGCTTCAGGTCCAAGTCTCTAAAAAATACTTGCATGAGAGTAAGTCAAACAATTCCATGTAACAACAAAAATCTACAGACCTATTAGCAGAGGTCCAAATTTATATTTTAAATCTACCTAAAATATTAAGTTTTTTTCTGAAAGACACTGCACTGCATATTGAAAAACACTACGTATTTCACAACCTACAGACCACTGACATAAATAATTATATCTGAAATAGAAAAAAATCCAAACTGAAAACAATTACAACTTAGCACATAGTCCACATATTTAATTAATATCCTATCAACCCTGAACGTGGTGTAACAGTAGTCTGATGCAGTGTGTCGTGGTTCAGCCCCAGGCTGAGCACCCTGTGCCGCTCGCTCACCCTTCCACCGAAAGGGAAACAGAGCCCCCATGGGTTGGGATAAGAACAGTTACTGACACAGCACCGTGAAAGGGGAACAACAACAGAGCCATGGCAGAATTCACACACTCACACACAAGGTGTTAACACTGAGCACTGCACCGATGCAATTACTGACCCAACACTCAACCGCACTAGGACTGCCCCTGAGTAGTAATGACCTGTCCCTGCTGGACCAGCGTGATGTCATGTGGTTTGGAAAACAGCCAGGGACAACTTGGCTCACCTGTCCTGGCCAGAACCAGGACATTATGGATGACAGAGTGTAAGCTATGATCTAGACAGCTGAATTGTCACGCATATATCAAATGCACAACACAAGCTGAGAAAGACTATTATTGTAAGAGGGCTGGTGTATTGCAGGACCACATCAGATAACATATTTGCAGTACATGTAAATTACTACTAATGAAATTACTGTTTTCAACCAGAAGGAACTCCCTCCCTGCTCAAGTATTTTAAGCTAAAAATCAGGAGTTACTGTAAACCCAGAATAATTTGCCTTTTCAATTAATACAATCTTTGTAGTGCTATCTAAACCTGGTATAGCACAGTCCCAATGAGCTATATGCAACTTACTGGCTCGACTCATATATTTAGTAGATAATAATAAAATCTCTATTTTGGTACATATTTCTTTAAGATCTTAAGGTTTTGTGTGCAAAAAAATAAAGTCAGCAATACCATCCAAACAGCTAAAAACGTCTGCAGTATTATGTAGGTCACTTCTATGCAAAGAAATGAATCACCCTTTCCTCCACCTTATGCAGCTGAAGGTGGCACCATAGGCACCAAAACCCTTCCCTTCAAGGAACTTCCAGAAGAAGATGAAAGCCGAAGAAAACCAAAGAGCAAAGAAGAATCTAGGACATGTTAAGTATCTGTGTTGTAAATGAAACCAGTGGTTAACAGAACAAGTTTAGGATGATGATATAAATCCTGTTTAAGCATTAGGTAGCAGCTGAGGCCTTGAAAGGTATGGGCACAGGCTGAAAGAAGCAGCTCCTGAGCTATAAACTAGTCACTAATGGCCAATTAACAGTCACTGAAAAAACCCCACAATCTCAAGCATTGGGAAAAGACTGCTTTTACATTAAGAAAAGCAGCAGTTAAGTAAGGGAAAAACATCCAGATGAAGGCACTGAAGTGGCCTGGGTAATTAACACCCCCTGAAGGATTTTGCATTCTGTAATCAAGACAAGAGGTTTGGGGACTGTCTAGAAACAAAACCATTTTAGAAAAAGATCCCGACCGGGACTGGGGAAGGAAAGATGGTAGAGAAGAAAAAAAAAACCCAAAACCCAAACACTTCTGTTCCAGCTTCCCTTGCAGAAGACCTCTCAAGTTTCAACATGTCATCTTGTCAACTGAGACCATCACTGATATCCATCATCACCAATTCTACAGTATCAGCTCCATGGGATTTAATATTCACATCAAAATTAGGACACGTTAAGGACTGACTGCTTTGAATATGTACTGGTAGTGATTGATTGTAAGAACTAATCTGTAGTGATTAGAATTGTTTTGGTTGGAAAAGACCTTTAAGATCAAGTCACACTGTTGGCCCAACACTGCCAAGTCCAACCAATAAACCATGTTCCTAGGCATCACAACTCCATGGCACAGGTACCTCCAGGGATGGTGACTCAAGCATTTCACTGGGCAGCCTGTTCCAATGCTTGACAAGCCTATTAGTGAAGAATTTTTCCCTAATATAATGATAAATAATGCATAAGACTTAAGTTATTAGCATAACCAGTGCTGTTATGATTGTCAGTCCAGTAAAGTGGGGTTGATTTTTTTGGGGGGGTGGTTTATTTTTGTTCCTGCTGTTGTTGTTTGGGGTTTTTTTTGTTTTGTTGGTTTGGTGTTTTGGGTTTTTTTTTTAAAGGCTTAATAAAAATAGTTAAGAAAGTAAAGGGACATGTAGCACAGAGGCATCCCTAACCTTCAGGTCATTTTCAGTTAAAAAGCACTGTTACTGAAAAACGAAGAGTGGAGATGCACAGTACACTATGATCTGTTCACCAAGGAAAAGAAAAGAGTCTTGAAGTTAATACATGTACTCTTATTTTTTTTTCCTCTTCAAGTACACACCTGCTTGAATCTTAGAAAATAGTTTCTAGGATGGTGACATCAATGAGTTTTCACCTACTCCATTCCAGCAACAATTGAAATAATGTTTCTACAAATCCAACATCCGATCTAGCCACCATATAAATAAATGTTATGCAGCAAAACTCAGCTGTTCAAATGTCACTCTCCAGGTAAGAGTGTGGAGGAGACCGAATAGACCTTAAGGTTGTTTGGATGCCCCCATTTCCCTTTTCGTCCTTGTCGCCACCTTCACAAGAACTGTTTGGAACATGTGGAACTCAAAGAGGAACTTCGTTACACTTCAGAGATACAGGTCTCCAGAGCAAACCAAGTATGTTTTAAACATATTTAAACCACAGGAAAAAGGACTGTCTAAGGACTAACTGCAAATACCATGATAACTGAGTGAAAGTTAAAGGTGTGGGGGGTAACCTTGGTAACCTTTACCACCCACCCATAGGCCACGGCTCCAAGAAACCCACAGTCTCAAAATGTCCATCTTTTGACCATGCTTGCTAATTTACATATGACAGATGGAGCTTATGCAAATGAAGAAAGGAAAGATAAACATAAAAGAACAAGGCATGGAATTGGTGAATCTGAGTCACCTGTCCCTCCTTTTGGACCAGGACCTGTCAGAGTGTTTGGGTATTTTGACAGAGGGAGGACCTGGTGAGAAATTTGTCAGTAGGTCAGATGTAAATATTCTGTGACTGATTTACAGATTCTTAATGAGAAGACAATTTTTGAACTTCATGTTACTCTTCCATCAGAATCAGAGCAACGTTATGTCTCTTCAAGTAGCAAATAGTTTCAACAAGGCAGCTAAAATAATAAAACCCCCTGACCCCCTGCTTTTCATACCATTGCTGCTGTCCTTCCTGTCAAATAAATATACCACAGGTGATTCCCACTGCCAAAATTTGGGTTTTCTAATAGACTTTTAAAATGATGTTACAAGCAAGTGCAACAAAACCTTACAAGAAGCTCTGCAGAACAAAAAACCCCCAAATCTCATTGGTGGCCAATTTAGTGCATACCAGACTCTAGACATTTACAACTTCATGCGATCCTAATATCATTTCCCATCTGCTGCTGTTAAGATCAGTCATTCCAGACTGAACCTTAAGTAGCTGCTAACAAGAAACCTCTTCCTATACACTTATATGAGTTAATAAAGAAACAAGCAACTAAGAGACAAAACAGCTATTTACTCAGTGATTTAGCTGATCCCTAGATGACAAGGAAGCAGTTCCCCACTACACTGGCTGAAGAAGTAGGTTTAACTATTAGAGGCCTAGATACACATCTGGGTACATGAGTTTTAAGTCCACAACAATGTTACCTGTACTCTGGAAAGCCTGAACATGACTTTATGAAGAGTATGACTTAAAAGGAGCTTCAATTTTTCCTGAAAGACTAAATTTTCCATCCATCAGTCACTACATAGAACATGTTTAAGAGAAGAATACCTAACTTCTTTTGAAGCACTTCCAACCACACACGAAATACCAGTTTTACCCCTTGCTAGTGTTCTGCGGCCTCCTCTATCTTCTATGAGCTTTAAAACAGATTGTAACTGGTAGTTTTCTGATTAGGTCTTGAATTTACTTCTGAAGAATTAGAATTTCGGTGTTCAGAGGGCAGCTGCCTGGATTCCCATCTTAACAGAGAGCCTTAGTCTCACACTTCAGGATATGAATGTTTTCATGAAAATAAATCAAAGACTTTTGGTATGAAGAATCTCTGAAACTAAACACACCTATTCTGGCTATTAGTGAAACGTGGAAGAGACAGATAATCATTTATGCCAAAGGTGCTCACCAGGGTTTGAGTGCAGAACTGTTTAACAAGATCTGTTCTAGAAAAAGACAGAGTGAGAGAAAGAAAGAGAAAGAAAGAGAGAGAGAAAGAGAGAGAAAGAAAGAGAGAGAGAAAGAGAGAGAGAAAAAGAGAGAGAAAGCTAGCTCACGATAATTTACACAGTAAATCATCTATCATTCTGAAGGATTCCAGAAGATCAGGCTGGAATAAAATATAGCAGTATAGAGGATCATCTTACATCTTTTTTAATAACAAAGAACTCACAGTATCTGCTGTCTCTTGGTACAAAAGACAACACAGCATAAATGAGTGACTTTAAAAATGCATGGCTGAGGTTTCTTTTAAGGTGTTTCAATAGGGACCTACTGAAATAACAATTGACACACTCAAAGCAAAATCCAGAGTACTTCAGGAAGGGCTTATTCGCAGAACAAAAATGAATATGTAGCCTTATTTAAAGAAAGAAAATGGCTTTGTCATTTGGAAAATGCCTATTCTCAGGTAATGTAGGGGGTTCTGAGCATAACTTGACCTTATTCTTGGTCAAACAAGGTTCAATATATTCTAATGCAAAAAATACTAAGAAGCATTTTGAGTTCTAAAATAGGCTAGCCTGGGGAAAACAGGTAATTAGAGCAGCTCACTAACAAAACGACATTTAAGAACATCTTTTCTGTAAACTTTAATTGGTGAAAATCCTTCATTTATTCAGTCTTTTCTCATAGCACATACAGACAATGAATAAACAGCAGCTTTATTTCTAGTAAAAAGCTAGGTAAATGCCTTTTCTGTATTACTTACCTGTTTTCATTTCCAGCAAGCGCTTCTTTTTCTGTTGCCTCTCTTGTTTTTCTTTTTCTGCTTTCTCCTTAGCTATTTTAGCACGTCTCTGTTTTTCTTCTGCTTCCCTTCTTCTCATATTCTCCTTTACTGCTTGCTATGAAAAAGTAATATAGGGTTCCATTAAAGCTGAAGTCTCAGCAAAAACACAGCTGAAGCTTAAAAACAAAGAATAAAGCCTTAAAATCTCATCTCCTGACTAATCTTAATTTATCAAGCCAAATAAATATTTTACATTCCATATTCAGTACACTTTATTCAGAAGAGTAAGCAAATTCAGAATAAATCATTAAAAGCATACTAATTGCCCCCAAATGGGGATTATAAATCCAGCAACAAATAAGTTTTAGGAACACACACATTAATGTAGGAAGAACTCAAAATATCTAAACTACCTGGTGTCTGTTGCCATTTGTGCTCTAGAATAGTTTCAACGTTTACTTTTTCTCATGCTGCCACTATACCAAGCAAAACAAGGCTGCTGGGGCAAACCAGGTGTGCATCTTTCTCATTCTTATCCACAGATGTATTAATTCACTGGGCTTACAAATTCTTGTCTTCTAGTTAGCACCAGTACAACATTGCCTATTTTGAATTATAAATAAAGAACTCCAAAGCTTCCAAAGAAGCAAAAACAGAACTATGAGTTTCAGAGTTTTAAAATCCTTGTGTTGCATATTCAAACCTTTAGGGGAAAAAAAAAAGTGTCACATTCAATATTTTTTTAACAAAGCTATTTTAGGATTACATATGCAGTACTTAGAGTGTTAGCTATATTCACTGGTAAATTCTCAGTGCTCTACTATGGCCTGCATTAAATGTACAGTGCCATGTACTCTTCCCTCATTGCAGAAAGTTTCTCTTTACAGAATGCAGTTACACCCAAAATCTCATCTTTCACAACAGATCAAACTCTCGTATTGGTCCCCTGCCCCTCCTCAAAATGTCTAACATCTTCAGAAGTTCTGAGACAGAGGCTGCAAGTTTGCAGGGATAATTCATTTGTCATGTTGCTTTTAGTGGGAAAATGTCCAGCCTGCACTGGAACGGACTGAAGAGTACTGCAAAATACCCATGAATGTGGATTACAGCAATATTTGCAAGGGCATGGTTTGTAGCATCACTGCAATAGTAATCAAAGGGGGGGGGGGGGGGGAAGAAAAAAGTCACATAAATCTTGTGAGAAAATACCTGCCTTTGGAAACTGAAGAATCTTGATCATGAAAAAATCTCAATAAAATCGATTATTTTAAACAAAGCAAACTATACTTCCACAGTGTCTTCCCCAGAGTTATCTCAGTCAATTTTCTTGATACTGGGGGAGGATTTACAAAATGCTAAAATTCTGGACTGAATGAATTTTAACAAATTAAATAACAAACTGGGCATTCTGTAAAACAAACTGCTGGGCAAAACTCAAACAGGACTCAAGTCCTGGCAGAAATTGCAAACTTTCCTAACAAAGGGATCGTGGAAATTTCTACCTTGCATCTACTTCATGTCCCACAGTAACATCAGTAGGACTCAGCCTCAGCCTGCAGTTATCCAAATAGGGGTGTCTATTCCTTTCTAATCACACTCGATAAACCGGGCTTGGTTTAGTAGCTCACACTTCATATTCAGCACAAATGTGATGTTCTGGAGTATCACACTTTGCTCCCAGTTTTTCTCTAGCAGGACACTGGTCTTCCATTAAGTTCTGTGTCATAACTTACTATTTCAGGCTGATGGTTTCTTGCAAACCATTTAACACACCTCTCCAGAATACCAGGCACTTCTGTTGTTAGGTGTCCTTTGACACCTATCAGGAACTCTCCAAATTCTACTGACTATTATTACTGAGTATTGACTATGCACGTCCCATGCCTAGAACATGAAATTGCACACTCAAGCTCGCATACAGATGCCAGTGTTTAGAAGTCTGTGCCCTAGAGCCAAATCCTAGCCTGTGTGCTGCGTGTTTTCAACACAAAACATAGGTGCTAGAAGTTCTGCAAAATGTTTATAGCAAGAACTGTCACAAACCTGATGAACACTGTATTTGTCTCTCACACTGTTGGAATTTCAAAGATTAAACATCTTAACACTTTCTTGCCCGAAAGGCCTAAAAAGTTAGATATGGTCTGCCTGCATCTGTTATTTATGGACAGCACTGCACTCAGCATATGGTGCAGTATGCAAAGTTAACTTTCAGAAGAATTGCCAAAGTATATGGCTTTCACATACCATGCCAAGGGCTAGAGTTTCCAGCATGGAGGCCTTCTTGGCTTCTCTCTACTGCTTTCCAGGATTGTTTCTAATTTTTATTCAAGTATAAGAAAAAAACACTCTAGAGGAGTTAGGGAACAAGCTATGGAGCAGCTACTTGGTTGATCCTCTTCTGGTTCTTGAGGTCACACTTCTGCTGCAGAGCAGCCCAGTGTTTATAGGAGCAAAGTGTTTCTAGAGTCCTATGATTAGCATAGTGTCTTGGACATAAAAGTTGTTGACTCAAAGCCTCTTCCCTCCCTCTCCTACAACGGCAGGAAAATTCTAACCATTAGACAAACCCAAGAAAAGGAAATACTTCTATTGATTCATCTTATTTCAGAAAGCTAACCATCAAAAGAAAGGAATGAGCCTGTTAGCAGTACTTCTGATGCTGTGAAAGCACAAAGGGAGGTCAACAGAGGTTTCTGTAATCTAAGATGTTCCACTGACTGTACCAGGAATTCAGATTCAGGAATTACAGCACTGACAGTTGAAGTGCTTCGTCCATTTTTTGGATCCAGCCATCTAACTGTGCTCTAGATTTGGTGCTCACAGTGTGTGAACAATAACTGTCACAGTCACCACACAACACTGAAGTACAAAGTGCAGTCCAAAGTTAACTATACACTGAAGTCTATGGCTCCAGATTTAAATATGGTTTTAAAATGTTTTAAACATGTTCATTAATTTAGAATAAACAAATAGAAAAAGCACTGTAAGTAGCCGTAAATTATCAGCTGCTTGACAACAGGGATGACAGAACTTCACTTTCCCACACCTACCAGTGACTTAAGTAGTCTTTTAGTCTGGGACCTTTTAAGAAACCAATGATTTTTCAACACTGAATTTAAAAGTCTTTTGAGCTAAGTTTCCTAGGATGCCAGCCGCCTTCATTTTCTGTCAGTAATCGAGACCAATGCTAAACAGTTCTGAAAATCAGACCTCAGGTGTCTCACGCTAGGCATCTCAAAAATCCTTTCCAAAAAGTCTCAAAACTGACTAGTTACTCAATAGTTTGTTTAGTGTCATTGAATGATAAGGGGTTTCATGCCTTATCTGCACACCTTTTTCATATAGCCTTCAAACTGTGCTCTGCAAGAAAGAATTATTAATTTTCTTCAAGGTTTCTTCTATCATGCTCATCAATAATATCTAACTGTTTGGAAGCATTAATTAATCTATCTATATAACACTGCTGTGAAGCAGGGGTTAGTATCAGTACTAATTTTACGGACACAGAAACGAAATATGGGGAAATTAAGGTAAAGCACAACCACTTCTTTGAGCATCTAATTCAAGATGAACCTATGCATTTGGAATTCTTATTCCACAGCATTTAAATGGGAGATGTGGTTTAAACATCAGAAATTAAAGTAATACAACTATTTAATTACATTTAGCAATTTTGAAATCAGACTTCTGAGTTTCAAATTAGGCACTGATCAACTTAGGAAAACATAATCAATGCCCATGTTGATAAATCTGGCATAATTATTCTGATTGAAGACTGTGCCTTCTAAGTTTTTAGTTGTCAAACTCTGAAGTAGCAAAGGCTTGGTAATCTTTACATGCTCCAATATGTTTGCTGAATATTGGTTTCATTTTCAGTTGTTTCCTCAAAATCAATGGAATAGGAATTTCAAACCTTTTTTCAGTAGCTATGAAAGAAGTATTTTTCCCTATCAACATCCTTAGATGTGTCTGAAATCATTACAAAATCCAACCAACCAAGCAAAACCAAACAAGATTGGGAAGCATGCAAGCAACACACCTAGGTGTGTTGTAATGGTAAGTGTCAGGCTGCAATGAGGAGTGGATGGTAAAACGACTAAACAGATATTTCTATGAACAGGTAGGCATGAGCTCCATCACTGCTCCAGATTTTGTCACAAAGCTCATGCTCAGATAATATCCTAGCAGAAGGGCAGCTATAAGCTAAGGTATGTAAACACAGGTAGCCAGATGGGACACGAGTCACCTTTTCCAAGTTATCCAAATTAGTAAATTCATACACAACTGGGGACCTGCCTTTATGTTCTTCCCTTTCTCCTTTGAGAACAGTTGCTTACCAGCCAAGTGCTCAGAAGCCAAGAGAAAAAAAATATTTTCTTTGTAAAGAAAGCTAACAAAAATCTCAGCCAAACCCAAAACAAAATGAAAACCACAACCTCCACACAAAATCAACATCCTCTCCCCGACCCTGTAATTCTACCAATCTGAACATAGCTATAAATCACCAAGATAGAAAAGCCCACTAAACCTAAATATGAGTTCTATAAAAGCATTTCAAACATATATAGCTTTCCCAGAGTTGTTTGGTTAATTTAAATTGAGGGATATACCAGTTTGAATATGCACTCTGAAGTATATTAAGTTAATCATTCTGCTTTGAGAACTATTACACTGATAAAAGAACCTGCAATATTTTGATTATTCTAAAGTTTGCTAAGAAGACTCTTTACAGTCACATATAATCAGATCCAAACTGAAATACCCTGGTAAGAAAGTTCTACATCACTTTTAAGGCAGGCCTTCTGAAAGCCTTTTTGCTAAAACTCTTAAATGACATTTTGGTAGAATTAAAAAAACCAAACCAGACCAAAACAAGAACAACAACAAAACACAAACAAAAACCTAAACCATTTTAAATTAAAATTTGCAAGCATAATGGAAATGCATTTGGACTCAAAAAAATTCAAAATAGTTCAAGCTTTTATGATGAGCTAGTATGTGCAAATGTTTGTATACACAATTCAGACATTGCCCTGTGATACAAGGAGAGAGGTAATCTCCACATCTGTAGCTATTTTAGATGACTCTAAGGCAAAGTTCTGCTAATTAACAAATCTGAATTATCCTTACAACTATGTTCTGAGCTCTATACCGAAGTAGCCAACAGTAATCTGGACCAGTGTAATGTTTGTTTGTCAAATACGATTAAAATATTTATAATATAAATAAAATAATTCTTATTCCTCCACAAAGATCATCCTTTTCAAAGGGAAAATAAGAAAATAAGCATCTAAAATGCATAAAACCTAAACACTTAGACAATATATTGTAACAAAAATTAAAAGTCCTTAGTTTGAGCAAAACATGCTATTTTTTCAAGCCAGGATAAGAAGCTCTCAATTTCCATAGCAGGGAACCTGCTTACAGACGCAAATCTTGACACTGACAAAGCGTTGCAAGCAAATGAAAAATTAAACAAAATAAAATCTTGGGTATGGATTTTGCATGGAAAGAGCATTACAAATATGGCACAATTGTTAGAATATTTATTTTAAAGTAAGTAACAAACATCCTTTAAGCAGAAAATGCAGTTGTGTCTAAAAGAAGTAGAGTTTCAGAATTTTCCCCCTTGGGTTATATATGTGCACAAGAGGCTCAGTTTTAAATTATGTACATTGTTACTAGAAATTTCCAATTCTTTCAGAAATAATTCACAAAAAATAATAAAAAACTCCATTACCCTTAGCATATCTCAAGAATTTAGGATGTGCAAAGTAAGATTTCTAATATGAGCACCACATACCATCTGAGGAGGAAGAAAGTTATTTCTAGTTTCTTCAATAACTGAAAGATTACAAAAATGATTTCTAAGAAACACTAGGCATAAAGTAAACAGACTGTACCATGAACATTGTCCTGAAGTTGTTTAAGTCTGTTAAAAACTCCTCCACAGAAACTTTCTTCAGATCAATGGCATAATATCCCATCACATTCTGATAGAGTTTTTCCATGTTCTCGTGCATCCTTGAAAGTTTCTGAAAATCTTCTTTGGCATTAACTAGAAAGCTGTATGCTGCTGTTAAGGCTGCAAGAATACTCAGGGAATCCAGTCAAACCAACAGTTTTTAATATTGATCTGTATTATTTCACACACATTTTATATTTGCATCAAATGAAGTACCAAAAAAATTCCTTCTATGTCATATACTCACCCTAGTATTTACTATGCATACATATTACGCCTATGAATAAAACAGGATGCTTTCATCACATTTTTTCAAACATTTAAATTTACAGATTATGTTATTAGCATACATTTTTAATGAAATTAAGCGTAGGGGATTAATCTAACTTCAAGAACCTATGCAGTTAGTATCACTGTCTCCTTATTGAACGTAAGGGTTTAGCTATATACATTACAATTTACATGGAATTTAAGTGCAGATACCATTAACTAACCTGAATACTTTAATATATCAAGAAACAGCACAGTTTCGACAGAAATTAAAGACAGAAATATTAAAAGTAAACAACATGAAAGACAGCAGTTTGTTCAGTGGTTTTTTTTAATGCTGTTGTAGCAACAGAAATGCATTAATTTCTGTTCCTGGTGGCTGCATCAGGTGTTAATGCTTTTTTTAAGGCTACATGCAATGTCAGTACAACTTAATTAAATTAGAGGTGAAAACAATGGAACTACTTCTACAAGAGACAGACAATTTATAAACAGCAAGAAAAAAAACCCGCGTAACAAATGAAATAAAAAGCCTATGTTTATTCAAGACTTTTGATAATATAGTTTGTCAAAGAAGCTCAAAGAAGAAATACTGTATATAGTCATTTCCTTATGTAGGACAACTTCATAAACTGTTTATTTTAATGCAATGGTAGCTAAACAATTTTTTACGTTTCATTATTTTCCTGCTGCAGAAAAAAGCTATAAAAGACAAGAAATGAGAATTTTACCTTTACTCCCTACTGCCCACCCCAACTATTGTAAAAGAGAATTTACTGTATTTGCATAGTTTTTACTACATATATATACACCTTGGTCACTATTAAGCACAGGATTTTTAATCAAGTGCATTAGAATTTACACAAATAGAATTTTTGTTCACCATGGTGTTTTAAATACACAGGAACAATTTACTGCTGAGTAACTGCTTTCGCTTTTCAGGTTTTCTCTGATGCATTCCTCTTTTCATTTTATTTAGAGGCTGAATCGCATTTGAGTTTCACTATTAAATGTCCTTCTGGCTTTTAACACTGCTTTTAAAATGCCAACTAGTTAATGACTTCCTTTTTATGATTTAGAATATACACCATAAAGTCACAGAATAATTTTCTTGGACACATGCAGGAAAAGAGAAGTCGTGTGTTTTCACAACAGATTAGTCACGATGACGGCTGTTATCTGGGTATAGAAGAGCAGAAGAGTCTCCTCTGTGAGTCCTGAAGAAAAGGACTACCTAAAGCCTAAATTTCTGTGATTGTAAATGCTGCATCTGCATCATGCTCAACCACTTGATTTTAAACTCTCTCTTCCCTTGACAAGGCTCCTTAGCCAGTATGAGCTTTTTTCCACATCGCTATTGACTTCACAGATGCAGCTTGTGAGCAGCTTCAAACTGCCTGTGCTGACTGGCTAGTAACAGCTCAAAGAGAATTGATTTTGCTGGCCCGCTTTTTCTTCTTTTTCTTCAATACCAATTTGAATTTCTGTCTACATGGCTCTCAACATGCACAAAGCTTACAGGAAACTACCATTCAGACTTCAGTTTAAAATTATTAAGGTTGTTAAAAAGCTATTGGAGGGACAGCACAGAAAGCTGATGACAGGTTAGTGTGCAACAGGTGCCTAAATATTAAATAAAAAAGGATTGAGAGAAACAAGACATGACAAAAGACATTGGGAGTATTCAAAGAAATCTCAGCAGTTCAAAAAAAAACCAACACACCCCAAAACAACAACTGCAATAAAGGAAAACAGTAAAATTAATGCCAAGTAAAACTAGTAACAAGCATTTCTACATCTTCTTTTATTTTTGATCTTACAAGTGAGGATATTTATTATTTGTGGTTCTTAGATCATTAACAGAATTTAGGAAAAACTACACTGTTTTATGTAATTATGAGTCAATTTATTTCCACACAATGGAAGGGTAAAGAAAAATCAGATAAATTTGCTTTGTTGGTGGTATGTGTAAAGGTCATACATCAAACATTGCAGTAACTTTTTTCTGTTTTCTTGGTAGGAAAAAAACCTGAGGAAAAAGGTTAAAGTGATCAAGAAAATCTGTACTTTATCTTGTAAATGAACCATGTACCAGAATGAAAAGGAAACTTGGAGGGGTAGAGGTGGTGGGGGGACTGGGGAGGTAAAAGGGAAAAAAAATATCTGTAATATTCTGCAAGTGATAACTAAAGTTACAGCTATGCTAATAGAGTCACAAAATCACAGGATGGTTTGGAAGGGACCTTTAAAGGTCATCTAGTCCAATGCCCCTGCAGTGTGCAGGGACACCTTCAATGGGATCAGGTTGCTCATAGCCTCATTCAACCTGACCTTGAATGTTTCCATGGATGAGGCATCTACCACCTCTCTGGGCAACGTGTGCCAGTGATTCACCACCCCCATCATAAAAAAATATAGTCCACATTAGAATCCATATAATCTCTTTAGCTTATACTGTTAAAACTGACTGCCCTTGAATACATGATGCACAATTTTAAACCTAAAGTAAAACATTCTGGAAAGATGTTTTACTATCCAATATTTCAATGCCAGACACAATTATTCCTGAGATTTTTATTTTCCATCCAGTGCATTGTGGGATACCGTAAGCTCTTGGCATTCTACTGAGACTGTGCTTCAATTTAGGTATTTCTAATAAGTACTCTTCCTTTTTTCCTTAAATATGGCTTTTGTTAGCCAGCACTAGCTAAACTAGAGACAGCAGGGAATACTACCGAGTACAGCAATCCCAACTGTAATTACTACGAGCAGGTTGATATATATGCATTATCAGCTACACAGTTCATTGGCTTTGGATGAATGAAGCCAGAAGTACAGAAGAGCTGCAACACAGGTGGGAGGAGGAGGAAATCACAAAGTTAGGTATTTGTTAACTTTTCTGAAGTGGCTTCACTTCAGACTGTCTTTTTGGAATCATGGGACTACAGATCATCATTCTGCTCATTAATGGAACAGGAAAGCAATGCGAGGTGGAGACAAGTAATATTTGCAGCAAAAAGTCTAACTGCTGTATGTTCGGTCTTGCATATTCATGGCAGATCTCTTCATAGTGAGTTGCTTATCTCAATGTTAACCTGATTCTGATACAGAGCCAGCAGTGTGCTCCTGCAGCTCGCAAGGCCAACGGTATCCTGGGCTCCATTAGAAGAGGGGTGGCCAGCAGGGACAGGGAAGTGATTGTCCCTCTCTACTCTGCCCTTTTGAGGCCCCATCTGGAGTCCTGTGTCCAGATCTGGGGCCCCCAATACAAGAAAGATGTAGAACTGTTAGAGAGGGTTCAGAGGAGGGCCACAAGGATGATTAGAGACCTGGAGCACCTCCCCTATGAAGAGAGGCTGAGGGAGCTGGGCTTGTTCAGCCTGGAGAAGAGAAGGCTGCGGGGGGACCTTATTGCAGCCTTCCAGTACATGAAGGGAGCTTATAGGCAGGAGGGGATTCAACTTTTTGAAAGGATAGACAATGGCAGGACAAGGGGGAATGGATTAAAGCTAAAGGAAGGAAGGTTTTAATTAGATATTAGGGGGAAGTTTTTTACAGAAAGAGTGGTGATGTGCTGGAACAGGCTGCCCAGAGAGGTGGTAGATGCCCTGTCCCTGTAGGTGTTCAAGGCCAGGTTGGATGGGGCCCTGGGCAACCTTGTGTAGATCCAGGCCTGGAGGTTGGTGGCCCGGCCTGTGGCAGGGGGATTGGAGCTCTATGATCCTTGGGGTCCCTTCCAACCCATGCCATTCCATGATTCTATGATTACTGTAGTGCAGGGTATCAAGCCAAGTAAAAGGCAGCTGTTACCTCAGAGCAGACAATGAATGATATTGATCTGTACCAAACACTTCCTTGAAAGACCCCATATTCACTCCTGATTTTTTCACAAACCAAGCTATGTCTAATTGTACACAATCCAAAAAAAGGAATATGATTTTGCATAAGAACAAAAGATTAACAGGTGCATAGATGCTGCATATATTTTAGCAGAATCTTCAAAATAGAACTGAGGTTGCCACTACGGTCTCTATACAAACACAGCAAACATTTTGAAGGCTGGTGCAAACACACTTTGAGGTCACTTCAAACCATAATTTCAACAAATTATTTTCTTCTAAGGCCAAAGAGTGTGAATGTTGTAAATCTTTCATTGAGTATTTCCCACATAAAGTTCTTGGAAGAGTTGCAATTTTCTGAAAAATGCATGTCATAGAGTCTTCCTTCACTATGCCTACAGCAGGTTCAACAGTAAAATTCTATGCCTGAATTTTATAGTTCAAGAAACACCTAGAAACATTTAATTTTTAAATTAGCACTGTCTGAAGACTATGTCTCATAATACCTTTTCCTTATGTCACTCCCACTTCTCTCAGTGTCATAACACTAAAACAAATCAACATATTTTGTATCACACAGAACGGCGCTGTATACACCATGTATTATGACCAAAACCAGTCTTAGCTTTAATACAAGCCTGAAGACCAGATATTGAAGGCCTATATAAAGGAATTACATATTTAAGTTAAATTTATTTTTTTTGTCAAAGCCCTATCTAATTACCTGTCTATACAGTCAACATGTTGGCCCTCTCCCAAAGAGCAACACACATTTCCTTTCATTTAATGGTCCTGTAATCTTTCAGTGTCCTTAGAATGCTAGGACATATTACAAGCTTCAGCTTGTCTATGTCGCACAATGGAAATTCTAATTATGAGCCAGATTAAATAACCTACAGCTTAGAGGCAGCATGTAGCCTCCTCTTTGTAGTTGAAATGGGTTTCTTCTACCCCACTTGAATCAGGCTCTGACTTGGGTAAGTGCTGTTTCTCCCTTCTTTTTTTGAAATGCCAACAAATAACAAGGAAAGAACAGAGAACTGATCTAAAGAAAGGACTGTTGCTAGTGGAAAGGTAGGAACCAACTTCTTATCTTCAAGCACTGTTTCCATAAGCTTCTGTGACAATCGCCATCAACGCTACCTTCAGTGGTAGGCTGAAACTTGTCAAGAGTTTCTCAGCTGCTACTTAGGAAATTGTGAGATGCAATTTGGACTGATAAAGAGCATGTTGACTAAATTACTTAATTAAGCTTTTCATAAGCAATTTTAAAACTCTCCATAAAAACACTAAATTTTTATTTTGAGCATAAAAGTGTATTTTGTTTTCTGCTTTTTATCAAACATTGACTTAATACTAAATCAGTATCAATTCGATATTCTTTGACTTTCCTAATTAAAGCAAACAAAAGAACTGCAATAATAACTGTAATTTCTTCTCAGCTAGTATACATAAGATAACTGACAAACTAGCACAATCTGATGTATAGGAGAAATATTCATAATTATAGACTTTGTCAATAAAAGAGTGCACCAACTGTGCATATATCTGACTTCCTAAAGAAATAAGAATGCTAATCAGTTCATTAGGGGCCTTTGGGTTGTGATATTTAGCGACAGGATGTAATAGCCTGCTTGTCCATTGAGCCTAATTGTACTCAGGATGAAAAATTATTTCCAACAAAGCACCATCCTTCCTTTTTCAGATTTCCTGCTGGTTTCTTTTTATGAGCTGCATGCCTTTCAAGACATCAGCATCATTCAGCTTTCCTTGTCACAGGAATAAAAGTAGAGACAGGTCCAAGCTTCATCATGCTGTGCAGGATTATCTAACCTTTACATCAAACCTTTCCTGCTTCGTAATTTATTGAAGTTCCTGTTTTTCTAAAAGTGAGCTGCTTTAATTAGTGTGTTCACAGATATTACTAGAAACCATGTGTAACTTTACTGTTCTGAAATTACTGCCTGTCTGCTGGGAGAGGTAGTAGGTGAGGGCAAACTATTCCTGTTCATAATATTTACTGTTCAAACCATTGTACTGGAATAGTTTAATTCAACGAAATATGCAGCATGGCTGGTATTACCTGTACTGATTTACTCTGAGTAAGACCAAATATTCATCTCACCTCTCTTCTGACAGCAGTCAATACCCAGTGATTAGGTAAAACAAGAAGAAAACTTGGTAAGTATAGCATGATGATTCAATTGATGTAGTATTTGGCTTTTACCAGTCTGCATGCTAGTAATTTTTCTGAGCTAAAGCTACCTCTGGACTATGTGTTTCACAGCTCCAGATGTACTACCTTTAGCTAGCTATCGAAGCCTTATATGCAATCCATTTACATTTTCAGCCTCTACATTATCCTAAAAGTAAACGCTACCATCAAATTTCTGCTACTACGTTAGAACCTGCTGGACAGTGTTTTACATGGAATGAGCCCCGGATGTTCATAATGCACAATGAACATGTTCCTAACTTTCCTCCTCTGTGGCATACAGAATTACAAGTATTTTACTATGTTATCCTAACTTTTTTTATTTTCTGCCTTCATAGTCCTAATCCATTAATACATCCCCAATGCAGCAACTTTTGCTATCTGTGGGGATAGGACAAGGGGCAATGGCTGCAGGTTGGAGCATAGGAAGTTCTGCACCAACATGAGGAAAAACCTTTTCCCAGTGAGGGTGACAGAGCACTGGAATAGGCTGCCCAGGGAGGTGGTGGAGTCACCATCTCTGGAGATATTCAAGACCCGTCTGGACGCCTGTCTGAGTGATATGTCCTAGGGAGCTGCTCTGGCAGGGGGGTTGGACCCGATAATCTCTCGAGGTCCCTTCCAACCCCTACAATTCTATGATTCTATGATCACTGTCACCATTCTCTGCCACATCAGTATACCTTTGGAGACAGGTTGGTGGAGGCACTCAGGATGCAAGTATTGCAACTTACTTATATTTCCTGCTTACTCTTAACTGCAATTGCTCACAACTGTTCTAATAAACTCATTCTCAACTGACTTTTGTTAATTTCATTCATATCTGTTGTATAAATATGGAAGTTTTATAACCACATTTCCAAAGAAAGCTGTATGCTAAATTATCTATTACTTCAAACCCTGCTCCTCAGCTTAAAAATGCAAAAGATTATAGGGTATTTTAAGTGCTAGCATCATGGCTACTCGGAATAAGAAGAGTTTGTCCTTTTTAATAGGTTTGATTTATTAAAGAGTGCTTTCTGTTTCTAATATCCTAGACTACACATCATTTTCTTAGTCAAGCACAGACTTTGTATGTTCTTAGCAATATTTCTGAGAACGCTATCATGGATGTTTTCCTCTAACTTCCTAGAGAATAGTTTATCTCTTGCCTTCAGGACCCTTCTCCTAGGTTTTCTATTATGCTATAGGCTTCTTCAGGGTCAAAACTTATGTTTTATACTACAGAGACACCATGCTGGTGGGCTACAACATATCTTTCTAAAACACATTGAGATGGAAAAAAAAAAAAAAGCCAGAAACAAACAGAACAGCCTGATCAACAAAATACCTGACCTTACAAAAAACACTGAAAGGTTACAGATAACCTACAGAGTCCAGAGAAGGCCTAAAGCTAAGTTGTAAACACTTTGGTTGCAGCTAGTCTACTGAAGAGGAAACTGGCCCTAACACAGCAAGAACCAGCACATTCACTTGGCCTCAGGGTCCCTTACCATCTTTTATTTAATAGTATGAGTTTAATCAAGAGGACTGTCTTCTGAGTGCCCCCCTGCCTTTGTACATAGCAAAGTAGTCTTCAAGTTAGGTAATAACCTAACTATGCCTGCAGAGGAAATTTCAACCTGTCTCTCTATCTGCTGGAATTTCTGCTCCCAGATTAGTCTCAGTGCCCAGCATATACGACCATCATCTGATAGGGATGTTTAAGAGAAGGAATACTTTTTTCCTGCTTTAACTAAGTATCACCAGGTCACAAGGGTTTCTTATGAGACAGTCAATTTGTGAAGTTGACTGCAGGGCTTGGAATAAATAAGAAAGGAATTTTGGCAAAAGTAAGACCAGAAACCAATTTTCACATTCTGTGAATCTCATTTCTGAAATAAAGATTTTTGATTCTGTGGTTGCATGCACAGTGTAATGCACAGTGGTTATCTGTACACTGGAAAACAAATAAACACAGGGTGACATCTTTTGCTACAATACTCTTACGTGAAAATTCACGTAACGCTAGAGTAACATTCCTATTCTAAGTACTTTTCACTAAGTTAAGAAATATACACAGTGTAAAACCTGACAGCATTTTTCTCCTCATTCTATCTACTTCAAATGAATCATTTAATTGATCTGCTCATGTATTAGTTTTTGAGGGGAAAGAGTTATGTTTTTCAAAAATAAATGGTACAGACTAGACAGAAGTTATATGAAGAAATTTAAAGTTTAAGGTAATACAGTTAAATTAATTTTGTTTTGTGTAATTTTTTAAAGAATACTCCAAAGGATATCGACATTTTTGCTACAAACTTATCGTGCTTATCTTCAGGAACTGGAAAAGTCTGCAAATCCTTCTCAAGCTGTTGGAATTGCCTCTCCATATGCTTCAGGCTCTTCTCCAGATTTTCTGCTGAGACTAAAATACAGAATATTCATCTCATTAACACCTTAAACATGAATCACTGTAAAATACATGAGTTAAAACGTTACCTGAATCAGCATTCTATTTTTTTAATTCTGAAATAAAAGCACAGTGTACAATTTGCAATACAGGATAAGGGGGTCACCCTACAACATTCAGTTCCCCTCACATATGTGGTTACCTTATTCTGATTAGATATAAGCTGTTTGAACATTGTATTTTGCTTTATTTTTATACCTAAGTTCTTGCACTGCAATTAACAGTCTGTTTTAAATAGCCTGAGATATACATACACCCGTCTGTCTCTTCTGATTAATCAAAGGACAAGTTTTGAAGCTACTCCAAGAACCACAAAGCTTTCTTCAATCTCATTCTGTTGCAACAGAAAATAGGAACATTCATATGGTAGTTCATGATGAAAACAAGACCCTCAAAACAGAGAAAATGAGGCTATTAAACACCTACACACAAAACCTAAGCCTTGATTCCCCTCTTTGAAACCATCATGCCTGGTAAAAAACACACAACAGAATTTGTCAGCGAGAGAAGTGCTCACCAAGCCGAAGGGATGTGTAAGCACCTGAGAAGGTGCACCAGAGCAAAACAGGAACTTAGGAAAAGTAAAAGAGTAAACAGGAAACATCAGGGATTTAGAGAAGGATGTAGAAAAACTGCAGATTTTCTTTGTCAGAAAAGAGAAATACAGCCTTCAAATGTTTGAAACTTGGTCTGTAAGCAGTTGATTGAAATACCAAGACCATAAGAATAAACTGAGGATAACTCCTGTTAGCATGTATTTTATCATGGATTTCTATTATTGCAATCGGTTAAAGTTTATTTCCTGATTGTTTATGAACTAATAATTTCAATGTTACACAGAAATAATATATAGAGATAAGCACATACTCTGAATTTTAGACTGACTTGCTTTTTTTTTTCCCTTCATTATTTATTTCATTTACAACTTACTGTACCTATAAAGGTAAAGCTACCTTAAACTTCTACCAAAATATCCTGGCCCTATAACTTTACTAGGATCTCTAGTGGATCCACGATTTCATCCTCTGAACAAAGTTATGTGATGGAAATTATAAGATACACACACTGAACACATCTTTTTCTCATAAAAGCCTGACAGAGTCCCCAAATGACGAGAGTAAAATGTTGCATAGCAACTACAATCCCATTCATAGCTGAAAGGTTAACACAACTACACAATGATCAAAGGCAACCTGTTAAAATGCTAATGTAACCCAAAAAAAAATAATCCAAAACAACCAAACAATTAGGATACAATCAACACTGCTAAAAAGAATAAGGGAATATAGACTATGTTATTATAACTCATCATTTGGTTTATAATTACAATTTTTAAACCCCTCTGTTTTCTCAAAAACAATTTTCGAAGTGTACATTGGACTTGTAAGCCCAAATCATCACCAGGTAGGTCAGCTGGCTGCAGCAGTTAAGAAAGTGCCTTGTCTGGGAAGCAGAGCTAAAATTAGAAGCTGTCAATGTTGACTACATGTGTTTCAGTCTTCGCAGGTTCCAGAAACAAACCTGATTTTAATAGGTCATACTTCTGCTGTCATAAGAAGCCTTTGAGGGTAGGCACACACAATTTTAAGACACTGATTTACTTAGCTGCTGAGAAACAGAAGATAATGCTTTTTACTTAAGGTAACTATCAGTATGACTCTTCATAACATAGTTTGTCTTACATTAAGAAAAAAAAGAGTTCACAGCATAAAATTAAAGTGACATGCTTACAAGATGTCAGAAAGATGAGACTTGGGTTTCAAAACAAAAACAAAACAAAAAAACCCCACCAACAAATACCCCATCCCACCCAGAAAACCTCTGTATCAATTGCAGGAAGCAGCTGAATACCAGCTGTGAAAAAAACACGTGACCCACGACTGGGTGCTAGAGCTGATTGAATACATTGTACATGAGAGATTTTCAAATTCGTGCTTCCAGCAAAACTAATCTTGTATTTCTATTACTTCAGTTCTTTTGACCTTGAACAGTCACATATTTGATCAAAAATCTTTACATCTCTATCTTGCTCTGAAGGGTTTTTTTTTCCCTCTGTCATGATCCAAAGTTCTTCCTGAATATAAAAATTCAGCATTCCTTTAAATTCAGGACAACATTTTCTTCTAAGACTATGTTTCAGGTAGCAGCTTCAAGGAGAGGCCAGCTTACAACATGCTGGTATTAGTTTGGTATTATTTTCTTTGCAACTTCCAATTTAGTGAAAAAAATCTAATCTTTAAATATAAGCAGCTCTTCAGCAAAAAGATCCCATGAAATACCCATCAACCTTTGCTCAGAAACCCCTAGAAGACATGGTAAGGGACACAGAAGAGTGGTAGTGGAGAAAAAAAAAATCCCTAAGCCTGGAAGGATTCAGATACAAACCCAAGTACAATTGAAGTGAGAAATCCGTATGATAGTTTGGAAACAAAGACTGGGGTTTTGAATACTAGTGAGCCTACAAAACCGTATTGTTCCTTGAATACAATGCGTATGTGCCTGAACACTCTCACTTACACCCTCTGAACTCCCTCTGAACCTCTTTTTCAAAAAGGCTCCTGAAGTTTTCATAGGCAATAATTAGATTTCCTCACCTTCTGCCTTTCATGGTTAAAACAACTTTGTTCTTAAAGTTTCCTCTCTTGGTTCAGGTTTTCTAAGACCATGATTATTTCTGAAGCCTCTTCATCTGCTTCCGTTTTAAACCTTTCTGCATAGTACTTCAGGTCATGACTCACCAGCCCTTTTAATGTTTGTATTACTATTTCTACAGTTCCACTAAAGATACCTTATCTGATTATGCCATGACAAAGTATCCTTTTTTCTTGACCAGAGCTCTCATTACAGTATCAAGACGTATGATCTTGTACTTCACACTATTTATTTCCACTTCTTTTACTCTGCTTCTTTAGGATCATTCAGTGATGACAACCCAATTCCCCTCTCAGCTGGCAAAGCTGTCTAAACCTTTGTCAGATACACTCATTGGTTCAATACCACAATTATTTTTTTCTCCATATTCCTTTCAGACAGTACTTCTTGTTTCTTCCTCTTTTTATTCCAATTAATAATCTCCCATTTTACATAGTATCAAATGCTCCAGAATTCAACAGAGATTTCCTCTGTATAAATAAATAAGCCAATAGACTACTACAAATAAATTAATACCCATTTTATTATACTCTCATTTACCTCCACATGTTTTATTATAAACATATAGAAACACCTATTAACTTTCATGTCATTAAGGTCAGATAAAGATGTGTATAATCTCCTAAATTGTTCTTTTCCCTACAGTTTCTTAAATATTCTGTAGTCACATAACATTGCTATAACCACAGCAAAACTTGGTTAAAATGTGCTCACTAAACTTCTGGTTCCATATCTCAGTTATCTCAGAAGGCATAAATGAAAACTGGCATTTACAATGCCGGAATATGCTGCTCTGTTTTTTTTTTTTCCTTTCAAGAAATTTCTATGGAGGCATTTTGCTCCCTTCTATCCCATCCCCAGATCATTATTCTTGCTTAAAATTAAACCAATATTTTATCAAGTTTTGAGATTACAACATTTCTATCTTAAATCCTAGATACAATTCTCCAAAGCAAAGCAACACTACTCTTGTGCTCTCCCATTTATGTTGCTGTACACCTACTTTTTCCAGCAGGTTTTTCAGCTGGTATTTCAGAAATCCTGTGTGCTGCTCACCCTGTATGACAATTTTCCTGGACGGTTACAATTTCAATATCAAGAAAATCTTCCTCTAGCTTCCCTTTTGCCATTCTAGCTCCTGTATTTTGAGGGCAGAGACTGATGGTGACAAGCCTGATGCAGAAAATGATATCAAATTATATTAAAAGATCTGAAAATATACTCTTGCTTTTGCCATTTGATCTTTACAGTGGATTGATGGACAGAGTTTTCTGATTAATTCTCTAAAACTGTGTCCTATTTTTCAGCTTTTTCACCAGAAGCTGCGAGGGGACACAGCCAGGGCAAGTGACTCAAACTAGCCAAAGGGGCTATTCCATACCATATGAAGTCATGCCTAGTATAAAAGGCAACTAGCCATGGAGGGGTGGGGTAGCTCCAGGACATTCTGAGTGTACAGTCGTGTATGGTCATTGAGGGAAAAACTGCATTGTGCTTCTAAGTACTGTTGTTATTTTTCTCTCCCTTTGCTGTCCCAGCAAACTGTCCTTATCCCAACCCATGAGTTTTGCCTTTTTCTTCTCATTCTCTCCCATCCCACCAGGGAAGAGGAGTGAGTGGTTGTGCAGTGCTCAGCTCCTGGCTGGGGCTAAACAAATTTTGAAATAGTAACAGTCAGCGATTCCACATAACTGGCAAAACTCACCCAAAAAGTAGTACAAAGAGCACAGACAATGCAAAGGATGTTTTTGCCACAAACAAGACTGACACATTATTCATCTTGTTCTTTATTATCCTATTTAACTGTTTTTATCTCAACCCATGAGTTTTTACCTTTTCCCATTCCCCCCCTCCCCATCCCACTGGGAGGGGAGTGAGCGAGTGGCTGCGTTGCTTAGCTGATGGCTGAGTTTAAAACACAACAAATACATAAGTATTCCCTAGAAATAACAATACTATAGAATACTAATAGAAACAGAAGTTTTACTAACTGTGCCCTGTGTTACCTACACAAGAGCCATGGTGTGCTAGGCTTGTTAGCATCTTTTGAGACCCTCCAGGGTGAAATGCAGCCTGACACAACATGTCTCTTCTTAAAAGGTACAGCTTGAACTCACAACTTGAAAATAGGGGCAAAATTTTGAAACAGAAACTCCCAAATGACAAACGACTTGCTGATAGTCAATGTCCTGGTTTAACCCAGGAGGCACATAGCCATTTGCTCACCACCACTACCTCCAGTGGGATGAGTGAGAGAATCAAATATAATAATTTAAAAAGTAAAACTTATGGGTTGAAGTAACAACAGTTTAATAGAACAGAAAAGGAAGATCATCACCATCATAACAAGTGATGAATAGCACAATTTATCACCACCCAAAGCTGATGCAGAGCAAGTTCCCAAGCTGACCTGCCAACTACCCAGCTACATACACAGCACAATGTCCCATGGAACAGAATATCCCTTTGGTCAGATGGGGTCAGCTGTGCCAACTGTGTCCCCTCCTGGCTTCTTTAGTGCCCTCAGCCTTCTTGTTGGCAGTCCAGTACTGAAAAGCCCTAAGACTGCCTGACAACAACCAGCACATCAGTGTTATCAGCAGTGCTCTCATCCTAACTCCCAAAAATAGCACTACACCAGCTACTAGAAAGTATGGCATCTGCCTCAGCATGGGGAGGCAACATCCTCCACGCTGCAAACAGTACACAGCAATACAGTGCAATGGTGGACTGCCAAGAGACAGTCATCTTATAGAAGAAGGAATCAAATTTGGAGGCAGGAAGAGAAAGAAGACTCTCACATCAGTTGTGGCTTCCCTCACTGAAGAGCTTTTGAGCCTCATCATCCTGATCCCATGGGACACAGACCATAAAGTACCACCCTGACTGCAGTGTACAGTATATTCACAGCTAACTGAGGACACAGTTGTTAATAACTAACTGCTTTGAATATACAGTTATAGTAATAATGATTAAAAATAAATCATCAGCATGAATGTTAATGAATATCAGTCTAGTAAAGTCTAAAAGTTTAAAATGAGCTAGATTTATCAGTCTTCAAAGCAATCCCATTGCTGCAATCTCTAACTCGAGATAGATATATAGGTAGTGGTACACAAGCCTACACTTCCATATATATATGCACTTGTAACACTTGCCTACTCATTGAAACCAAGCCTTCCTACCTTCAAGAGTCTGCACAATGTATCCAGTTTTCTATTCCATTCCCCTTTCTGCCATTTTAAGTTTTCTCTTTCAACTGATTTCGGCAAAATCCACTCAACATTTTTTTCTTTGTTTTTAGCAGATATATATATATTCTTCCCCTATTGGGTATCAATAGTATTCTGTTTAAACTCACTATCACTTAAAAACGCTACACAGCAAAGTCTCTCAGTAACATGCAGTTAATTATATTGAATTATTATAAAATTAAAAGTACTTTTAAACACAGAAATTTTTATATTGTGAAATATTCTCAGGCCAAAACCCCCCATAAACCCCAACAACAAACCAATGAAAAAACCCACAAAACCAACAAAGTGTATTTAGCTACTACCAGGCTCAATTCTGGTTAAATAAAATGGATGTGACAAGAATACGGCAAGTCCATAGTGTGCTGATGTAGGATTTGAGTTCCAGTAGAGTAAGAGCTGTTGATCCATTACAGGTATTGACAGGGGTACAAAAAAGATCGATGAACACAACATTGTAGAAATATTTAAAGGTGCACCTAAGACACAGCACCACAAATTTCCCTTTCCAAATATTTAATGTCCCCCTATGGTATCTTAAATGGTGCAGTAGCGTATTTTAATGTCTGGGTAAAAGAGTTCCACAAAATTAAGTGTTGCATTCCTATTATACATACGGTTATTTCAACAATTCTCGTTTTGTAAAAGTTTGATACTAATTTTCCATGAAGGATAAAACCACATTATTAACTATCTATGATAAAATCCCTGATATTAAATCCACATTTTTTTAAAAGATTTTTTTCCCCTTGATTTAAGGAATGCTTAGTTCATTTAGCTGTTTCCAGACTAATGTACAAGAGTATTCAATAGCTCTTGTAAAGCCTGCAGTGGCTTCTTTCCATGTAAACTACGGCTCAAAATATCCTTGGGTTCTGTCTTGAGATGAAACCAACAAGACAGCAGACCAAGAAATTAGAAGTTCTCATAGGTGCAATAATAGAGTGACTTTCAGAAGATCACAGAATGATTTGGGTTGGAAGTGACCTCAAAGTTTCAACCTCTTGCCTTGCGCAGGGACACCCTCCACTAGACCAGGTTGCCCAAAGCCCCATCGAACCTGGTCTTGAAAACTGCCAGGGAGAGGGCATCCAGAGCTTCTCTGGGCAATCTGCTCCAGTGGGTCACCACCCACATAGCAAAGAATTTCTTCCTCCTATCTAATCTAAATCTGCCCTCCTTCATCTTAAATCCATTACCCCTCATCCCATCATTACACACCTTCTCCAGGCTGAACAAGCGCAACTCTTGCAGCCATAGGAGAGGTACTCCAGTCCTCTCAACATCTTCATGAACTGCACAAGCAGGTCCATATCTTTCCTATGCTGGGGGTCCCAGACCTGGGCACATTACTCCAGGTGGGGTCAGGATAAACCCTGTGTTTTCAGTATCAGGTTGAATCCTGAAATTTTGTGACTATCACTATCGGATTTTGAATTACAGCCCTCTGTGTACCAGAATGTTGCAACTTAAGCCATCTGTCACATTATTCTATTGCCATTCATGATTTGGTTCCTAGTTTTCAAAAAGTTGAAATTAATTCATCTATTAAATAAACATGAATTGCAAAATTAAAAAATGGAGAAGTTACTTGTAAAGCACCAATGAGCAATGACTTTTAGAGGAATGAAAACCTGCAGTTTTATATTGTTATCACAATATGAAAGAAACATTCTATACCCTGTTACCTGTAAGGTCTGTGTAAATTAGTCAATCAAATAAAACAGTAACCTGGATGAATGCAATATAAATGTTTAGATTTCCATAAAACAAGAAATTAGTAAAGTGCATTAAATCATCAAAATATTTATTGTCTGGAATAATAACAGAAGAGTAGGAAAGTCATTACATTTAAAGGAAGAGACAGCTTTGATTATATGAATCTTCAGGAACTGTCATATCAGTAAGCTCATTAGCTGCAATGAAAGTTCCTCCTGCTGATCTAAGAGTACTTAAAAAACAGGATTTGTTATAGTTCAAAGCAAAAAGGTATCTTTAATTCATGTACTGTAACAGTGAATTAAGCCTACTTAGTATTATAATACTAGAAACGAAAAATTTAGCACATAATAGAAAATAAACAAATTAAATACCCTGAAGTAAACTACAATTGCATAGGTCACATGTCCCTTGCTACTTCCCTGTCAAAGATATTTTTAATAAACTTAATTTTTCTAATGCAGTAACTAATTTACATAATGTGAATGTTTTATCATTTCTACAATGCCATAAAATACATGTTAGCATCACAACAGATCTTGTCACTGCTCCTAAAGTCTTGCACGCTTTGCTAACAGCTTACTGTATTGCTGGAGACTATTAAATGAGATGAAAGGAGTGAGAATGTTTCATCTAAAAAGAATAAACAGAAAAGGAGTTGCTAAACATTGTAATTTTGTAATGTTCACCACTTTGAATCCAAAATAACTTGAGAGAACTTTTAAGACTGAGCAAGAACAAATAAAAAACATGCAAGGTATATACTACAGGAGAAGTGTCTGAGTACTGGAGGATAGCCAATATCACTCCAGTCTTTAAAACGGGCAAGAAGGAGCATCCTAGCAACTATTGGCCAGTCAGCCTCACTTCTGTCCGCGGAAAGGTAATGGAACAGCTTGTTCTGGATGCCATCTCCAAGCAATTGGAAGAGAAGAAGGTCATGAGGAGTAGTCAGCATGGATTCACCAAGGGGAGATCGTGCTCGACCAATCTCATAGCCTTCTATGATCTCATCACCGGCTGTGTGGATGGAGGGAGAGCAGTGGATGTCATCTACCTTGACTTCAGCTAGGCTTTCAATACTGTCTCCCATGACAACCTGATAGCATAGCTGAGAGAGCACGGGATAGGTGAGTGGACAGTGAGGTGGGTTGAGAACTGGCTGTTGGACCGAGCCCAGAGGGTGGTGATCAGTGGAGCAGAGTCTGACTGGAGACCTGTGACTAGTGGTGTTCCCCAGGGCTCAGTGTTGGGTCCAGTCCTGTTTAATATCTTCATTGACAACCTTGATGAGGGAATAGCATCCACCCTCAGCAAGTACACAGATGACACAAAGCTGGGAGGAGTGGCTGACACGCAGGAACACTGCGCTGCCATCCAGAGAGACCTGGACAGGCTGGAGCGCTGGGCAGGGAGAAACCAGATGAGATTCAACAAAAGCAAGTGTAGAGTCTTGCATCAGGGAAGGAACAACCATTTGTATCAGTACAGGCTGAGGGATGACCTACTGGAGAAGAGCTCTGTGGAGAAGATCCTGGGGGTCCTGGTTGATGACAGGTTGCCCATGAGCCATCAGTGTGCCCTGGTTGCTAAGAGAGCCAATGGGATCCTGGGGTGCATCAGGAGTGTGGCCAGCAGGTTGAAGGAGGTGATCCTCCCCCTCTACTCTGCCCTGGTCAGGACCCACCATGAGTACTGTGTCCAGTTCTGGGCTCCCTGGTATAAAAAAGACAAGGATCTCCTTGAGAGAGTCCAGAGAAGGGCTACAAAGATGATTAAGGGCCTGGAGCATCTCCCCTGTGAGGAAAGGCTGAGTGAGCTGGGACTGTTCAGTCTAGAGAAAAGAAGACTAAGAGGGGACTTTATTAATGTTTATAAATATCTTAAGTATGGGATGCAGTGGCCAATGGCCAGCCCCTTTTCAGTGGTCTGTGGGGATAGGACAAGGGGCAATGGCTGCAAGTTGGAGCACAGGAAGTTCCGCACCAACATGCAGAAGAACTTTTTCACAGTGAGGGTGACAGAGCACTGGAATAAGCTGCCCAGGGAGGTGGTGGAGTCTCCTTCACTGGAGATGTTCAAGACCCATCTGGACACCTATCTGTGCAGTATGACCTAGCGAGCCTGCTTTGGCAGGGGTGTTGGACCCGATGATCTCTTGAGGTCCCTTCCAACCCCTATGGTTCTGTGAAGTAAATTAGTGCATGAACTTGAAAACATGGCCACTCATTTCAATCCTAGAACATACTGAGTGAGATCAAAGATTTGTCTAGTCAGATTCCTAGAAAAGAACAGAAAACCTGGACTGTGATAATTTTACCAGCTACTCTTTGAATGGTCACTGTTCTACAGCTCAGAAGCCTCATAAGGCAATCAGCAGCTTCATGTAAGATGAATGTCTAAGCTGAAATAATGACTTCTAATAAGCAATACTTCAGTTTTTCTGGCTGATATATAAAATTCGATCACACTACAGCCAGTAGCATACCATTAATGAATAAAAAAGATAATCAGTGGTCAGTTAACACTGGGTTCTATAAAAATGATGCATAAAATATGGAATTTATATACAGCAGAAACACCATTACCAGTACAAACAGTTAGGTGAAGGGCTTGAAGCATTTGACAGTTATTTCAAAATACTTGAACTTCTAAGTGGTTATAACGCATCAACTAAAATTGGAAACTTTAAGAACCATGATAACAGAAAGTGAACTCTGTGTGAGTGACCACTATCTCGAGTTCTCTATCAGGAGCAGGTTTTGCAAAGCTGGAGTTTGTGGCAGGGAGACTGAGTGACACTGTACAAAGCAATACAGATAAACAGCGATATTCTCCAAACTGACATAAACTAAAAAATGATTAACTGAGACAGCCCATCCAATCTTCTTTTCCTGCAAGAGTATGACAGTGCTGAGATGGCATCAATTTCTAACTCCATGTTTAGTCTGTTTAAATTACTTAAGCTGTGATAAAATATGGAGACGGCACTCTTAATTAAGCATTTAACTGTGAAAAAAAATCTGCTGCTGCTTACATTGAGAGTTACCATATTCTATGCTGCATGATGAAGTAGCAAAAAGAAAAATAACATATTTTTCTAGACTTCTAATGCTACTGTTGCATGAAAAAAATATTTGCAGGAAAGACAAAACTGATTCTTGTTTAGAAATGAATAAATTAAATGATAGCATGACAACCTTTTTGCCTTGTTAAATTAAAAGACAGTGAATAATTGTACCACACTTACCATATAAAAGATAGAAATGTTGGAAATAGTTTAAGGTTTCTTAATAGAAAAGTACTTTTAAAATAAATATTTTGGACAATGATTCTAGAAGCTAAGTTAGAAGAAACGTAATGAGAAATCCTCCAGTAAATATTAGAGGATGAAATGGTAAACTTCCTCAGCACCATTAACAGCAGCTCAAATTAGTGATCTCTGATACAGACTATTGATTTTTATTTTTAAAGTACTATTGGTAAAACATAAGCATCATCTCACATAAAAGGCACTGCTATGCACTCAGAATGAAATCTTTTAGTTAGTTGTACAAACCTTTGCTAGCTTTATCTAAATGCTGAAAATCTTCAACAAAATTCAGGACATCCTGATAGCTTTCTTCACACACTTCTACAATAAAATGGAGCAATGTTGTTTTTTGGTCTGCTGACTTTGTGTCCTTCAGCTAGAGAGAAAAAAAGAAATGTTAAAACACTGAGAAAAATCTTCTATTTTGGCAACTAATATATATTTCTAATTGTGAAGCCGTGAAAGGTAAAATGTTGAACCAGTAGAGCTTTTTTTAAGAAAACTGTAGGTTTCATCTTTCCCCTTGCTAAAGTTCCAAGGAAATCACATTAAATATTTTAATTTTTAATTCTATGCAATATATTTAAGTTCTGTACTCAAAAGTGTACATTTCTCTTTTAAAAATTTAATTATTTAAACAGCATTTGCAAAATATTTGCAAAAATAACTCTCATGGAGTGTGAAACATAAAAATCAGAACTAAATCAGAAAAATCTAAGAACATGTGAGGTACATAGCAACTGCATGACATAATTTCCTTATGTGTGAAGGTAACTCTAGCCTAACAATACTTATGTAGTGGAAGCTACATCCTCGACCTGCAAAAGTTCTTGTTGCTATCAGTTCTCAGGCTTCATTGGTTAAGAACATTGACTTAAGAATTTTTTTAAGTAAACCTTTTCTTTCTAAACCCTTTATACATATAAAATTATTTTAAGCTGGACCATTTTAAAACTTGCAGCTACTTGTGTAAAAACACTAACAACTGACAACTGGCAAACATTCAGTTGTACTTTTCTGATGCGGCCTCTGATTTGTGCCAGTCTTTTTAATTGCTGAAGAGTTGTTTAGAAACAGAAAATCACAACTCATATGGAAGTGCTTCTTCACTATTCAAAAACTTTCTGCTTTAAAAGAAAGAGGTAGGCATATATGTAGGCATATACAAAGAAAGGATGCATACATACTAAGGGGCTGCCAGGATTGCACACAGAGTTATATATCTGAATATCAAGGGGAAAAGTCTTTTGTGAAGCATTAAAACTAGCACTAAGGAAGTTGAAAGTCAGTTTGTTTCAACTTCAAGGCATGGTTTGTTTACCATGAAAAATACAAGTGATCAGCAATGCTTTATGGCACAAGAGTAACTACGGCAACAAGTAAGAAAGGAAAAACTACCTTCCTTTCCAAAAAGGGTTCAAAACTAGACATAGAGCTACAGGGGATTACTTATGAATAAGGAAATGAGAGTAAGATCAATCCCAAATTAAATATACATACACAATTATTTCTTTTTAAAATATATATTACCACAGTTTTCCCATGCTTGCAAATTTCTTATAAAGAGATTATTTCACACTTGTGTTTCCCAATATCCTTAGAGATCATTCAAAAGGCATATTATTGATCTAATTTAAAAACTAATTTAGAGCATATTGTCTGCTTTTCCCATACTGTATGTGAATTAAAATTGAGTATTTTGGATGGTGGTTATCACTGAGGTTCATATTTCATACTTCACTGTAGAAAGCCAGTGATTATTTTCAAAGATCAAAATGATACTGTCTTAATGAATATGATAAGATATACTCTTCTAGAATGCATATGTTTGTCAGATGAGTAGATTAATAATAATGGGAGACAATTTTCAAAACAAACAGAAAATAGAACACATGCATCAAAACCAAACAATATATTCTAGGGTCACTACTGTATATGGTGTTACAAAGCAGGTTGCTTCTACTGTACTGGGAATTTCAGTGACAAATGTCTCAATAATTGAAATATCAAAAAATTTCTACAATGTTGACGCTGCTTAATCATAGAAACAAAGACTGGTTTGAGTTAGAAGGGACCTTGAAGATCACCTAGTTCCAACCCCCTGACATGTGCAGGCACACCCTCCACTAGACCAGATTCCTTAAAGCCCCACCCAAATCTGGCCTTAAATAAGTCCAAGGATGAGGCAGCCACAGCTGGTCTGGGAACCTGTTCCAGTGCCTCACCACCATCACTCCATAAAATTTCTTCCTTAAAACACATGTAGTTAACAAGTTAGTTTTACAATTAAACAGGTATTATAAACATGCATATAATTCTAATGTATCAGTGCTTAATAAATTATTATTAGCATACCAATATCACATCTCTCTTCTGAGAATATGTAGGCATGTTCTCTGTTGCAAAAGAACTACTGCAGTTCAATTCCACATGATGCAGGGTGATAGCAAGATACAGACTTGTCTTCTGCAAAGCAGGTAGTTCATATAGTTCCCAATGTGCAGTTGGGCACCAATGAAGAACAGATGGATTGTATATTCTTCGAATATTACAGAAGCCAACATAGTTTAAGAGCAGAAGTCACTACAAATTTCTCAGGTTCTTAGAACCCCTACTGAAGGGTGCTGTACAGACCACCAAGCAGTCTGCAATTTGCGAAATTCTAGTGTTGGGCCTTGAAGGAATGAATATTGGTTTGGGTGGAATTTTTCTTGTTTTAATAGAATATTTTTAATACTTGAAACCATTTTATTATTCTCAGAACAGAGACTAAGCATTAACCAACACACTACAAATAGTAAGAAAATTCCAAAAATTACACACACAGTTTTACCTCCGTGTTTCCTGACAAAGTGATCTGTCTGTGTAAGACACAATTTCATAACCAGTGTAGGCTTGGCACTCACGGATTTCCTAAATGAGGCCATAATTGGATGAGGTGAATTAGGAATTGGTGACTAGTACCCTGATACATATTGGACTGGATAGTCCAGAATTACCTCTAAAATCCAGCTGTTCAATACTGAAGCAAGCAGGAAAAATTGTAATAGAAATCAGATTTCAATTCTCCATCAAATCTGCTGATATATTAGAATGTCACCTTGTATTTGTCTGGGATGATATAAAAACGTGACGTTCACAAATGATTACTGGTATTTTTAATTCACTACAAAGGTAGGATTGTAAATGTAAACTCCCACTGATTCTCTATGAAAATTTGTGAGCCTTCAAACAAACAAGTAGTTGACTGTATGTTGCACTTTTCCTACAATCCAGAGATTTACAGACTAACTCAGGCGGCCATAGCTGTCCTGCCTTTCAGCAAAATCTAGAATAGTTGGTCTTTCTCCCTAGTCACAGAATGGTTTGGCTTGGAAAAGATCTTCAGAGATCATCTAGCCCAACCCCCCAGACTTGGGCAGGGACATCAATATTCAACAGCCATTAAGGCTGCATTATCTTCAGTCTTAGAAAGGGTTTTATGCACCATGGTCTGGTATTTACAAGCTAGCAATGTGAAGTGACACCTAATCAAATATATATGAAATATAGGTCATTGCAACTTCATTTTTCTTATAGACATGAAACACACTGAGTACTCTGACATATGTTTATGCATAAATACTTAAATCCTGAAATGAGTAAACCAGTATCATCACCTCTAATCATATAACATGATACTACATCAAAATTACACTGCATTGAGCATTTTGATCAAAGGGAGCAAATTACCTTTTTTTGGTCCTTATAACTTCTGCTATAGACTTCTCATAGTGATCAACATTTCTCTTAAGCAGAAGGTTGGACTAGATGCCTACAGAATTCCCTTCCCACCTGAATAATTACATTATTCTAAAAACCACACACATAATTCCCAAGAAATCAAATAAATAATATTTTGAATATAGCATTTAGTTTACCTCTTAATTTTACCCCACACCAACTCTTTGAGAATAACTAGTATATACCTGCATTTCAAAAGCTTTCCACAATCTCCTTCCCTATCCAATTCTTAACTATCTTTGGCAGTTAGAAAGCTTTCTTAACATTTAAGCTTTTTTTTAAAATTTCTTATCAGCAAAACCAATTATTCCATCGCCTACATTAGCTACTTAAAAAACCCCAAATGTTCAAATGTCTCCTTTATCATAACAAAAGGACTCTGTTACATCATCCTCAAGTTCCTCTCCTTTCTTTTCTAAAGTAAATACACCCAAATTCTTTTTTCTCAGATTAGAAGTATTACACATTACTATCATCTGGATTCTCACCAGTCAGTGTATGTATTTTCTGTAGTAATTCAGACAGGACTTCACTTAAAACCTTATCAGCACCAAGTAAGCAGGAGATCATTACCATCTTTATAATACATAGAAGGCCCACTAAAATAGACATTTTTTTCCTCTCTGACAGAATGCTGTAATCTCTTGCAAAGCTAAATAACCTGTGTGCAACTCTAAGAAACCATGAGATCCTAGATTATCAACTCCATTTAATGCCAGGATTTAAAGCACATTTTCTGGAACCCTGCCAAACGATCAGTCCTCTCATTATCTGCATACATTAGTTTCCTATGTGTAGTACTTCATGGTAGTCTTCAAAACTTTAATCTCAAGATCTTAAATTATTTCTCAAAAGTAATGTTTGAATTTTGGTCCTGCTCTGCAAAGTGCCTTTAACAATTACCTTCACGTTGTTTTTATAAGTATATTTCTATCTTTTGTTGCCTTGTGCATTAAAAATGCAGAGAATATAATCAGACCTAGGACAGATTCTTGTAAAATCATACTTAAGAAGTAAATGCACCCAATTGGACACAAAACCACTGGTATCTTCCTTCTGAATATGTTTCTCAACAAATGGCACATTAAATTCAATAATTTAATCTGCGCTGTATTTCTCTAGGTGGCTGATGCATTCTCAAATGTTTGCTTTAGACTGGAGATAGTATATAACTTATTCCTTATGAATATTTAAGTTATAGGTATTGCTTTTATCGTTCAAGAACTATAGTGAATTATTCTGAAACATGGCAGAGTAAAGGTGATTATTTTAACGAATGTAGAAGTTAACATACTGTATTTTCTCCATTGTGTAAAAAGCTCAGAGAAGACAGAGTACAGGGAAACTTCCACCTAATTCCTGTCTCATAAGGAGTATGACATAATATGCACTCTGCAGATTTTGCAGTGATTTCCCAGAGGGCAATTTGTTCCACAGGGAACAAATAACAACTCAAAATAAAGGTGAGGCAATTAGGATTATAATTGATAATAAATTAACGTTTAGGAAAGTACAGTGTCTTCCTGTATATACCTTACATAAAAGTTGAAAGAGGGAAAAGGTAAGGAAGAGGGAACTGATGAAACTGAGCAAAAAAAGAATATCAGATAAGGAGAAAAATTATGTAAAAGAGAAAACATAACTGTATTAAAACATTAAAATGTGAATGTCTTAGATTGCTTAGAAATGTAAGACTACAATGATACTACGATCACAGGGATATGGTCCATCCATAACCTTATTTAATTCGGGTTTTTTTTATATTAGTCTCTCAATATGCAATCTTTTTAAAGTTTAAATGCAAGACAGCTTCTAGATGACTGTACACGTATCAGCTGTATTGTTCAAACCATCAAGTAAGGCTAAGCACTGTCAAAAATAAACAAGAAAGACAGCAGGCAAAGAATTAACTGCAGGAAAAGCATCAAAATAAGGCATTGAAGTAGCATAATAAAAACAAATTAAATAGTGACTGTAACACTCAACATGTACATTTCAAAACTCACTTTACATAGAGAGCTGAGATTATATCCAAAGGTCTGTGCGTTTCGAGAACCCGCATTCATGTAGTTTCCCATTAACAATACTAGTTCCAGCAGCTTGCTAAAGCTTTTACTCTTCTTTATCTCTTCACAGGCAGCACTGACAGCCATGATGTCAGGTTTGATGTTGTTCACCTGTTCCTCAAACTGAAGTTTAAAAAGAATAGCACTGAGCCGTGGCCGTAGTCTCTTCACGTTGCTCATCTGATTGAAAAGAAAATAGGAGATTTCCTTTAAAATTCATGCTACACTTTGGCACTGTACAAATGCATACAATCTGAAATGATTTATTGGTGTGACAGGCTTGAAGAAGCAATATATCTGCTATAACTGATAGCAAATGAACGAATGAATGAGAGACACTCGGGTAAGCAACTGAAATCCCATCTTGTGGTTAATGCGAACTGCCCCCATCCTTTCCCAATAACTAGTATGTGTAAGCAATAAAAGATAAAGTGTCATCATATATCACATCTGTCAACTCATATACCAAATCCTATAAAACTAATCCAAGTTTATGACCTGGTAGCTGCAAAGTAATAAAAGTAGTTCACAAATTTCGTGTAACTCCGGATGTACCAAAACAAGGCAAATCTCATTTTCTGGTGCAAATATTTAAAAGCTGATTTCAATAAAAGCTTACTGTAAACTTGCAGGGAAATAACAGTTTTGAAAAATCTTGGTTATGAAATACTTAATAGAGCATACATTACTATATACCAGTGTTCATACCCTATTATACTATTGGACCTTATGCAGTTAATTAGGTAAAGCAGAATGCTCCAAGGAAAACAGCAGCTACTATACATAGTATGCAAAAGACTCAGCTTTTTCTGTGGTTTACTGCCCAGGGATTTCAACAGAAGTTTCAATCTTCCCAAATCATTTAGGTCACTGAATTCCTGCCCCAGAGTTAACTTTGCACATTATTTACTATACACAAATAACAAGATTCCAGATTTTATTGCTTCTTTAAATCGAGGAACATTGAATGTATTCAATCAATTAAATTCCTCCATCTCCCAAGTTTCCAATATACTACTCATACTTCCAACTCTACCACAGAAATCTTCAAATATTTTTTAGGGTTGGCATCACATACAGTCCCCAGAAGCTTTCTGTTTTCCATTCTTGCTCCTTTTTTCCATATTAGGCATTATATGTTACTTGCTTTCTCTTTAATTCACAGCAAAAATCATGGGTTTCCTCCCTGCTCTGTGGTTCTCTTTGTATGTCACAAACACTAGTCTTCATATTTATCCATGACCTTCTTTCTTCATTTTTCCCAACCCATATTCTCACCAATGTGATGAATGCTGTAAGATCACCTTCTCCATACTTGTATTCTTCCTTATCTAAATAGGGTTCAAGTTCCTGATATCCTACACTAGTTTTTGTTTCATTTAAACAAAAATATGGTATGGTTTCTAGCTATCAGTACTTTTCAATGCAATAAAAGCAGTAACATCGGCCTTTCTATGAAGTATTAGGTTTCATATAGTGGCCTTAAAAAGCTTTCCTTTGAATTGGAAACATCCCCCTCAAAAAATACAGTGATACCAATGGTTTTACAGAATATTTCTCAACCCATATCTACTCTCTAGTATATCAATGTGAAAATAGCTCTAGCAGTGCAACGTTCACAACTCCTTTGCTGCTGATCATCCCACAACAGGCTCAGTGAAAAGGAAAATGGTGACAGTCTCTATCCACTTCAGTATGAAGCCAAGGCTGAAGGCTAATTTGAAGAGTTTGACATAGAGATAGGACAGAGTTTACAATCTATTTGATTGGTTTTACTGTGACAGTGGTAGAAAATAAGATCAGGTGCAGTTAACATTTTATGCTACTAAGCCACTTCTGCAATGCAGGCCTAGCAGTGAAACCACCTGATGATGTCCCACTGAAGTAAACATACCATTTACATTTTAGTTCAGAATAAAAAACCTTGAAGTAAAATAAGCAAAGCTTTCCAGTAACGGCACTTCGGTTTGCATCGCAGGGCAGAGCACATGAACAGGATGTCTTTCAGATGAAAATACATTGAAAATCAACTCAACTACTGAGCTTTAGTCCACAGACTGCCTCCAGCCTAGTCTTAAAGCAAAACACCGCAATGTATATAGTTTGAACATAAGCTCAGCATCAACTGAAGCAAATATTCTGTACTCATCATACACTAAATGGCATCCCACAGTGTCGAACATTCTTTCTCAAGGAAGTGTAAGCAAGGATAATAGCTTCCCCTACTCAAGGGGAAGCAATATGGGACCCGATGATCATCAATATGAGTGAGCTCACCAGGGATGTCAAGATCAGAGGCAGCCTGGGCTGCAATGATCATGCACTGGTACTCTTCATGTCCTAAGGCATACGAACCAAATGAGAAGTGTAGTCAGGACTCTGAATTTCAGGAAAGCTGACTTCCAGCCTTCAAGGAGTTAGTTAATAGAACTCTCTGGGAAACGGCCATCAAAGAAAAAGAGGTGGAATGTTTCTGGCAGATCTTTAAGGACACCATCAACAAAGTGCAAGAGCTCTCAATCTCCAGGTGTAAGTTGTCAGGCAAAAGAGGAAAGAGACCAGTATGGCTGAGTCAAGACCTGCTGTTCAAACTAAAAGACAAGATGGAACTACTCAGGCAGTAGAAGTGGGGACACATATCCTAGGAAAAATACAGGAAAAAAGTACAGGAAAAGCCCTAGTTGTGTAGGGCTGAGGTCAGGAAGGCCAAGGTGCAGTTGGAGCTGAACTTGGCAAGGGATGCCAAGAAAATCAAGAAGGGTTTCTACAGATACATGAACCAGAAAAGGAAGGTTAAAGAAAGTGTACACCTCCCCTCCACCCCAGATTAGCAACAATGGTGAACTGGTAACAACAGACAGGAAAAGGCTGAGGTTTTCAACCACTTTTTTGCCTCAGTCTCCGCTCTCGAGTGGAGGGCCCACAAGATGGGGACCGGGGAGATGGAGTCCCTCCCACTGTAAGTGAAGATAAAGTTCATGACCATCTGAGGAACCTGCATGTACACAAGTCCATGGGACCTCATGAGATGCATCCCAGAGTCCAGAAGGAATTGGCTGATGTAGTTGTCAAGCCACTCTCCATATTTGAAAATTCATGGCAGTCAGGTGTGGTTCCTAGTGACTGGAAGAGAGGAAACATCACAGCCATTTTTAAAAAGGGTAAGGAGAAGGAGGACCATGGGAACTACTGACCTGTCAGCCTCACCTGTGTGCCTGGGAAGATAGTGGAAGAGATCCTCCTAGAAGCTATTCTGAGGCACAGGGAGGGCAGGGAGGTGATTCATGACAGTCAGCATGGCAAAGTCCTGCCTGACCAGTCTAGTGGATTTCTGCAACGGAGTAACTGCATCAGTGGACAAGAAAAGATCTACAGATGTCAAAGGCCTATGACACAGTCCCCCACAACATCCTTCTAAGTTGGAGAGATAGGAACTTGATGGGTTGACTATTCAGTGGATAAGGAATGGTCACATCCAGAGGGTGGTGGTCAATGTCTCCTACTCCAGATGAAAGACTGTAAAAAGTGGAGTTCCTCAGGGGTCCGTGCTGGGACTGATGCTGTTTAATATCTGTATTAATGATATTGACAGTGGGGTTGAGTGCACCCTCAGCAGTTTTGCTGACGACACCAAGCTGGGTGGTGAGGTTAATGTGCCAGAGGGATGGAGTGCCATCCAGAGGGACCTGGAGAGGCTGGAGAAGTAGGCACCTGGGTCAGAACAATCCCCATTATCCACACAGGTTAGGAGATAACGTGCTTGAAAGCAGCCATGAGGAAAACTTGGGGGGACTCGTGGATAAGAAGCTGGACACGAGCCACCAATGTGCATCTGCAACCCAAAAGGCCAACTGCATCCTGGGCTGCATCCAAAGTATATGGCCAGCACATTCTGCCCCTCTACTCTTCTCATGTGAGAAATCACTTGGAATTCTGTGTCCAGCTTTGAAGCCCTCAGCACAAGGACATGGACCTGCAGTAGCGTGTCCAGAGGAGGGCCACAAAAATGATAAAGGGCTGGAGTACTTCTATGAAGACAGGCTGAAGGAGTTGGGCTTGTTCAGCCTGGAGAACACTACAGGGGCACCTTATAGCGGTCTTACAGTACCTGAAAGGTGCTTATATGAAATTTGGGGAAGAACTGTTCATGAGGGCATGTAGCAATAGGACAAGAGGTAATGGTTTTAAACTCAAAAAGGGTAGATTTAGGTTGGATAGTTGGAAAAACTTCTTCAATATGAGGGTGGTAAATGACTGGAACAGGTTGCCCAGAGAGGTAGTGGGGGCCCCATCCTTGGAGATATTCATGGTCAGGCTTGATGGGGCTCTGAGTGACCTGATCTAGTGAAGATGACCCTTCTTACTGTAGAAGGGTTGGATTAGATGACTTTTAAAGGTCCCTTCCAACCTTACACATTCTGTGATTCTGTGACACTAGGTTTATATGTGTACTGTTACTTCTCAGCCTATTGAAAAGAATATTCTTAAATTTAAGTTTTACTCTTCATTCAGGAAAAACAAAATGAGACTAGACTAGAAAAACCTAAAACTCCATTGAAATTATCAAGATTTTTTACTATTTGTCCCTTATTCAGGGTGCATGAGAGATGGCCATTAATATCAAGCCGTAGGAACTAACAAAATAAAGTGGAAGTTGCTTTGATTTTGAATCATGTCAAACTCAAGATATTCCAGAATCAGTAGATCACACATAATTTATAGACTCTTGGCTTCTCAGACAGGCAGATTATTGAAACTGAAATAATCAGATACTTTAGATCACAAAGACGTGTAGCACAAACATAAGTAAGCACATAAACATGAAAGATGCAGCATTTTCAGCAGAACCAGCTGAACTACAACTAAGTTCTGCATGTGAGTCTTAAGAATGGATGCAGGAATATGCAATCTAAAAAAATCAGAAACAGAAGCTTATGTCAGAAACACAACAGAAATGCCATTGCACTTTTTATTATTGCGTTTAAAAACCCTTAAATTCACAGTTCCTGTGCTTACCTGTTTGCTACAACAATAACTAAGAAGAGAGAAGACTGAGAGTTCACTTAGCAACACATGGCTTGCTTTGTGATCCATAGTCTACAAATACATTCAAACTGTAAGATTCATAGACCTTATCACCAGAGATGCTAATAATTTAAGTGTTGCAATGTTGAGAGGCTTATGTTCATGCCCTATACTTTTTTATATTCAGCATATAACACGTAGGTCTACTTATGTCCTTATACTGGAATCCTGAAAATAGGCAATTCAAAAAACTAAGAAGGGAAGTTGAAGTAGAAAGCTAAAGGGTGAGTGGACTACCACACATCAGAGAACAGTGTATGGATAATGAATTGTTCTATTTTTCAAGTAACAGTCCACAAGAATGTTCTCAGTATTTGCAAGTATAAATGGAAACTGACAACTGAGTTGAGCTGTCTGGTAGTAGCTCTCGCAGCCCTTTATCCAAGAGCAAAGAGAGGTTTTTCTTTCAAATATAGCATAAATCAAAAGGCACCTGCAAGAGTGTGCCATCTGGTAAATGTGTGCTTTCACTGTCTGCTTTGTTGATGTCAAGTAAAGGAACATGTCTCAGAAGTTACACTGACATTACATTTTGATCACTGAATGTGATTTATTCTTACCAAAAGCTTGTAGAGAAAAACACTGCAAGGGTTCCAGTTTCACAATATACTTTCCTTAAAGGATCAGCAGTGCTGAGGCTGTCAGACCACCTGAAAGTGTTCCCATCCAAAAAGTAAAATATCAGTAACAGCCAAGGCAAGGAAAAGAGTAAACTAGAAGGGCATCCCCTGTGGAAAATGTATGGTTTTCATCCTTGCAGCATCAGTGAACTCTATAGAAAGCATAGGCAGAAAGCCTGAATTCCTAACGCTAATGTTTAGACGCAGGCACTTGAAAAGCAGAAGAAAAAATACATCAGTAAGGAAGAACTGGTATCTAACAGACCTTTTATCACATGGTTAAAGAAGAAAAAAACCACCCTGATCAATTTAAAACAGCCAGTCAACATGTCCAAGTCTCAGTGAAGATCACCAGCGTTCTGGAAAGACCAGATATTATTTCAGTGTATGAGAAGTCAAGCCATAATAATCACAGAGCACAGAATCATAGGGGTTGGGAGGGACCTCAAGCGGACATCGGGTCCAACCCCCCTGCCAAAGCAGCTCCCTAACTCATATTGCACAGATAGGTGTTCAGACGGGTCTTGAATATCTCCAGAGAAGGAGACTCCACCACCTCCCTGGGCAGCCTGTGCCAGGGCTCTGTCACCCTCACTGTGAAAACGTTCTTCTGCATGTTGGTGCGGAACTTCCTGTGCTCCAACTTGCAGCCATTGCCCCTTGTCCTGTCTCCACAGACCACTGAAAAGGGGCTGGCCAATTTCCCCTGCATCTCATACTTCAGATATTTATAAACATTAATAAGGTCCCCCCTTAGTCTTCTCTTCTCAAGGCTGAACAGTCCCAGCTCACTCAGCCTTTCCTCACAGGGGAGATGCTCTAGGCCCTTAATCATCTTCGTAGCCCTTCTCTGGACTCTCTCAAGGAGATCCCTGTCTTTTTTATACCAGGGAGCCCAGAACTGGACACAATACTCCAGGTGGAGCTTGACCAGGGCAGAGTAGAGGGGGAGGATCACCTCCTTCAACCTGCTGGCCACACTCCTCCTGATGCACCCCAGGATGCCACTGGCTCCCAGTGCACACTGCTGGCTCATGGGCAACCTGTCATCAACCAGGACCCCCAGGTCCTTCTCCACAGAGCTCTTCTCCAGCAGGTCATCCCCCAGCCTGTACTGATACAAGCAGTTATTCCTCCCCAGGTGCAAGACTTTACACTTGCTTTTGTTGAACCTCATCTGGTTTCTAACTGCCCAGCTCTCCAGCCTGTCCAGGTCTCTCTGGATGGCAGCGCAGTGTTCCTGCGTGTCA